>NC_053146.1:12802014-13137194 GCF_016808335.1 Panicum virgatum
TTATAGTCTGTGACCTCGTATAAGAAAATATTTTCACTACGTTTGTAAAACTTGTGAGTTGTCATACCCAATCAAAACATGAACTGAGACACTTGTGTATGCTTCAAAATAACAGAGTTAAGTACGCTTCCTCTTAGCAGATGTAGTTTTTAGATCTCTAACCTCACATGTATAAATATAGTTATAGTAGGGCGGTATGGGAGATCTCCATCCTAGGGCTTCAAATCTCCCAGAAGCTTAAGAGTTCCATACATCACACTTCGCAACTCGACCTTCGGAACTTCTTTTTGTGAAGAGCACTCATACTGATGATAAACCATGATCTGTTCAAAAGTGCTTTCTGTTGTGGGGTTCTAGGGGTACCCACCGCCGGGTGGCGGAACGCACCCGCCTATTCCCAGTGAGGGAGTACTCGGGGAAGTACTAGGCGATGGGGCTGGATCTACGCTGAGACAAGGACTCAAGAACACACGATTTAGAGTGGTTCGGGCCGCCGGAGCGTAATACCCTACGTCCACTGGGAGATGTATTGTTCTTGGTGGTGTGTATGAACCTATCCTCTGCTGGCCTTGGCTCTTGCCCAGCCTGAGGTTTTCTAGCGGCGCCCCCTCCTTTTATAGATCAAGGGGGGGCGGATACATAGGACGTTGATGCCCCGACAGGTGGGCCCAACGTGACTGTGGCTACAGTGGTAGTGAATCTTTCCTCCGATATGCACACTGCTCCTCTTCTGACTCAGGGGGGTCTTTTCTTGTCCCGTCAGCTAGGCGCCCGTTGGAGTAGCGTAGCTTGCGGCGTGGCCTGCAGAGGCTATTATGCAGCGTCATAATGGGCGAAGCTGAGCCGTCGCATCCATTTGTTACGGCAGACTGGCAGACGCAGTATGGGCGGCGCCAGCGGCTCCACTGCCTTGGTAATACGCGATCAATAGTATCCCCTGGTCAATGAGACGCCTCAGCTTCTGCTATATCAATGCTGATGTTCACCTACCGCAATAAATGCAATGGTGGGTGAACGTTGGTATGGAAACCCAAACGGCCATGTCTTGCAGACACGTGGCGGCCTCGGACCACCCCAACGCGGGGCGTCGATCTCTTCCCTTAGTGAGGGGTCCGGTTATTATGCAGGGGGTCCGGGACCCCATGAGGGTCCGGGACCCCGCGGGGGTCCGGTCTCCGTGGGAGGTCCGGAGCCTCGGCTGCTCGCACACGAGTTCCTGCCTCTTCCGGGACACGTGGTGTCTCCGGACCTTTCCCAACTGTGGAACGGTCCGGGCCGCTGCTGGGAGAACAGGACTCCGGACCGCTGGGGTCCGGCTGTTTGGATGTAGTTAAGGGTAACTACAAGATCCTTGCCTAGACACAGCAAGAGGTGGTACCCCAGTCCTGGGGTACCGACACTTTCCATTCTCCAAAGATGTGCAGATCTATTTTGGTTCAGAGCATCACATGGATCCTCACCGAATTTGGAGTCATACCACTTGACGAGCCCTCTCAAAAAGGTTAAAACCTTGCACCAATAGCGGATGTCAAAGTTGTTCATCAGCACGCAGATAGTACCGGTTGCACCTAAGAGACATTGATTCATCATCCTGGCTATCTCCATGGCCAAGTAAGCCATCCTCTGGTGCATCATGGGATCTGTGCTTCCAAATGTAAGTGTCTTGAAGAAGTACCAGTACGCTTCGTCGGATAAATATTTCATTGTTACTGCCCTCACCGTCCCAAGCTTCGTGATCTTGTCAGACCGACTTGTGATTATGAATTTACTACCATTTCTCATACACCATTTTGAAGCAGCATAAAACCTCTTCCACTCATCTATGTTGATGTCTCCAGCCACCTCAACAATTACTAGCATTCTCCCATGTTTGTTCAACATGGAAGTTTGATATTTCTTCACACATCTTTCCCCAATATAGGATAAGTTTTCATCTTTCAAATCATGGTCACTCAAGAACATGATTTCTGAAAAATGACCACGAACTCTTTCATCATTGCAAACATGTGTGACAAGGGTGGTCTTGCCAACTCTGCCTGGACCAACAACTGGCAGGACCTCCAATTCTTCAGCACCATGAGGCTGTGTGTGCAATAGGAAATTGAGCACAAGCTCTGCTTCCATTTGGCGGCCGAACATGCAGTTGCCTAGCAGTAGATGCATGCTATATGGCTGGCGGTAGAGGTGAGGGTAGCTGCTCATGAACACAACCAGCTCTTTCATATCAAGGATCATACAGTTCAAATTGTCAAGGGCCTCTTGCAATTGTTCCAAAATCAGTGTCTTTCTATTGGAAGAACATATTCCTTTCTGATAATTTACTTTGGATAGAGAGAAAGAATGACTCACAATCTGATCTTTGGTGTCCTTCTCACTGTGAGATTGGTACCTGAAGGTGTCATGCATGTAACGGGCTTCACTCAGCATCTCCAGCTGCTGGAGCATAGCTTGGTTCCTGATGTCGCGTCCTGTGTGTAACACCCCAGGTGTTAATCATCCATAATTAAGACTAACCTCAGCCATTAGCTTTAAATCTTCATGATTAAATCACTAGAGGAAAATTTTTCTGTTAAATTTTGTTAGCTCGGGCAAGACCGGTCCGACCGGTCTGAGCGACCGGTCCGACCGGTTGATCCGGGTGTTTTATTTTCACCTGGGCCCCACAACCCTTAAAATCTCTCACTCTCTCTCATAGCTCACTCCCTCTCTCCCTCACGTTCACTCTCTCTCCCTCCCACTCCCTCACCGTGCCCTCCCTCTCCCTCACAAGCTCTCCCCCTCCATGATGCCCTATACTCCAAAATCCTCCATTCCGACTTGATTCCAAGGTTGGGGAAGCTTCATTCGGAGTGGAGAACCCTTTCCCCCATGTGCTCCTCTCCGGGGAGCTTGTGATTTCAAGTTCTTCGTGCAAGAAAAATTTCGTTCAATGTACTCCAACTTGTGCCGGTATTGACGCTAAATGGATCAACACACAAGCGCTAGAACGCGCGGATCGCAACGATCAGAACCTGACGAAGATCCCTGGCGACCGGTCAGACCGGTTGCGCCAACCGGTCAGACCGGTCGGGCGCAGAGAGGCTTCGCGAAGACCTTGGGCCACGAGCTCGGGAGGGACCCCGTCGGAGCTCGCAGATCTAGGGTAGTCTTGGAGTCGGTAGGCCACCCAAGACGCCCTTGAACGTCGTAGAGACGAGCAAAGAACAGCACAAAGATTGAAAAAGCTAGGGTTTGAGGAAAAAGTAAAAGTAGATTGATTTTGATTCAATTGGGTAGAATGACCTCAATCGGCCGTGGCCTTTATATTTATAGGCCGGGGAGGACGTACCCCTTCCAAATCGGGTTACAAACGGACTCTACAAAGGAAATCTAACCAGACTTAGATTACACAGAGCCAGACCGGTCTGACCGGTCGGCCTTGCACTTTGCCAATTTTGGCTACCAACATATGCTCCCCTGCCTTTTTGGTGAGCTTTGCAAGCCAAAAAGCAAGTACCAGAAACTAGCCTAGTTACATGAATCTACACCGAAAATACAAGGCTAAAAATAATGCTAAGGGCGATACTCTATACCGGCTGTCTTCATTTTCAAGCGTCTTGCCACACGCTGGGATAATATTTCTTCAAGTATCTTCCATTAAGAGCCATCGGAAGACATTCTCCTTGTATCGTCTCCACCATATAAGAATTTCCGAAGATAACCTTGACAATCTTGTACGGTCCTTCCCAACTTGGCGACCACTTGCCGAACTTATTGCTCTTCGTCCCAAGAGGCAATATTGTCTTCCAAACCAGCTCACCAACCTGAAAAGATTTTGCTCTAGCCACCCGAAGCTTGTCCTTCTCAATTTCTTTCAAAGCTTGCAACCGCTTGTCGCTTACTTCATCAATATTATCCATCATTAAGTCATAGTAATCAACAGCGGTAAGATCATTTTGTTTAGCCAATCTATAAGCGTCCAGATTCACCTCAATGGGCAAAACGACCTCTTGACCATATACAAGCTCAAAAGGAGTAACCTTAGTAGCACCATGCCTAGATATGCGATGAGCCCACAATGCTTCAGATAGAACCTCATGCCACCTCTTGGTTTCTCCTCTATCTTCTTCTTGATAAGCTTTATCAAGATCTTATTGCTAGACTCGGCCTGACCATTGGCCTGGGCATAGTATGGAGATGAATTAAGTATCTTGATCTTACAAAATTCGGCAAAATCACGTACCTCCTTTGAAATAAAGGATGAGCCTTGATCTGTTGTCAAAGTTTGAGGAATACTGAATCTATGAACAATATGTTTCATAATAAACTCAATTACCTCTTGATGTGTCATATTCTTCAAAGGAACCGCTTCGGTCCACTTACTAAAGTAATCCGTAGCAGCCAACACGAAGTGATGTCCCTTTAAAGAAGGAGGATTAATCTGACCAATGAAATCCAACCCCCATCCGCTGAACTGCCATGGCTCGATAATAGAATGTAATAACGCAGCGGGCACCAACTGAACATTACCAAATCACTGACATTCTTCACACCCTTTATAATATCTGAAACAATCTGCCATCATAGTTAGCCAATAGAAACCGGCTCTCCTGGGCAACCACTTCATTTTAGGAGCCGATTGATGCGTACCACAGATGCCTTCATGAACTTCTCCGATAGCAACACGAGTCTGATCAGAATCTAAGCACTTGAGAAGTATATCTTCGGCGGTCCGATGATAAAGCTCATCGTCGATCAAAATGTATTTAAATGCCAAATGCTGAATATTCCTCTCTGCACCATGACCAGGGTTCTTTAAATATGTCACAATAGGCACCCTCCAATCAACAACCTCGGCCTTCCCTTTGGAATTGGAAGGATCGGCCGAATTGTTGTTTTCAGCAATCTGACCGGTCAGACCGGTCATTGGACCGGTCAGACCGGTCGGAGCATCCGGTCTGACCGGTTCGTCCAGAACTAGTAACTCCATTGTTGCTCGCATCGGCTTTCTCATGTTAAAATATTTCTTAGTAACATTGTAGCCAGATGCTTGCTGAGGCAGAGCATTTGCCTTCTTATTACTATCTCTTTGAATATGTCGAATTATAAACTCATCAAAGTAAGAGATAATATCAAGGCATCGATCAAGATATGCATTTAAAGATCCATTATAGAATTGGCATACCTTGGATACTTGCTGCACCACCAGAAGTGAATCACCATAAGCTTCCACATGTTTAACGCCCATTGATTCCAAGAATTCCAAGCCAAATAGGAGTGCTTCGTATTCAACTTGATTATTCGTGCGCTCTTCTTCCAATCGATTTGAGAACTCAAAAATAGTGCCACTCGGAGAAATAAGAACAACACCAATCCCTTGACCATCATCACAAGCCGATCCATCAAAGAACAACTTCCATGGCGTGCAAATAACATAGCCGACTTACAAATCACGCTCATCATTAATCCAATGTTCAACAATGAAATCCGCTACAATTTGGCCTCTAACAGCTCTTAAAGACTCATAGGCCAAATCATATTCAACAAGCGCATAAGCCCACTTTCCGATCCTTCCACTCAAAATCGGCTTTTGTAGCATATGCTTAATAACGTCGGCTTGACAAGTAATTATGCAAGTACTAGATAAGAGATAATGCCTCAACTTGGTACAAGTATAATATAATGATAAGCACAATTTTTCAATAAATGTATACCTCGTTTCCACATCAATAAGCCGTCGGCCAACATATGTAATGATATATTCCTTTCCTTCGGTCTCTTGAGTCAAAACAGCACTAATAACTTTGTCTTTTGCAGCCACATAAAGCCTAAAAGGAATGCCTCTCTTAGGCGCCTTGAGAACCGGTGACGAAGATAAATACTTCTTGATCTTCTCAAAAGCTTCTTGCTGTTCTGCCCCTCAAGTAAATTCAGCTTCGTCTTTCAACCGAAGAATAGGAGTAAAACCATCTATCTTTCTGGATAAATTAGATATAAATCTTCTCAAGAAATTCACTTTGCCCAGAAATTTTTGCAAGCCTTTCTTGTAAGCAGGAGCCTCCACTTTCTTCATGGCTTCAATTCTCTTTGGATCAATCTCTATGCCTTTCTCATGAATAACGAAGTCCAAGAACTTCCCAGCCGATACACCAAAAGCACACTTGAGCGGGTTCATCTTCAATCCATACTGACGCATCCCCTCAAGAGCAAGTCTTAAATCAGCCAAATGATGACTCAAGATGGCCGATTTAATTACAATATCATCAATATAGACCTCCAATTTAATACCAAGTAAATCATGGAAGATCAAATTCATAGCTCTTTGATAAGTAGCACCGGCATTTTTCAAGCCAAAAGTCATGACAACCCACTCAAACAAACCAACGAAACTAGGACATCTAAAGGCCATTTTAGACGTATCCTCTTCGGCCATAAATATTTGATTGTAACCCGCATTACCATCAAGAAAACTGATAACACGATGTCCAGAAGCCTCATTGATCAACATATCGGCTATAGGCATAGGATATTTATCTTTAGGAGTAGCTTTATTAAGATCTCTAAAATCAATACACACTCTAATCTTGCTCGAATCTTTCTTTTCAACGGGCACAATATTAGAGATCCACTCCGCATAACGACAAGACCGAATAAATCCAGATTCTAATAGGCGATTAATTTCTTTCTTTATTCGGTCATACATAACGGGATTAAAATGCCTAGAAGGTTGTTTATAAGGTCTAAAACCGGCTTAAAACGGTAGCCGATGCTCAACCAAATCACGACTCAAACCAAGCATCTCAGAGTATTCCCATGCAAAGCAATCGACATATTCTTTCAATAACTTTTTTAAATCGGCTTTACAATCATTCGATAAGTTTGCATTTACAAAAGTCGGCCTAGGAATAGAACCATCTCCAATATCTACCTTTTCTAAAGGATCAGCCGATGTAAAACCTTGGCCTAACTTATCAAAATCACCGAAGTCCTCAATGGCCTCGCACATATCGTTCATCTTCGCCCAATAGTGCTCGATGCGCTGCAGCAGCCAATCTGCGCTGGACCGGTCTGACCGGTCTAATGCACCGGTCTGACCGGTTGGCTGGTCTGACCGGTCAGCTCTGTATTGTCTCCCTGCTGCATTACAGAAGTAAATGTAGCCGATTATCCATCGGCTTTAAGACTGCAGACACAAAACCCTCTTTGGTGCAACTGATCAAGTCATAATCGGTCAAATCCAGGCCCGATAAGCACTTGATGTGATCATGCGAACCAATGAGCTCAGAATCGGCGGTCCCAATGAAAGAAGAGGTATCACCATGCACAACCTCAACTTCATCGCCGATCCACTGAATGAGAAACTGGTGCAAGGAAGATGGTACACATTGATTGGCATGAATCCAATCACGTCCAAGTATGAGGTTGAAGTTACCTTGCACCTCGGAGACGAAGAACGCCGTTGCAACCGTCTTGTTTCCAACGGTCAACTCCATCGAAGCAACCGCCTTGGCACCAATGGGATCACCTCCTCCAACGCCGCTGACCGTCATGTTTGTCTTGATCAGCTATTCGTTCGTCCCGCCGAGCTTCTTGTAAAGTGAATAGGGCATCAAGTTCACAATTGCCCCACTAACCACAAGCATACGAGAAACTGCCTTCCCGTTGATATGCCCCTTCAAGTAGAGAGCCTTCAAGTGATTATCTGAATCCTTGGGCTTCTGAAAAATAGCTTCGCGCGGCCTAAAGTCCAGATGACTAGCCTCCTCCTCCGGAATTGCCCAATAGTCATCAGAAAAATGCACAATATTGATCTCCATGTTTGTGCGCTCCGGAGAAGCTTCATAATCTACCAACTCTTCATCTTCTGGTACTGAAGAATCTGCTGGAACCTCTGTTGCACTTGGAGCCAAAGTGAGGACACTTTCTTCGGCCTTCTGCTTAGGCTCAGGGTCGACCGGTTGCTCTGAGCGGTCAGACCGGTCTGGGACACCGGTCAGACCGGTCAGCTGGAGCGGTCCGATCGGTCCTGTGGGCTGGTCAGCTGTCTTGACCTGCCACACCTTGCCTTGAGGGATCCTTGGTCTGTACTTGTCGAACTGCTCATCCCTCAACTTCCCCGCCTCTTTTCCTTCTGTTTTTGGCGGCGAAGACGCTGCAACCTCCTCTTCTGAGTATGCGTCAACCCTGGTGGGCACCACCTAGGCTGAAAGTATTTCTTCTTGTCTTGGTCCTTGAGATTGCTGCTGCTGGCATCATGATCATTGGCCAACACAAGCTTCTGAGAAACATCGACCGATTTCTCCACAATCACCGGTCCCTTTTGTGCATCTTGAGCTTTACCTTTTCCGTCTTCAACTTGTACAACTTTGACTGGAGCCTTCTCAGAATCAACTTGCATTGGCTCGAGTTTGTCCTTCTTTTCCTTGACGCGGTACCCCTGGCGCATAGGACGAACTTGGGCCGGTCTCTGCTGAGACTGGTCTGACCGGTTAGGGTAGACCGGTCTGACCGGTCCAGGGTTCTGCCCCTGACCGGATTGGTGTTGACCCAATCGGTCGTAAACCGGTTGCTTCAACCCGTCAAACGCAGGTCCTCTGGAGCTTCCCTCCCCCTGGAAGTGTGGTGGATACGGCATCGGATAACATTGCATCCAAAATCCCCCGTTCTCCCACGCGGGAAACTGACAATCCGACGCCGGTGAAGCCCATGGCATAGTAGCATACATCGGCTGCATCTGCTGTGGAGGGAACAAGGTAACAACATCACCCCTACGCTTGCTTGACTCTCCCCTAGGAGATGAAGGTGCGCCTTGGCATGGAGGTGACCTCATTCTTTTTTTTAGAGGCCGATCATTTCGAACGGCCTTTGAGTACTTGTTCAGCAACTGACCAAAGGTGGGCTTCTGATTTACGACCTTGCCCTACACCTTCGGCTGGTTTGTCTTCCTTGTACCCATTTCTGGACGTTTAGGCTTAAATGTCCGGGGCTGACCGCCTGGACGGTCTGACCGGCCACCAAGACCGGTCTGACCGGTCGGAGGAACTGGTTTGACCGGTCTAATCGGTCGGAGGAACTGGTTTGATCGGTCTCGACTGAGCAGCAGACCAGTCTTGCCCCCCGAACGTACGAGGCTTAAGTATGATCCTCGGATTCTTCTTCCCATCAGGAACCTTCTCCTGAATCACCTCCCTGGCCAGAATTTTGTTCTCAACAGTTAACGGCCTATCATCACCAATGATCACATTCTTGCCCTTTGCTCCTTGGGTTTGATCCGGCCGAATCAGTACCTTTGCATTGTTCAGATCAATGGTGTGAATAGGGAACGGAGCTTTGTCTATCTTCATCTCCAGAAAGGTCAATCGTCCTTCATTTATGGCTGATTGTACCTGTTGACGAAATACATTACAATCATTAGTCGCATGAGATTAAGAATTATGAAATTTGCAATAAGCACGCCGCTTTAGCTCCTCAAGCGGCGGTATATCATGAGTAATCTTTAAATGCCAAGTCTTAATAATTCATCAAAAATACGATCACACTTGGACACATCGAAAGTAAATTTTATCTCCTCTTACCGATTCCTTTGAGTCGGCTTGAGAGATGTACAAGTACATGGTTTGGCCGAGGCGGACCAAACAAACTCAGTAGCATAAAACTCTTTATCCTCATCGTCCGAAGAATCGGAATCATATTCAACAATATGCGTATTTGAACGATGGGACTTGTAGGTATCCTTCTCTTTTCTAAATTTTGCCTCTTGGCTTAAAGCTCTTACCTGAAGCTGATTTAAAGAATAAAAACTTGAATCATCAAGCTTCTCCTTATAACTAGAACGCAAACCCGCAAGAGCCAAATCGACCAAGTCATTTTCAGAAAGCGTTAAATTGAAGCATCGGTTCTTAACATCTTTAAATCTTTTAAAGTACTCATGGATAGACTCATCTCTACCCTGTTTAACTGATGTCAAATCTGTTATCTTAGTTTCATTATCCCCGCTATAAAAATGATCATGAAACTTTTGCTCTAATTCGTCCCAAGAACGAATCGAGTTCGGGGCTAACGATGAAAACCAAGAGAAAGCTGTCCTAGTCAAAGACAAAGAAAACATACGAACGTGCAAAGACTTGCTAGAACCAGCTTCCCCAAGTTGAGTGATATATTGGTTAATATGCTCCCAAGTGGATCGGTTATCATCACCTCTAAACTTGACAAAATCGGGAATGAGCCAACCAGCGGGGTAGGGAATCAAATCAAAAGCATCAGCATATAGCCTACGATACAGCCGACTCTTACCCATAACAAAACCAAGTTTATCTTTAAGCATATCAGCTAGATCTTCCTTCATCCTAGCAAGATCGGCCTCATAGTTGCCTGTAGATGTTTGGCCTAAATGATGTGTCGAAGGATCAATAGTGGACATTGTTTGTGCGGCATATTGTGGATTGGCCTTAAGCCAATCATCCCAAACATCCTTGGGTAACGGCGGAGGAAACGGGGGTTCACCGTATGACTTCATAGTATACGGCGGCACGAACTCCGCCAATTCTTCTTCTAGGCTAGGGGTAGCCGAAGTAGGAAGAGGCACGAGCTATGGCTGTGACGCAGAATCGAGCTCCATGGCACCGGTCTGACTGGTCTGAGCGACCGGTCTGATCGATCCGCCAGCCGAGGCACCAGTCTGATCGGTCGGAGTGACCGGTTTGATCGGTTCGGCCCTGGACGGCCGAACTGCGCCTGGCGGGGGTGTCTGTCCCACGAAGAAATTCGGAGGCATGCCATACTGATAATTCTCTGTTGGTGTGGCCGAAAAACTAGGATTTGGGGTAAAGTTAGAATAATCATTAATAGGCTTTTTACCCTTATTTTGTAGACTCAAGTCGAGAAGTAAATCTTGTGTGAGCTTTGGCGACTGTTCGAATCTACCCAAAAAGCCTTCAGCGAACTGCTTAATGGAATCGAATGTAAAACTTACATCGCTTGGAGTGGAAGCAGATGAAGCAGCAGCTATAGCCATAGTAGATGGGTTCGGCGGTGGCGGTGTGAATGTAGGCATGACGAACTTGTCCCTCTTGAACACGCCTTGCCGAGTCTTCCCATAACATGCACGCAATCTCTTCTTGGCCTCCTCCTACTCCTTCTGGAGCGCAGCCTTGAATTGCTTGCGGCTCTCCTCAGGTATGTCTTCATACTTGATATCAATTGGAGTGGAATCTACCTTGGAGGGGTTAATCTTGTCACCAGTCATTGCTTCCGATGAATACAGATCTGTCCCCAGCAGAGTCGCCAAAAAATAAGATGACGCTAAATTGATCAACACACAAGCGCTAGAACGCGCAGATCGCAACGATCAGAACCTGACGAAGATCCCTGGCGACCGGTCAGACCGGTCGCGCCAACCGGTCAGACCAGTCGGGCACAGAGAGGATTCGCGAAGACCTAGGGCCACGAGCTCGGGAGGGACCCCGTCGGAGCTCACAGATCTAGGGTTGTCTTGGAGTCGGCAGGCCACCCAAGACGCCCTTGAATGCTGTAGAGACGAGCAAAGAATAGCACAAAAGTTGAAAAAGCTAGGGTTTGAGGAAAAAGTAAAAGTAGATTGATTTTGATTCGATTAGGTAGAAGGACCTCAATCAGCCGTGGCCTTTATATTTATAGGCCGGGGAGGACGTACCCCTTCCAAATTGGGTTACAAAAGGACCCTACAAAGGAAATCTATCCAGACTCGAATTACATTGAGCCAGACCGGTCTGACCGGTCGGCCCGACCGGTCAGACTTGTAGGCCTCGCACTTTGCCAATTTTGGCTGCCAACAGCCGGCCTGATCTATCTTTCTAGGAGGCTCAAAGTGATTCTCTTTGGTTAATCATCTCTACATGCATTCATCAACTAGGATCTAAAAGGGGTTTTGATTTTGGTTGGTTAGTTTTCCCACAATAAGGATTTCTATTTTTGGCTGAAAACGTGTTTATCGAAACTTCCGACACGGTGTCGAAACTTCCGACACGGTGTCGAAACTTCCTACACATTTATTTTGGGAAGGCCGAGCACCCCTTGACGGAAAAAAGACAAAACTTCCGATGGTTGTCGGAACTTCCGACACTTTGTCGGAACTTCCTACATATTTATTTTGGGTAGGTCTAGCACCTATTATTGGAAGAAACTCAAAACTTCCGATGGGGGTCGGAATTTCCGACCCTGGGTCGGAACTTCCGATCAGTACTCAGCAGCAGTGCTTGTAAAATGCGTAGAAAATTGCAGAAAATTCAGAAAAATACAAAACTAATTTTGTTAGTTTTGTATCTTCATGCTCTAGATGATAGAACCATGAAATGCGTTGTTTGACAACTTTTTCTATGCAGTTTTATTTATACTAAATAAAATACTTTTATAGCTTGTTAAATGCATAACTAGAGTTAGGGCCATGCTATAAATGTAAAACCATTTGGGTTAGCTTTGTTTTAACATGTATTAACATTTGCATTGCATTAATTGGCATATCATATGCATCTCATGTAGATGCGCTAGATGTACAATGTATGGATGTGAAGCATGCGATGTTGGAACCGAACCACAAGACGGTGTTTGGTGGACACATCCAAACAGTGGGAGGACCTGCTGGAGCAACCGAAGACCCGGCCCAAGGTCGGAAGGGCCCAAGGTCTACTAACTTAGTGTTACCCAAGGCAAGCCCTGGTGCATAACCTACTATTATAAATTATGAATCGTTATATAATTATCACTTGTGCCTTACATTTCAGTGATTGTTTGAAACCTTAGTTGCATGATCCCTAGGTTCCCTGGGTCCTATACTAGCATGTGTAGGTCGTTAGTACTGCCATGCTTAATAGGTCTTGGTAGAAGTCGAGTGACTACCTGTCACTCGCAAGATATATGATGTTGTAGAAGTCAAGTAATTCCCGGTTACTCGCGAGATATATGATGTCTTTATATTTCATTATATGAGTTATTATGTTCAAGATGGAGGAGATGAAAATTTGAGACCAGACGGGGAATGATGATGAGATGTACGTATGGCAACAGGACAGGGTTCCTGGGTGTCTTAGCCCCGTCTGTGTCTGTTAAGGACCATACCGTTGTTGGCCCTGCTGATCATATTTGAATTGTACTAACCGCATGCCGGGAGTAGGAGGTAGTCGAAACCGGTAAGCCTAGTACTACCTCGCTTCGAAAGTATAGGACTCCTTCCCACCCCTTAGGGTAGTCGAGTGGCCGCGGAGAATTGGGATGCATGTATTTACTTTTGGTGGTCTCTCGTAGGGCTCGGCTGACTATACGCTAGTGGGGCGGTCCTGTAGTTTGAGGCGGGGAGGGGAATGGTTGGCTCGTATAGTCTGATGGGGCATATGCGTGCCGTGTTGGTTAGGTCCACCTTGCAAGGTTAAATCAGATCGATTCGCCGTCAGTCGCTCTCGGACATGAGCACCTTGATCTTCAAGTCACATCGTAGTAAGGAAATGAAACGAAATGAGATGATAAATGTTGATGTTATCTAATCAATTATGTTTCGTAGTAAGGAAATGAAACGAAATGAGATGATAAATGTTGATGTTATCTAATCAATTATGTTTCCACCTTGATTGTTATAGATATGCAAATCATAGATATTTAGTAAATTTATTGTTATGATTTAGAGCTAAAATCTTGGAATTAAGGATCTACTTTTAGTTGCTTTTCTGCGAAACAAACTACTAGCCAGAAATCCTTGCATGTCTAGATAATGGGCTAAGTATACCCATAGACGAGTAAGTCTTGCTGAGTATTAGTATACTCAGGGTTTGTTGTTAAATTGTTTTCAGGTAGCTGCTGCAGGATGAAACTAACGGGGATTCACATCGGTGGGCTCGATGTGACGTCCTCGCGCCTTCATAGTTATTGCTTTATTTTATTTCATTTGTTTTCCAATGAAAATTTTTCCACAGGTTAGACTCTCTTCCGCTGCTATCATTTATTATGTGAACTTTAATTTGGAAAAAGTCATTTTGTAAATACCTTAATATTGTTTACTATTTTTGTGAAATTATATCATGCTGGTACCATTTGCGCTCGCCATCGTGCGAGAGTGCTGGTGTGTTTCGATCGGCCTGTGGATTGGAAACAGGCTGTCAAGTTACACTTAATTAAGATAATGCGCTTGATGCGTTCAAATAACGGCGGTTACGCTTAATTAAGCCGGTTTAACTTGGCGATTCTGTCACACTGTGGCCTCATCAATAATTACCTACGCCCTCAGGAGAGACCTTTGCAGGCTGTTCTCCATATCCAGTGCATTTGGCTTGCAGCTTTTTGTAATGAAGAGATTTATGGATCTAGACGCTAGTTCACCCAGGATTGCAGAAAGAATAGTATCCATTAGGGAACTCTCTCGTCAAGAAATATAAAAGCAGCTCTGGATAATGTCATGAGATGACTCTGGCGTATATAATAAGACTTTAAGGAGATCAAGTATGTATTAAGAACAAGTGAGAAAGAAAGAAAGAAAGATATTGTTAGTTCATGTGTGCAAAAGGTCGGTCCAAAGTCCTTGCATTTCAGCATTGACCCTTGGGCCTTCCCCTGATTCACACTTTCTCTGCGTCATAGTCAACAAACAACAATACCAGCTGAGCAAGGTACAGACCTTGACTCTCGGGCCTTTGTTTAGTGACTCTAAGCCAAAGCCATCACCATCTGTGCGAGTCCACTTGCCCTGTAACATGTGGTTCTCTACTTCCATAGGTGCTCCGAATATAATCATGCGTTCATATATGCCCTGACACAACTCGTTTGTCTAGCATGGAAATATTGGACCTTTGAGAATATATATGCATGATAACTAACAAAAAAGTAACAGAAACTGCCATTTGTTGTGGACTCTGTATCTGACCGCAAACATGTACAAAGTATCTTTAGATTTGGAGCTATCACCACCAATTTCTCATGTGTCCTTGACGCAGGTAGAATTTACTTTTAATTACTTATGTCCGGCTCGTCTAAAGCAACGCATGTTACTTGGCCTGAGTTCTGAGACCGAAGTGGAAATCTGGGAAATCTAGATTATTTTCAGGTTTCAGATACACACCCCTTTTTGGTGAAATTAGATGGGCTGAAAAGGATGAACGGTGAGAGTAAATTTTACATGAGGAAAAGCATGAAAGGAATTGGGTGCTCGTAGTCTAAGAGGGGGAGGGAGTGAATTAGGCAAACTTAAAACCTTAACCTATGACTCCAAATAATTTGCACAAAATATAAATTAGACCATGCTATCTAGATGTGCAACTATGGTTCAACTAGTGTGAAACCCTCATCCCAAAACAAGTTTTGCAACCTATAGTCAATTCTAACTTTATGCTACTCTAAGAAAGTAAAGGCACACAAGTTGCAAATATGAAATGCAGAAACGTAAAGGGGATAAGAGGAAAAAAAACTCTCGACATGAAGATTTATCTCGTGGTTCGGTTAGACACATAGCCGCTCTTACTCCATGTTGTTGAAGCACTCTATCGAGAGTATTACTTCTCGGCCACCAAGTCTCTTCCGGATTCTTCTTGACCACCAAGGCTTGCCAAGTCACCACAGTCACCTTGGCCCCGGGTTCCACTGAGGAGGTTCTCCACGAAGGATAAGGTCTCCACGTCCCCCACACAAAGGTGTTGACACCGCTCCACATCAAGCCGAAGGGTCGTTGATGTTACCGGCGAGCCACCAAGACTCCAAGGATGGTCAGCACACCGAGTACAAGTGTTGGTTCATTCTAGAACCACAGCACAAGGCACAATACCTTGCTCACTCACTCACTCACTCAAACTTGAGCTCGCGTAGCACTCTCACTCACAAAGCATGTGCTAAACCTAGGGATTTGATCTAAGTAGCTCTTTGGTTGGCTTGGAGGACTTCTCTAGTGTGGGTGTAGCATCTCTGGACTCCAGCAACCCTAAAATGGCCGGGATGAGGTCCTTATATAGCCCATCAAGTCGAACTAGCCGTTTGTAGCTGTTATTACTTTTTCTACGTAGGCATCGGAACTTCCGGTGGGGAGCATCGGAACATCGGATCACTCGGAAGATAAATAGTAGCCGTTGCAGTTCTGACAGCTGACGTGGTAGCCATCGGAAGATCCGACGCATTGCTCCGATGGTGCATCGGAGCTTCCAGTGCTAAAGAATTCTGACTCATCTTCCCTGCAGAGCTAACACCATTACTCCAGTGTATTGCTCCGGTGTATTGCTCCGATGGTCATCGGAACTTCCGGTGCTAAAGGAAGTTCGAGCAATGGGAAAAGCGATTGTACAAAGGCCTTGTTTAGATGCGAAAAGTTTTGGGCGTAAAGTACTGTAGCACTTTCGTTTGTATTTGGTAATTATTATCCCGCCATGGGTTAACTAGGCTCAAAAGATTCGTCTCGCAAATTATAGTCAAACTGTGTAATTAGTTATTTTGTTTAGCTACATTTAATACTTCATGCATACGTTCAAAGATTCGATGTGATGTAGAATCTTGTAAAGTTTTGGAATTTTGAGTGCATCTAAACAAGGCCAAAGTAGCAAAGTGGAAAGAAAAACAGAAAGCTATATCGTTTGGAATTCTATTGGTCTAAGATCCTCCCTAACTCGATGAAGCTGAAGGATGACTTGTTCCTTGAACAGATGAACCTCAAAGTCCAAAGAAGACGACAGAGACAGACACATTCTCATCGAAGACATTTATTCCGTACATTACACATATTCCAGGTCTCCCAGTCAGCTACTATCGATGAAGATTTCCATGAAGAAAGGTAGACGCGTGTAGTGCCTGCTTGGGCACATCACTATCCACTAAATCACAAGAGTCAAGAGAGTTCCATCCAAGCGGAAACGTGAAGAAGAAGAAGTGGATCCCTGTCCTCCTGTAGCCCTCAGGAAGAGGAAGATTGGACGTACGTTGTAATGACTTGGGTGCCGCACTTTGACTTCCAGAGCCCTTAGCATTGAAAGTCACCGGAGAGCAGATAAACGTTCTTTGAGCAAAAGAGACGTGAAAGACTTGCTTTGGTCTAGTTGATGACCGTCGACTTGCGACCGCAACATGCATGGGCCCTGTGTGACACCCTAATTTTCAGATTAGGCACCCAAATAGATTTAATTGGTTTTGTTATAGGCCGATAAGATTTTATTTATTTTTTAGAGCATTTATCGGCAATTAAATAATTTATTTAGCCATAAAACAAATATAAGAAAATTAGGTTGTGAGCATTCATGTTGCCTTGCATCATTTTGTTGTTTGTTGTTCAACTTGAATTTGAATTCTTGAATTCGATTTCAATTTGAATGTGCTTGAATCAATTTCAAAAAAATGCAAAGCCTTTCTTTTGCCTCTCTCTTTTTCTCCTTTGATTCCAGCCCAGCCCAATCTCTCTTTTCTTTTTCTTTTTCTTTCCCGCGGCCCAAAACCACTCCGCCGGCCCGTTTTCTTTTTCCATTTCTCCGGCCCAGCCCGTCTCCCCGCCCCCCTCACCTCGCTCACCGCCAGGTGGCCCCCACCTGTCGGGGTCGTCCCCGAGCTCGTGACCGAGCAGGACTCCCGGCCGAGTCCGACCGGGATTCCCGCGCCGCCGTGTCCCCTGGGCCCGCATGCCCAGGCCCCTTTGGCCGCCCTATAAAAGCATCGCCTCATGCCCCCTTGAACCCATCGAAGCCGCTGCCGCCTTTGCCGCAAACCCTAACTTGCGCCGCCGCAAACCGAGCTCGGAGCCGCCGTCGCCGTTCCGCCGCCACTTCACACCTACATCACCGACCAGGAGGTTTGCCGTGGGGTGAGGAAGCTCGCCGGGTCGATCTCTCTCTCTCTCCCTCTCCCTCTTTCTCTCTCTCTTTTCCTCTGTCTCGCGCGAAATCGCTCGCCGGAGCAAGCTCGCCGCCGCGCGAGCCTTCCGCCGCCTCTGCGCTCCTCCTAAACCCCTAATCAAGTTCGTGAGCTCGCGAACTCGCTACCCGTGCAAGCCGCGCTCGAAAAGAGCCCCGGACGGCCATTTACGGCCTACGCCGGCGACCCCGCCGCCGCAACCCTCGCCGGCGACGCTCTGCGCCGCAGCCCACACCGCCGCATCGAGCCTCCGCCGTCCGATCTGGATCCGAGGGCCCATATCTGCTGTAACCCAAGTCAACCGGATGAGATACCGGTCAACCCTGACAGTTTTGCAAAATAGCCCCTCTATTTTTCCAAAATTAACCTGCAGTCCAGGCCAGTTCAAAAATATTTATCAAATAGTCCTTTCTTTTATGTTTTAACCCTTGATCTTTTAGGTTTTTCGCAGTTAAGACCTAAAAGCTTGTTTTAGCCATAACTTCACCGTTTTAACTCCGTTTTCGACGATTCTTGCGCTCACGCGATCCTTGCAACGCGTAGAATAGTTTTGTGCCCTTGTTTTGTACTATTTATATTGTTTGGTATATTTTTTCTTATTTGTTTCACTTGTTTGCTTGTATGTGCTTGTACGGTGCGTAGACGACGCGCAGTTCGAGGGTCAGCAGGAGCAAGGTTTTGAAGACGCACAGTAGCAGCCCTTCGAGGAAGGCAAGTGACCCCTTGATCATATTTTTGTCCCAAATAATTCACAATCTATTCACATTTACTTTATTGCATGCATGTGTCTATAATATGATGGGAACCCAATTAAGGATTTTTGCCTAGTTTGTTTATCCATGCCTTGATCAACCAAGGTACTTTATTTATGTTCGGTAGCTATGCTAGTTGCTTATACATGGATCATGGTTAGAGATACTTGATACAAATGCTACCTATGTTACTTCATGTTCTATGGTTATGCTGTTAAATAAGATCATATGTCTTAATCGGAACATGGAGAATCACCCAGGAAAACAGTGCAACCACAATACTACATGGCTCTAGTCTTGGCTAACTAATTAGAAACTCTAGCTTGAGACAGTCTTACCGAAAGGGCAAGAGGGGTTGCATCGATGGGGTATAGCTCGGTCCTCTTGGGGTAGCGGACTTTGCTAAGGAGCTGACCATTAGGGAGGGTTATGACCGCTTTGACTTGAAACCTTAGCGGATTATCACTTGTCAGGGAATCTTTGTAAAGGCCTCGTAGTGAATCCCTAGCCACTCACCGAAGGAAGTGTTTAAGAGGCTCGCGACCTCGGGCGACATGGGAGACACGAATTGTGGGGAAAGTGTACAACCTCTGCAGAGTTAAAACTAACCGGTTAGCCGTGCTCACGGTAAAGAGCGGCTCGGACCCTCACATGATAATTGAAATTGAAGATGATCTAAATCGATGCTTTATTTATTATGTTGATTATGGTTATTTCATATACTTATTTATGGGTTAATGTTATAAACTTATGTCTAGTTAATGCTTGCTAAATAAAACTTGATCAATTAAAAGTGCTTATCGCAGTTGAACCATGTCAGCTACTCCTTGATTCAGCCTTGCATGTAATATATAGTTGTTTCCCTGCCACTTATTAAGTACCAACCATAAGTGTACTCACCCTTGCATAATGCTGTTCAGACCAAGATAATCAGTGCCCGGAGTATCCAAAAGACTTTGAAGATTTCTAGGCGTATGTCTCCCAGTCGACTGCCTGTGCTGACGAGGATTCCGCTGTTACTCTGAGACGCTATTTATTCGCTTAAGACTAAGATATTCTGTTATGTAATAAAGTTTTTAATACTCTCTTTCGTTATGACATTGTTATGATATTCGTTTTATTTGTCTATCGTATGTGTGTAAACTGATCCTGGCGCACATATTAGATGCATTCGGTTTCTTTCTTAAACCGGGTGTGACACCCTGTTTGGAGAACTATTCCAGTGTTATTTTTTTTGCTATCCTTTAGTCCATAGAAATAGCCCTCCATCGAAATAACCCTTGATCTATTTGGATACAAGAGCTATTTAGCATTTAATGCTATTTTCTAATCATTGGAGCCTTATTATCTCTCTTGCTCCAGTGGACCCACCCCCAAAAAGCCCAAATTCCACGCCTTGGGGGAAATAGTTTTTTGGGAGGGTTATTTCCACATAACCCTTAAATAACCCACATGTTTAGCTCCTAGTCTAGCTGCAGTATTGGCTAACTTTGTGAAATATACAGGATTAAATTCCTTATATGCAGCCGGTTCAAACTCCATTCTCTGATTTGGCATCTGCATGTGTGTGTGAGAGAGAGATAACTAATTAATCCGGACAAAAGGTTGAAGCTTTTTTTTAGGTTCCACAAAGTTAACCATTTTTTATGAAACACAAAGTTAACCATTAATTCTTGGGTGAAATATGTGTCTATAATAATCTATACTCTTGTTTGGTTAAAGCTTTGGATACAAACTAGTCAGGTTGGCGCGTTACACTCGCCTATACCAAAAACGTGAACCTAAAATATTAATAGAAAGATATTGTCCGTTACAGTAAAGCAGCATAGTAGTTTTGTGTCTGAGAGCGCGCCAATCTCAAGCATTGTAGTATAGAGGTGCAGGTAATTTTTTCCTTAGGATTTTTTTTTATGTCAGTAGGTATAGTTTAATTACTTTAGTAGGAAAAAAAGTAAGATTAGAAATGGATGAATAGTTTAATTATAATTTGTGGGTTTACGGAGGGAAATCAAAACCCAAGAAGTAGTACAACAACCACATGTAAATGTAGTATACGAAGTTTAGTTATTATTTTTGTATGAAGTAGTTAAATATATTGTGTATTGTCAAATAATGGAAGGAAAATATTTTTTAAAGATAAAGAGACTAACTTAATAGAATCGTGGGCCCCACGTGAGTCCGCCTGAATAGTACAGGTCCCACGTGGGTCCCGCGCTGAATAATATGTGGGTCCCACATGGACCCACCTGAATAGTACGTGGGCCACATGGGTCCCACGTGAATAGTGTGTGGGACCCGCATGAATAGTGCACGGGCCCCACGTGGGGCCATGACTCACGGCGTTGCGCCGATTCTTGGCCCTTTAGTATATGTACTCAATGGGTCATGCTTAAAATACTAAAGATTAATTTGGTTCCTATTATAGGCATAGCATCATCTCTGTTGTTTGCTCCATCGTGCAGCCATATATGTTGGAATCTGCTATCTCCGTAACCTTATCAGAAAGCGCTTGCCAATTGAAATAATGCGGGCCCATCCCATCTCGGAACATATCGCCTGATTGGTTCCTTGCATCTTGACACGGCCGGGCTCGCGGGACGCCACTTCGGCCTGATTGGTTCTCTGCAGTCTGCACAAGGTGTTGAGCGAGACCCGCGCCATGAAAAAAAGGTCTGACCATCCTGCATCCTGAGATACGAAAAAAAAATCAGCTGTTTCCTTAAAGACAGGCTGGTCAAACACACAACCAATTGCGCCCATCATATATTTTTTTCATTACACAGTATAATGCAGACGTTCATAGTGCGCACACACTCACCCCTATAAATACACGCACGCAAATTCTATTCCTATGATCACCTCCGAAGACCGACTGATTGCAAGTTCGAGTAGGCCCGTGCAGCGAGAGCGCGAAATGAAAACGTCAAATTTGGTGGAAACTGAACATATGTCAACAGAGCAGGCAGATTTATCGATTTGAACTTTAAAACTGAGGCCGTCAGGAGCCACCGGAGGGTGCTCTTGTTTTTCACTAGTTCACTGTTCTTGATTCTCAAGTGAGAGAGACATTCCAACTCTCCAAGCCACTAGGCCCTGTTCGCTGTGCTGGTGCTGGTAGCTGCTGCTGGAGTGGTGTGAGAAAAAAAATACTATTAGTTGGCTGATTGTTGGAGACTGCTGTTAGAGTAGTGTGAGAGAAAAATACTACTGGCTGGCTGGAGGCTGCTGGAGCAGAACAGGAACAGAGTCTAAGGGGACCACAACGCGGTCGGTGCAGCCCGGGCGCGCGGTGAGGCAAGCCCAAGCGGGGCAACCGGCCCACGTGCATGCGAGCTAAGGCGGGCGCGGCACAAGTGAGGCCCACGTGGGGGCACTGCGCGGCCCAGCACAGCTCGAGCAGGCTCAGTTCGGCAGGTCAGTTAGCGGCCCAAGCAGTGTGTGTGGCCCAGCTACGCCAGCAGGGCGGATCACAGCCCAGAGCGGGGGCGCCAGGTGACCGGTCCAGCTCGAACGGGAGGCTGGTGGTCGCGCCCCAAGTGGGTGCGCAGCCCATGGTTTTAGGTGCGGCCGAGGCCGTTTTTTCTTTTTTATATTTAAAAAAAATCAAAATTTCAAAAATATTTGCCCATTTCGAAAAATTTCGAAAATATACCCTGGTCGCCCGCACCAAGGGCGACAGGACCTTAATGTAAATTTTTTTCTTCTAATTTGCAATGAGGTCTCTAGCCGGGGGCGTGTAGAGGCAAGGGGGGCTGTCGCCCCCTCGGGCGACCGGCTCTGCCCCCTATATAAGCCCTTGACCCCTATTCCCTCCTCATTTGAGCCCAAAAATTCCATCAAAAATCTAGAAAAAAAGAGAGGGGTGAGGAGAAAGGAAGCGGCAAAGCACTGCCGGATTGCGCACTTTTGATCTGCAGGTAAGTACATTTAACTTATATATTTTTCCATTGGTATTGTAGAGTAATTTAATTTAATTAGTGCTATAGTAGAACCATTTAAGTAGGAGTTTAATGATATTTTAGTTACGTAGTAGTAAATTAGTTTAGAAAATTAGTACTACGCGTTTATTATTACAATTGCAGTACTATTAGAGACGTGTTTATAAATTAATTACGATTTAGAATAGAATTTCGCATATACAGTATAGAATTTGAGTGTCATCACGTAGTTATGAATACTTATATGTTGTAGTTAAAATCCATACTTAGTTTTTACGGATTATTGAATAAGGTAGTGAAGTAAAGAGTATAACGCGATAAGTATTCTGTGATATACAGATATGTCGAGCAAGATGCAGTTTCAAGTATTTTTTGGTGACTACAATGTTTTGTATGGGCCAAATGGAGTAGACTTTTCTGACTTTAAGTGCACATTTAGTGTCATAGATAATCCTCTGGAGATGAGTTTTGGTTCCATATATAAGTGGTTGCAGCGTGGGTTCCGGGTTGATCCGGAGACACATGTGATGACCGTCCAGTCTCTTGTTAATTGGGAGGTAGAAAGTGATTTATGGGAATTGATGATGATACACAGCACTGATCACTGGCAGAAGTACATGCAAGCAGCTCTAGAGCGTGGGTGGCCTCTGGCCATTCTTGTTCAAACCTGGGAGAAGACACAAAATGAAATGCAACATGTTGCAGATCAAGCAACTCCGAGTATTCGAAGATAGACCAACTATGTTGAGGAAGATGAGTCAGAAGAGATAGAGAACCAAAACATCGGACCACAGGGTCTTGCTGATGAGGGAGAGAGGATACATAGCATTGTGGACGAGATGGAGGCAGAAGACCAAACCGCAATGGAGATGGAAGAATATGAGGGCTCATCTGATGACGAGCAGTACTCATTGCCAAAAGAGTGGAAGGAGCATGGTTTTGGCAATCATGTCGTAGAATACGTACGAAATCAGGAGTGGGAGTACAGAGGGAATGAGGTAGTGCAAGGTGCAACATATCCAAACATTGAAACCGTAAAAGATGTTGTGAGACTATGGGCAATCTCATTGAAATGAGAATTTAGAGTCGTAAAGACTGGCAGTAAAGAATATGAGGTGAAGTGTGTGAATGATGGATGTCTATGGCGAGTACATGCATTCAAGGAAAAATAGAAGTCGAACTGGAAATGTTCCATTGTGACAGAGCCCAGATGTGTGCCTTATTAGTGATAGGCATGCAGGTATCCTGCAATCAATACTGAAATTGCAACGTGGAACTGCGACAACGCCTCCATTGTGGCCCGATGTCCAAAACAGATGGTGCATTAGGCATATGGGTGCAAACTTCTATGAGCACTTTAAGAGCAAGGATCTTAAGAACCTGTTTAAGAGGTTGTGCACCCAAAATCAACAGAGAAAATTCAATGCATTATGGCAGATGCTTGATCAGTTGACTGCAGAGCAAGTGAAGGTAAGGGCATCAGGAACAAGCACGAGTCAGGCTGCAGAGGCTAGGGATTTAATTGAGAAGCCATTTTCACACTGGATTCGAGGTGCACCTAAGGAGAAATGGTCATTCCTTTATGATACCAACGGAATACGGTATGATATTCAGACAACGAATCATGCAGAGTGTTTCAATATGGTTATGAGTTCTTGTCATGCCTTTTCTCTTGTGGAAATTGTTGAGTTCATCATGTATGGGTGCATGAAGTATTTCAGAGAACGTTACATGGCTGCAAGCATAAACATCAGCAACCCCCAAATTCAGTTTTGCACAAGAGTGACACAATATATGTAACAGAAGATTGAAAAGGCCAAACTGCACCGCGTCATATCGACAGGTACAATGGAGCACAGATTTGAGGTTCTATGCAAGGATAGAACTGGTCGTGGCATCCGTAGAGATAGGGTGGTACAGGAAAGTTTGATTACAGTAGATGGCAAAGCCTTCTGCTCCTACATGAAGTCTAAGTTATTGCATTTGCCATGCTCGTATCTCATTGCGGCATGTGCAGAGTCTGGGTTGCAGCCAGGAGTATTTGTTTCACCTTATTTCAGCAAGAAAGCAGCTATATCCACCTGGGGGCATGAGGTATACGAGATTGGAATAGTGGGACCTTTCATTTAGTATAATGAGGATAAGATGTTTATTCCTGATCTAGCCACTAAGAAAGGCAAAGGCCGCCGTCAGACACGTCGTATTCGGAATGGTATGGACGAGTCCGAAGCAAGCAAGGCACAAAAGCATTGCAGCCAATGTGGAGCATTGGGTCACAACTACAAGAAGTGTCCTCAGAATGCACTTCACGATGCTACTGACGTCGGTCCTTCCAGAAATCCCAGAGATGGAGCACCTCCTATGTTCAGACGACCATCGGCGAGAATTGCTCGTGGAAGGCACTCTGTGTCATGATCCACCAGTGTGTAGTTTGTACCTATATACTAATCATGCGTGGAGTTTGTATCGACCATATCTGTAATATGTAGTAATCGTGCGTCCAGTTTATATGGAACATATCTGTAATGTATAAATATCGTGTGTCCAGTTTGTATTGAACCTATCTATAATATTTAGTAATCGTGCGTCCAGTTTGTATCGAACCTATCTGTAATGTATAAATATCGAGTTTGTATGGAACATATATGTACCTATGTGTTCTCATATATTTTTGAATGTAGGCCTGGAGATGGACTCCTTGCTAGACTCAGTTATCGACTCGAGCCACAGGTCTTTCTTTGCAGCAATTGAGCACCGAGCCCTAGAGGTGCTACGTCCTCGTCCACCTAGGGAGGCGATCTCTATACACCACGATTGGGTTGACAGGTATGTAATGAAATATTATTGTTTATCACTTATGTATTCGTCGGTATTCCTTTGTTTTGACAATTTTGTTTATTGCAGGTTACGTGAGTCCGGTCTACTGACTCTGGGCCGTCTTGTCGAGGGGGGGCTTGTTCATCTCGACCGATCCCTCTTGATGGCGCTCGTTGACAGATGGAGGCCGGAGACACACACGTTCCACCTCCCGTGTGGGGAGATGACTCCTACTCTGCAGGACGTGGCCTACCTCCTCGGCCTCCCTATCGTCGGGGAGGCTGTAGGTCTGCGTGTGGTGGCGGCCTCGTGGAAGGATGACCTGCAGGCCCGTTCTGTCATGGTTGACCGCGTGGAAGAAGCAGGTCCAATCAACCCGCACCCGCGAGCAGCAGGTAATTCAAAGACCTGGTTCCTACTGTTTACAGTACGTATTCATTGCATATTTAAGTTTAATTGTTGCAATGTCAGTTAAAACCATTAATCTTAATTGTTTATGCAGCCTACCCTGTTGGCTGTGGATGCCGACGAGTACAGTGTGACCAGATCGCTGGAGGCGTTTCTACTTTGGTTGTTTGGTTACATCATGTTCAACAACACTCATGGCAACTTAGTCGATATGATTCTCCTTCCGTATGCAATGGAGATTGCAGATGGAGAAGAGGACGTATCGCCCTACAGCTGGGGTGAGGCGGTACTTGCAACCACTTACGGTGGACTCTGCGATGGCTGCAGGAAGACACATGGGAATGCTATCCTGGCGGGGTGCCCACTACTGCTGCAACTTTGGTCGTACGAGAGGCTAGCCGTTGGTCGGCCCATCGTCAGCCACGTGCCTTACCACGAGGCCATGTACGGCGACGAGGAGGACGACAGGCCAACTATGGGAACTCTCTGGATTTGGCGTCAGGTATGTTCGCAACAAATCTAATTTTGTTATTCATTGTTACACGATGCATTAGCGCACTTTTAATTTTACTTATTCGGACTGCAGAGGTCCTGGGCGCATGCGCAGGTTAGACGCGCATATCCTGAGTTTGTTTCGGAGCTCGACATGCTGACGCCCGATGACAGTTAGGAGGAGCACCACTTGGGATCTCTCAGCAGCAGACACCGTAGCCCTCTTTGCATCCTGAGCGACAGGTGATGAAGCGCCCCGACCCCAAAGATCGAGGCTAAACCATGTATTAATTACCGAATAAGGTCTCCGGCATAATACATGTTACATCAAGTGGAGTCCAGAGTCATACAGAGCTTTATTCAACACGTACACGAGGGGTAAAGTGACAACACAGCGCTACACAGAATAACCACAGGATCACAACTAGCATAACGACATGCAAGACTAGCTCTTCGTCCATCACAGCTCCACTCGATCACCTTGGGTGCGGACACGATCTACTCGTAATCTTCAGGCACAAAGTCAGGATCCTCTGGAAAAAAAATAATCAACAAGGGTTGAGTACGAAAGTACTCAGCAAGTCCCACCTCACCCTTACGGGGAGGGAGTTACAGATTAATATGCAAAGGTCCATTAATCAACTAGAATAAATAACAAATGTAGTATTAAAGGTAACCCAACCAGTCATCCATCTCACAGTCTAGGTGGCTCAACTAGTTGAGATGTCCACACCGTAACCTGTCCAAACCAAGGACACGGACCATTCGAATGGATTGTACACTCTGCAGAGGTTGTACGCTTTACCCACATACACTTTACCGTCCAGAGACGGCTCCGTCATAGCTGACACCCAGCCGTGGCTCAACCCCGACTAGTCGCCCACAAATCCCCCCGGGTCTTGACCAATCTAGGTCTCACTCCAAACATAACCACCTCGGACGACTACCAGGTTAGCCAGTGGGATTAGACTAAGGCTTGCCCATACAAGCTCATGTGGTCGTACTGAAAGTAGGTTAGGTGAGATGGCACCACAACACACGGTCCTTAAGGTTCATCAGGGCAGCCGCAACCATAACCATCCAAACCCGAGATGTCACCACGACAGAGCTCGGTCGCATGTCTACCACCACGGTAGCGCATGCACCAACACATCCCATACTGCCCTGATCTCATTACCAACCCAATTTCATCATTTAACAAAATCTAATAACATGCAGGTCTGGCAGTAAATCAGCATGCAACATGGCTTCATCCAGTGATTTCTCTCATTCTCTCAGTGTTTCATCTCATGTCTTCCCTATGTCTATCAAGTTTTATTTAACCTCACTTAGGATCAATCATGGTCAACGTAAAGGATCGATGAGACTTGCCTTCGCTTACGTACGCGTCGGTGGCGGCGGTTTCCTGGTCTCCTGGTTCCTCCGGGTTCTCCTCCGGAATCGGTTCTATTTCGACGTCACGTGTAAACAAACATTCATCAATATAATACACAAATATAGTTGCATTAAATAGAGTTTGATTTTAGATGAATTTAGGAAGAAGAATCAATGGAATCGGAGTTGGCATGAGTGAGATATTGTAGTTGAAATATTGGATGTTTAATTAATCCTGAAAATGACTTAACATAAATAGAAGGAGCTTCACGTGATTGGCTGAGGTGTTTTGGTGCTCTGCGTGTGCTATTGGGCCGCTGGATTGGCTGGTCCAAATCAATTGATTAGCCCAAGGTCAGGTGGAGGATAAGGCTGATGAGTGGCTTTATCACTTGGGCTTACGGTGGACATCTGCCACGGTCCAGAACGGAAGGGGCTCGAGGGGGAGAACAGACGAGAGAGCTCGTTCCTCTCCTCCGCTCGCCATGGGAGCTACTGGAGTTCAAAATCCACACGGGAGAGGGGAGTGGGTGACTGGGGAGAGAGGGGAAAGGCTCCTCGGACCACAGGGAGAGTGTCTTGAGCGGTGATTTGGGTCGAGGTGACGGCGGGTGGCAGCTGCGTCCGGCGTGGCGGCCATGGCTGACTGGAGCTCGGGGTGAGCACGGTGGAGGGAGGGAGAAGCCAAGAGGGCGGTGTCGGGAGGTAGCTGGAGGTCTCGGCTTGCTCACCTGCTACTCGAATCGACGGATGCGGGCCTCAGCGACGAGATCGATGGGTGGTCTGTCCTCTGTACGAAAACAGGGGAAAACGAAATTGGAGCGAGGAGGAAGACGAGCTCGGCTCGGGCTGTGTGCTGCAATGGCAGTGGCTGGGAGTTGTGCGGGCGCAATGGCGAGGCTCAGCTCGATTTATAGGCAGGCAAAGGCGGTTCGCACGGGAGAAAATCTCGGCGGTGTACTGTGCTCGACGACCACCGCACAGCACGTCCACGGCTTCCGACGCTCGGCAGGACGACGCGACGTATGGTGAGGCACCCTTCTGGCGTTGATTGCGGCGAGTGTCTGGTCCTCGAATCGGACGCGCGCACGCGGGCTTGCCGGAGTTGCTGCTCACCGCATCGTGGTGTCGTTTCAGGTCTTCCTAGTCTGGCGGCGTGGTGTCCAAGTCTGGCAGTGTGACGCAGGGGCGGAGCCACCACTAGGGCGAGCCCGGGCGGCCGCCCTAGGTCCCCTTGGCCGAGCAGTAGAGGATATCCTCAGACCTCAGTTCTCCACGCCGCCGGGAAGGGAGCAAATCGCGGCGGCGCTTGCCAGAAGCGAGGACGACGCTGAAATTTGAGAGGAAGACAGGCAACCGCGTACTGGGCCGAGACTTGGTGGCTCGTGGGCCGAGTATTGGGCTGCGGGACGCTTCAGGCTTCAGCCCAGCGCAGCCTAGGGTTTGCGTGGGGTTTGGTGGCCGCTTGGCCAGCAGCCCAAGCTAGCCACGCGACGCGACCACACCCCCGGCCCCGCCCGCCTGCGCCTGCCGTGGCTCGTCGCCTCGTCATCTGGCCTTTGCGCCCGCCGCCCGGCCGCCCGTCGGCCGTCGGCCGTCTCGGCCGTCCGGCCGTCGCCCCATCGCCCCGTCCGACCGTCCGGCCGTCTCGTGCACCGCTGCAGGCTGCCTCGGGCGGCCCTCGGCGGCGGCGCCTCCCGCCGGCCGCGCGCCTGGCCACCTGCTGCCTGCCTCGACTGGTGGACGAAGGTGGAGGCAGCCGGGGGGGGCGTGGGGCGGCGGCCGGTGGACGGAGGGCGGAGCCGGCCGGCGGCCGGCGCCGTGGGTTGCGGCGGCCCTGCGCTGCTGCGCCGGAACGGCCGGAGGCCTGGAGCGCCGGGCACCGGCGGCCAGCGAGCCTGCACGCCTTCTGTGGCGCGTTGCACTGTTTCACTGGTACTGTTCTGCCCTAGGTCACTTGTCAGGCTGGCTTCGCCACTGGTGTGACGTCTCTCTGGACAGGTCAACTTGCTCGACGAGGCGTGTCGACGGACGGCAACAACTCGACGGGCTCAACAGCTGAGGTGGTTGGTCTCGTCGTCGTGATGCGAGTGATGGTGGGTAGGTGCTACTACCCGTGGGCTTAGAGTTATGGTGACGTACGGCGAGGTCGAGAGGCGTCCATGGGAAGAGACTTGGCAAGCTTGCTTCCTGCATGGTGTGCTTCAGCTACTGGAAAGGGCCATGCGTGCATTGCTTCTGGAGAGAGGAAGAAGACAGCTTTACTTGTGCAGGGAGGGAAGCGCGTGGGTTGGTTTGCTTTTGAGGCTGCACGTGCAGATATTTAAGAAAGGAATGGGCCCTTATGTAAGTGTTTGTATTAGGACTTGCTCAGTAAAGAGAATGAATTAGCTTATTGGCTAGTGGGAGAGAGTACACTTGTAAGCGAGGGCAAAGAAAATGATTTGCCTACTCACGTGTTTTACTAATGTCATGCATGTAAAATCATATTGTTGTTTGTTGTAGTTAAATTAATTAGATGATTGCGAAGTAAAATAAGTTTTGATTTAGTGGCAAAAAATAGGATGTTACAAACCTACCCCACTCAGGTTGAATCTCGTCCCGGAGATTCAGCTTCACTACTAAATAGACTGGGGAACTCGGCTCGGAGCGCGTCTTCTCTCTCCCAAGTTGCTTCTGCTTCCGAATGCCTGCTCTATTGAACTCGGCAAATCCTGACTTCTGAGTTGCGGGTTCTTCGCATCACAGTGTCCATAATTTTCACTGGTACCTCTTGATATCTGAGATCATCCTGCAGGTCGATTGTTTCTGGGGCCACTTGTTCTTCTGGTACCCGCAGACACTTTTTGAGTTGGGACACATGGAATACATCGTGTACATCTGACATCTCTGCTGGCAACTGAAGCTTATAGGCTACCGCTCCCACTTTCTTGATAATTGGGAAAGGTCCAATGTAACGTGGAGCCAACTTTCCTCGTACCTGGAATCTGCGTGTGCCGCGAATTGGGGAGACTTTAAGGTACACATAGTCTCCAACTTCGAAGCTGAGAGTACGTCTTCTTTTATCGGCATAACTTTTCTGGCGGGATTGAGCTGCCTTTAGATTCTCTCTGATTTCTGCTATCTTATCTTCTGCTTCTTTAATAAAATCTGGGCCCTCAATAATGCGGTCACCGACTTCGGTCCACATGAGAGGTGTGCGACACTTCCTCCCGTAGAGGGCTTCAAACGGCGACATTTTTAAGCTTGACTGGTAGCTGTTGTTGTAAGAGAACTCTGCTTAACTCTTTCGGTCTGGCCATCAGTCTGAGGATGATAGGCTGAACTAAAGTCCAACTTTGTACCAAGTGCTTCATGTAACCTGCTCCAGAATCTCGAAGTGAACTGGGTGCCTCTATCTGACACAATCCTCTTAGGTACTCCATGCAACTTCACAATACGCTCAATATATAATTTGGCTAATTTATCACCTCCATAAGTGGTACGCACTGGGATGAAGTGAGCCACTTTAGTGAGTCGATCAACAATTACCCAAACTGAGTCATGACCACTCTGGGTCCTTGGTAGACCGGTGATAAAATCCATACTAACTTCATCCCACTTTCATACTGGGATCGGCAATGGCTGGAGTAATCCACTGGGCTTTTGATGCTCTGCCTTGACTCTTTTGCACACATCACAATGAGCGACGAATCGAGCGATATCCCCATTCATACCATTCCACCAATACTTCTCCTTAAGGTCCAGGTACATTTTTGTAGTGCCAGGGTGAATGGAATAGGCTGAGTTATGGACTTCATCTAAGATGGTCCTGCGGAAATGACCTTGCTTAGGCACACATAATCTCTTCTTGAACCACAAGACTCCATCTTTATCTACTCTGAAATCTGGGGCTTTGCCTTCACTGTTGCGACCTTTAATCCATACCAATCTTTTATCCTCCATCTGAGCTTCCTTTATCTGGTCATCCAGGACGGGATGGACACTAAGGTTATAGTTGCAAGAGCGGCGTACAACCCTTAGGTTTAACTTCCTCATTTCTTCACTCAGCTCTGGGGCTTGTATGACTAAGTGATGGCAATATGATTTACGACTGAGCGCATCAGCCACCACATTAGCCTTTCCAGGGTGGTAATGAATTTCCAAATCATAGTCTTTAATCAACTCCAACCATCTTCTCTGTCTAAGGTTAAGGTCTGACTGGGTGAAAATGTACTTCAGGCTCTTGTGATCCGTGTAGATTTCACACTTATTCCCAATCAGATAATGTCTCCAAATCTTGAGAGCATGCACCACTGCAGCTAACTCCAAGTCATGGGTGGGGTAGTTCTATTCATGTGCTCTCAACTGTCTTGAGGCATAAGCTACAACTCTTCCTTCTTGCATAAGCACACAACCCAATCCTTGTCGGGATGCATCGCAATAAACGACAAAGCTCTTTTGATTATCTGGCAAGACTAGCACTGGGGCAGAAGTTAGTCGCCTCTTCAACTCTTGAAAACTTCTCTCGTAAGCTTCAGACCAGACAAACTTCGTGTCCTTCCGGAGCAACTCGGTCATAGGCCGGGCTATCTTAGAGAAACCTTCGATAAATCTCTGATAATAGCCGGCTAATCCCAAGAAACTCCTGATCTCCGAGGCTGAGGTTGATTGCTTCCATTCTGATACTGCCTTGACCTTTTCTGGGTCCACTTCAACTCCTTCAGCTGTTAAGACATGACCCAGAAAACTGACTCTCTGCAACCAGAATTAACACTTGCTAAACTTGGCATACAACTGGTGTTTTCTGAGCTTTCCCAGCACTACTCTGAGATGTTGTCCATGCTCCTCAGCACTCTTAGAGTAGACCAGTATGTCATCTATGAATACCATGACAAACCGATCTAACTCTTCCATAAACACCTTATTCATGAGGGTCATGAAAAAGGCAGGGGCATTAGTCAGACCAAAAGGCATCACTGTGAACTCATACTGGCCATAACGGGTCCTGAAGGCTGTCTTGGAGATGTCCTCTTGTCGCACTCTGAGCTGATGATAACCTGACCTTAGATCTATCTTGGAGAAGAACTTAGCTCCCTTCAGCTGATCAAACAGGTCATCAATCCGAGGCAGAGGGTACTTGTTCTTGATGGTGACTGCATTCAGATCACGGTAGTCCACACAAAGTCTCATGCTTCCATCTTTCTTCTTCACAAAGAGCACTGGGGCTCCCCACGGAGAAGCAGCAGGTCTAATAAATCCCTTTTGTTGAAGCTCTTCAAGCTGCTTCTTCAACTCGGCAAGCTCTGGGGCTGCTAACCGATAGGCATTCTTTGCTATAGGCTTGGTTCCAGGGACTAAGTCAATAGTGAACTCTACATCTCTTTCTGGAGGCATACCGGGTAATTCATCTGGAAATACATCTGCGAATTTCCGAACTACTGGCACATCTTCGGGGGATTCTGCTTGGATGTGGTTCACCATGGAGTCTGACAGGCTAGGCTGGATTTGGCATGTGACTATTAACCCTTGGCGGTTGGTGACTGTCACTGCTCTCTCAGCACAGGCTATGTTTCCGCGGTGCTTGGTGAGCCAGTCCATACCGAGTATGACATCTATCCCTTTGGAAGCAAGGACTACTAGGTCGGCAAGGAATACTACCCCACTTAGGTTTATAGGGATATCTAAGACACCTAAGTGGCAAGGTATATGGCCTCCAGGCGAACGTGTTATTAGCGGCCTCTTAAGGGCTATAGTAGGTATATCATGCTTTTTCTACAAAGTGGGAGGATATAAAGGAATGCAACGCTCCAGAATCAAAAAGCACTGAGGCTAGAGCTGATTGGACCAGAAACTCACCGAGAATCACTCCTGGTGCATCCTCTGCTTCTTCAGCATTCACATGATTCACTTTTGCCTTGCCGAAGGACTGTTGCTGGCTCTTAGCTGGTGTTGCACGGTTGGCTTCAGTCGGCTGCTTTGGTCCTTGAACCGAGTTGGATAAAACAGAAGGGGCGGGCTGGTTAAGATACGGACAGTTGGCCTTGTAGTGTCCGGCTTCGCGGCAGTGGAAACAGGTCTTCACATTGGTCACTTGACTTCCACCAGACGGTTGGGTGCGGAGGGTATTCTGGGTCTTCATAACAGGAGCTGATTGGGCTGGCTTCTGGAAAGAACCGGGGTGCGCTTTGAATGAAAAGGCACCCTGGCTCCTCGGGCCTGAGTGAGCTGGATACTGGGTCCTCTGAAACTTCTCCAACTGCTGGGGTTTCTTGCTTTCAAACCGACGTTTGCGCTCACTGAGTTCTGCCTTCCTATTTCTTTCAATGGTGATAGCCCTGTTAACCATAGCATTAAAATCACTGTGGGTGGTGACTTCAACCAAGGTCCTGATTTCAGGGTTAAGCCCACCAAGAAAAGCTTCTTGCTTCTTCTCGTCACCATTGATATCCTCTGGTGCATAACGAGACAACTCTGTGAACTTATGAAGATACTTTGTCACAGTCATACCACCTTGACGAAGCTTTCTGAACTCATCCCTCTTGAGCTTCATAATACTGCTGGGAATGTGATGTTCTCTGAAGATCTTGACAAAGTCAGTCCATACCATCTCGTTAGCATTTTCATTTATTTCCCGGTAACTCTGCCACCAAGCAAGGGCTGGCCCCCTTAACTGTTGTACTGCGAGCAAAACCTTGTCTCTGTCATCTGCATGGACCACTTCGAGCTTCATTTCAATCTCTCGCAGCCAATCATCCGCCTCAATAGGGTTATCAGATCCTCCAAACCTAGGTGGCTGCAAGCGGTTGAAATCTGCAATTCTGCTGCCATTGCCATTATGTTGCATTGCAGGTCTATTGTTGCCAAGATTGCCTTGAGCTTGAGCTGTGAGAGTGGTCACAAGAACGTGAAGAAGTTGGTTCTGCTGCTGCAATATGGCTGTCAAGTCAATGGGTGCTGGGGCACGGGGAGGTAGCGGCGGTAGGTGTCCATTTTCTGGTGCTTCTGGGGCTACATTCAGAGGGGCTTGGTTCCTCGAGTTGACCTCGTCACCGTCTTCCTGAGCAGGGAGTCCCTGGACTCGGCTCGAACGACGGGACATCTGCGGTCAGGGAGGGATAAGGTAAGATTAGGTGACTCTCCTAATTTATTACTGGGGTAGATTTGTAAATATATATTATAGCACACAACACAAACAAATCATTCAAGCACCACGCAAGCATTCATTCAAACAAGTAGGGATACATGACACGACATATTACAATAACGCGGCTCGACTTTTAAGGGTCAGCCGGGATGACTCGACTACTGAACCTTACAACACGGTCGTCGGGGTCACTGTTTCCGGGATCTCGGGGAGATGCGGGAGGTGTGGGTGGCACTGATTCACAAATCCTCCTGCGTGGTTGGGACGAGGAACACAGCGGAATTCCCTCTAGGATTGGCGGCTCCGCGGTAATCCTGGGATGGCGTTCCTTGCGCTTGGCACGGTCCACTAGGTAGACACCCCTAAGGAGCTGACTGTGGCGATCTGCTTGCTCCCTAAGGTTCTCTTCGGCCACAGCAAGGCGACTTTCAGCTTCGGCTGCTCGGGCTTCTGCCTGGGCTACAGCCAATTTAGCCTTACGCCAATGGGACTCCGCTCCCTCAGCACACTGGATTAAATCTCTCACACGCTGATGCAGTTGGTCGCACAAATCGTCTAGGCTAAGCAAATAGCCAGACATAGCGACAACTGTGGGGTTCTTCTCTGTCCCTGCGGGGCTCTCCAGGTTGCGGATCCTTGCCGCCCAAGCAGGACGGTTACGATCCAACGGGGGAAAGTACTTCATGGGGGTGGAACCCAAGTGCCATTCAAACATCTGGCACAGGTACCGCAGCGCCTTGCGAGCTGCAAGTTGAATGGTGTCAGGCATACGGGCTCCAGTGGCGATGACGCTCCAGGGTTGCATCTCTAAGTACTTATCACTGGCGCCAATATGGATGGTGACCTCATAGCTTTCGGTGCCATGCTCCATGAACTCGCGACCCACGTACTCCGGACGTTCCGGAATACCAAGTCGCACCGTTGCAGCATAAAGCACTCTGGGAAATCCATCTTCATTGATGCAGTAGGTGGTGGTCCAGTCATCCGCCATCTGACTTACAAAGATAGGGTTAGCATAATAAGGATAAAGTTTTAAGGAGTAAAAGGGTTTTAAGGATTGACCATCCTAGGGCTCCTACGGTCATCGTTCACTACCGGTTCGTGTCCTACAGCCAAGCATGGCTCTGATACCACCTGAAGCGCCCCGACCCCAAAGATCGAGGCTAAACCATGTATTAATTACCAAATAAGGTCTCCGGCATAATACATGTTACATCAAGTGGAGTCCAGAGTCATACAGAGCTTTATTCAACACGTACACGAGGGGTAAAGTGACAACACAGTGCTACACAGAATAACCACAGGATCACAACTAGCATAACGACATGCAAGACTAGCTCTTCGTCCATCACGGCTCCACTCGATCACCTTGGGTGCGGACACGATCTACTCGTAATCTTCAGGCACAAAGTCAGGATCCTCTGAAAAAAAAATAATCAACAAGGGTTGAGTACGAAAGTACTCAGCAAGTCCCACCTCACCCTTACGGGGAGGGAGTTACAGATTAATATGCAAAGGTCCATTAATCAACTAGAATAAATAACAAATGTAGTATTAAAGGTAACCCAACCAGTAATCCATCTCACAGGCTAGGTGGCTCAACTAGTTGAGAAGTCCACACCGTAACCTGTCCAAACCGAGGACACGGACCATTCGAATGGATTGTACACTCTGCAGAGGTTGTACGCTTTACCCACATGCACTTTACCGTCCAGAGACGGCTCCGTCATAGCTGACACCCAGCCGTGGCTCAACCCCGACTAGTCGCCCACAAATCCCCCCGGGTCTTGACCAATCCAGGTCTCAATCCAAACATAACCACCTCGGACGACTACCAGGTTAGCCAGTGGGATTAGGCTAAGGCTTGCCCATACAAGCTCATGTGGTCGTACTGAAAGTAGGTTAGGTGAGATGGCACCACAACACACGGTCCCATACAAGCTCAGCTCGATTTATAGGCAGGCAAAGGCGGTTCGCACGGGAGAAAATCTCGGCGGTGTACTGTGCTCGACGACCACCGCACAGCACGTCCACGGCTTCCGACGCTCGGCAAGACGACGCGACGTATGGTGAGGCACCCTTTCGGCGTTGATTGCGGCGAGTGTCTGGTCCTCGAATCGGATGCGCGCACGCGGGCTTGCCGGAGTTGCTGCTCACCGCATCGTGGTGTCGTTTCAGGTCTTCCTAGTCTGGCGGCGTGGTGTCCAAGTCTGGCAGTGTGACGTCTCTCTGGACATGTCAACTTGCTCGACGAGGCGTGTCGACGGACGGCAACAACTCGACGGGCTCAACAGCTGAGGTGGTTGGCCTCGCCGTCGTGATGCGAGTGATGGTGGGTAGGTGCTACTACCCGTGGACTGAGAGTTATGGCGACGTACGGCAAGGTCGAGAGGCGTCCATGGGAAGAGACTTGGCAAGCTTGCTTCCCGCATGGTGTGCTTCAGCTACTGGAAAGGGCCATGCGTGCATTGCTTCTGGAGAGAGGAAGAAGACAGCTTTACTTGTGCAGGGAGGGAAGCGCGTGGGTTGGTTTGCTTTTGAGGCTGCACGTGCAGATATTTAAGAAAGGAATGGGGCCCTTATGTAAGTGTTTGTATTAGGACTTGCTCAGTAAAGAGAATGAATTAGCTTATTGGCTAGTGGGAGAGAGTACACTTGTAAGCGAGGGCAAAGAAAATGATTTGCCTACTCACGTGTTTTACTAATGTCATGCATGTAAAATCATATTGTTGTTTGTTGTAGTTAAATTAATTAGATGATTGCGAAGTAAAATAAGTTTTTATTTAGTGGCGAAAAATAGGATGTTACAGGTGAGGTCTTCGGATCGTCACACCTACTCCGAGGGCCATGAACGTGCCCAGCAGAGGGCTAAGAGGGTCCGACGCCCTAGGGGTGGTTAGATATATCCGATGTTTGTATCTCTGATGTTTATTTGTAATGAGATAGCTGTGGACCGTTTATTTGTACACTTCAATGTTCGCCTCTGATCACTCTCGTATTTTCCATTACATACGATAGATAGTATGTTTATGCTTCGATGCTCCATTACGACTAAGTACGATTCAAACTCGATATTATTTACATGTCCAATGAATGCAAGTTAGGTACGAGACATACATACAAGCATAATACAACATTAACAATACTAAATGCGAATACATCTTAAACCGATGAATATCATATGTTATAGATCATGGCATGAAATCATCTAGGTCGTCATCCCAGTTGACAGATGGGGGTGCTGCAGGTGGTGTAGTATGGCTCGACGAACCTCTTGCCTTTCCCTTTCTCTCTTTTCTGGATCTACGTTCATGTACAGGGGGACGAACATCATGTGTTGGAGGCCATGGTTTGGGGGGCATGAAGTCATCCATGTTGTCATCCCAGTTAACACAAGTTTGTGCTGCAGGTGGTGCAACATGACTTGACGAACCTCTTGCCATTCCCTTTGTCTCTTTTCTAGTTCTAGGTTCATGTAAAGGGGGAGGAACATCATGTATTGGAGGCCATGGTTTGGGGGGCATGAAGTCATCCATGTCGTCATCCCAGTTAACACAAGTTGGTGCTTGAGGTACTGTAGCATGACTCGACGAACCTCCGGTCATCTGTTCCTACGCAGGCCAAGTACTATCACCCGAAGATCTTATCCACCTCCTTCGTCTAGTTTGCGGCATAAGTCCACCGAAGATACATACCAATTTACGGAAATTTGGTATCGATTTGTTAATCAACTCCGTGTCCTCGGGGTAATCCTAGCATATAATTAAACAACAATGTTACTGTTTCATAAATATGGATTCCAAATGACGGACGGGATAAGAACCGAATGAGAGTTACCTTAATGTGCATCTCATACACCTCTAGCCGTATCCATATCTTACAAGAACTTTGTAAGAATCCAATGATATTAGGATGATTCGCTAGTTCACATACTCTCATGTATATCTTCCGACGTTCTAGCAGGTGTCCCTTTTACATCTTGCGTTGTAATACCTCGAAATAATGTGAAATCTTTAAACTCTACTACTTTGGACAACACCATCTCTATCGTACCATCCGCTAACGGATCCAACTTCTTACCGATAACAAGATGGGTCATGATATCAAGTATTATACTAGATTTTTCTTCGATCCATGAAAATCCTCCACAATTGGAGGCAGCCATTGCCTTATGCTGCAATATCAATAAGGTACTGTCATAATTCTATTCTAATTCATAATTAATTTAAAAACAAGTCTGTAATAGTACTGAAATTGTAATACTAAACGAGTGTTCTAAAGCACCAAATCTAATTCAGCTAATCCGCTAATTAAATTAAATTGTTATACAATATCAATGGATTCATACAGAAGTTACCGGTAGATCACAAGTGCGCAATTCGGCAGAGCTTCGCCGCTTTTCTTCTCCTCACCCCTCTCTTTTTTTCTGAATTTTTGGTGCAATTTTTGGGCTCAAATGAGAAGGGAATGGAGGCATGGAGGCCAGGGCTTATATAGGGTGGGAGACCCCCTGTCGCTGGGGGGCGATAGGACCCCCTCCCTCCACACACCCCCGGCCAAGGACCTCTTTGCAAATTCAAAAAAAATTACATTAAGGTTCTGTCGCCCGTTGCTTGGGCGACAGGACCCCATCGCCCCTGGGGCAGGCGATCGGGGGCCATTTTCGAAATTTTTCAAAATGTATATATATTTTTGAATTTTTTATTTTTTTAAATATAAAAAAGAAAAAGACGCGCGGCCGAGCTTGCCGGGCGCGAGCGGCCCAGGGTGAAGTGGCGCAAGGAAGCGGCCCAGGTTGAGGAGCTAGCCTAGGTTGAGGAGCTAGCGCAGCCCAAGGGGCAGGGGGTGGAGGCAGGAACCGGCCCAGGTAAGCTGCTCCTCCTTTTATTTTATTTTTTGTGTCTCTCTCACGGTCTCACATGCATTTAACTCATGTTTTAATATATTAGTAAGGCCAAATATATTAGTAAGGCCAGTCTCGGAGAGTGTCATCGCACGGTTATCTAGATTGTAAACTAGGTAATTGAGCCGGAGGAGTGTCATGGTGATGACACTCCTCTCACATCCCATACACTCCCCCTTCTCTCTCTTCTGCCACATCAGCAAATTTAATACTCGTGACACTCTTATGACCCTTCTACTGAGATTGGCCTAATTAGTGTTACTAATACTTGCTAATTTTCATACTTATCCAAGCACTTACTTTTGCTAATCTTTGTTTGGTTAATTAGCTAGTTTTACTTCGTTTTTACTCTTGATAATTTAATCTTTGCATACTTGTCACTCATGCTTGTGAGCCTTTACATGCTTGTGGTTACTAATGTTTGTTAATCGTTGCATCTTTCGTCGTTTAAAATAATTTGGTAGTGCTGCTCTCTCTAAATTTTGATTAATGTGGTGCGTGCTTAGTTAAATTAGTTAATGAGTATTCGATCTTGCTGTTGGGTTCTAGTTCTTTGCATGCTTAATTAAAGGGAGCTTTAGTTCCTTTTGTTATGATCGGTTCAGTCTTTTTGGCGAGATTTTTTATTGGTTTTTTTCTTAAGCTTTTCTTCCGCTTGATTTTAAACTTTGCTAATCTTTGTGGAATCATTGCATGTCTAGTGAAGTAAGCTCTTTTATGAGTCTGATTGGAAAAGCTTTTTCACCATTTTGGTAATTCGGTGCTTCCGCTTCGTGCTGTGTTTAAATCAAGTAGATTATTTTTTGTGTTGCTTTCCTCTTTGTGTTAAGGGTTCCTAATCGTTCCCATGATGAGCACATCACCAATTAACTCGTGTCATCTTGATGATTAAAAGAGAGGTATTTTGGGTATTGAATTGGAATCGGCTTTTTAGGAGAATTTTTTTATTGGGTTCCATTCACCTCCCATCTGATCGCCCGTTTTGGTCCCACACACTATCAACGGGAAGGTTGCCTACCACTTAAAACACAAAAGCCGTTATATCCTCAAAATTCGCTTCCACGAGGAATTGAACTCAGGACCTCATAACTACTCATCCTCTTGTAACCACTTAGCTACAAGATCTTTCGCTTGTCTCTGCGTAAGGGTTTGTTTGTTTGGGCTTTTGAGCATCTTTTCAACGTGAAAATCTAGAAGTTTAAACAAACAACAAATTCGTGCAGCTTCGAGAAACCAAAAGCTTAGAAAAGTTGAGTTTATATAGAAAGTTGAAAATCTTAGTTTTCTAGGTTTTTTAGCCTTTTGAGCGTAAAAAGCTAAAAGTATCATTTAAAGCTATTATTAACCTTTTAGAAGAAAAAAGTCAGCAACAGCTTAAAAAAAACTCTAAAATCTGCAGCGCAAACAAACAGACTCTATACATCTAGGTCAGAATGATCCTGATAAAACACATCACCATAAGTTCATACCGCAACCCCATCTCCATATAACCATATTCTGCAATGGATAGAAACATTTGAATATGGATCGGAGAGCTTGAAAACATGACAATTGCCAAAATATTCTGTGTATTGTTTTTTTTAAAAAAACTTCATGTAGCTTGAAAGCTCACTGTTCGGCGCGTGATGGGTGCTGGCATGCCAGTCAGTTTGACCATTCAACTGACAAGATGAGGATACCTTTTGAAGTTAAAGGCAATCGGCCGATCAGGCCGATATAATCCTGGCATCGGTACCGATGATGATGTAGCCGAATGAAGCATGATAAGTAATTAATCGGCCATGAGGCCGACTTCAGCATCTTGATGGGCATGAGCAACTCATCAGCTATCCGAATTGGATTTATATAGTTAATATCAATAAAGCTTAAAAGCTATCGGCTAGAGAGCCAATAGGAAACGGAATGCCGTTGAACTCTTGATCCATTATGAGTATAACCATAAGCCAATGAAGCTTCAACTAATATTACTATCAATATTGCTAAATAAAACAACAGCGATGCACCTGAAAGTTGCAATCTATAAATACTACTAGCAAAAGATTAATTTAAAATTCACCAGCCGATAGATCTATTCACAGTATAGCTAGATTCTAATGGCACAGGATAGATAACCAAGATTAAGTTGCACTGACATGCCAGTCTGACCACTCAACTGACAATGTGGAGATGATCTTGTTGAAGTTTGAGACAATCAACCGGCCGGGCCAATGTAACTCTGGCGTCAGCAGCAACAATGATATAGCAAAAATAAATCATCATTAAATAAGTAATCGGCCATGAGGCCGATTCCAGCATCTTGGTGAACATGAGCAGTTCATCGGCTATTCAATGAAGATCTTGATGAACATGAGCAGTTCATCGGCTATTCAAGATAGTAAAGCCCAAAAGCTATCGGCTTTCTAGCCGATAGGGAACAAGCGTCGTTGAGCTCTTGACTCACTATGAATAGAACCATAAACCAACAAAGCTTCAACTAACATTACCACCGGTATTTTCTAGATGAAACAACAACAATGCATCCGGAAGTTGCAATCTAGTTTTCAAATTCATTTGAAAATGAGTGTCACAGCAGTAGCTTTTAAGATAGATGGTAGCCGACGTGGGATGAATAAGGATATAAATGAGAGGAGTGAGTGTGAGGAGAACTTCCCATTTGCTGTTCTTAGACCCAGTAATAAAAACTTTTGAAGCTTCCTAGGAGCGAGCGGAGCGAGTCAGCAATTTCGCTCTATACTACTAGTAAGAGATTAATTTAGACTTCACCAATCGACAGAACTACCCACAATAGGACTCGATTCCAACGGCACAGGATAGATAACCAAGATTAAGGTGCAACAGGCCAAATAACCTATTGTCTATTTCAACAGGATAAAAGCTAATCGAAACAATCTGAATAGTGAGGCGATATATTAAAGGAAGATCAGCCGATGCAAACTTAATCAAGGTTAGGGTATGTGTGATTCTACCACATCTAGCAAGAGATCAAATTGATGTAGCCTTATGAGATATGATAAGAATCGATAAATGGTGAATACTACAGATCAAGACAGAAGCGATGCGCCGTCGATCGAAGGAATGTGCCAAGAAGTTGAAATCTGGGATATTCGGTGACAGTAACTTGTGGCGAACTGGAGATCGAGGCGATGCAGCCCAGCTTGCTGAAGAACACATCGAAAAGCTACATTACTCCTACTCCTAGGGCAAAAAGAAAAAGGTACTGGAAAAGGTAAATGTGTTTTGTTGATCGACGTGATGAATCTGATTACAAACCCGTAGGCCTATATTTATAGGCTACAAACCCTAGTCGATGACGATATAACTTGGCTAACAAGAAACGAACTTTCTAAAACAAACTAAACCTAGATCTGACATGATAACATGATGACGAAGTCTGCCAATTCTTGCTCCATCAGTTGCGATGCCCTTTCAGTCCACGGACCCAATGCTCTCCATCTCTCCTTTGCTCCTGCATCGGCCTTCCATCGGCTCCATACAAAACCTGCAAACCATCGTCATGCATGCCCGCTCGTCACACGTGATCTTTGTTGATGCACGCTAATTAGCTGATGATCTTTATACTTTAAATTACATCAGATTTACCAAAATCCACCGTCAACATTAGTCAATAGTCCCCGTTCATCGGAGATGCAGAGAAGTTACTAGTTAGTACTCAGCATCAGCAGTGAGGCTGTCACGTCATGACTCGTGAGGGGATTTGGATGAGAGCACGGGCTGCCTGGTGCTTCGCGATGCTGGACGCGTGACGTTGCAGGCACGGGCTGGCAGGACGGCAGGGAGGAGTAACGTTCTAGAGCTGCTGAGACCGGTTGTTGGGCCATTTCTTTTAATTTGTATGGGCTTTTGAAATATAACTAGTACAGTAAAAAAAGGAAGAAAAATTTGCTCAAGATTTTGGTAGTCCTACCTAGGCCTATATGGCCTACTCACTAGGTCCACCACTGCTTAGTAAGCCACTTTAGAAAGCCAATACAATCCTTATGGAAGTGTCCAAGCTTGCCATAGAAATGGCATCCTTCTTTCTTTTTTTCACTTCTAGCATTAGAGTTGGCGTTTTGCTGGGGTTTCTATTGCTGCTTATTCTGCTGGATTTTTTTAGAAGCTTGCCCCTTATTTTAAAGAGAAATTTTACAATGATTGAAAAAATAGGAGTCGTTCATCTGATAAAATCTTACGGTGGTGAAGGTGGGAAGTATCTAAAAGTACTTAGAATAAAGTACCTGGTACTTCCAAAATGTGGGACCAAGTACCAAAAAATGGGACCGAATACTAATTTCATTTAATTTTTATAAATATTTTCCATAGATCAACGACTACAAAAATGTTCAGGGTAAAAGTACTTGAAAGTACCCATTGGTACTTTACAATCATTCTAAAAGAGCTCTATTTTAAATTGAGGATTTTTAGGATTTATATATTCATTGACAAACCTTTTATATTATCGTTTCTGAGAGGCCTGAAATTGACCAATATGTTCAATCCTCTCAGCCTTAAGCCTTTCCTCCTCTTGAACACATATGGCTATCATTTCATCAACGCTCCATTTAACTTCCATAGTATTATAATTGATAGTAAATGGAGAAAACACCGGGGCAAAGATGACATTATGAAATGCACAAGAAAGCCATCAGAAATTTCCATTTTCAAAGACTTAAGTTTAGCAGCCATGTAACATTTCTTCACAATATGCTCTATTGAGCTTCCGGTTGGATTATACCTCTTCTACAAGCCTCTTTATTAGAGTTCTTGAATAGATTTTTGAGGAACTTTTGAACTGATCCTCAACTTTGCTAAGGTATTCCTTAGCACTTTAAGAGTCCAGCCTCTAATACTTTCAATAGTGGAACTTTTAATTACCATGAGGCACTTACGACTTGATGGCTCCCATAATGCCTTTTCATCGTTATATACCTTTAGGAGTGCTTCATAATTTTCAGAGTCCTCCTCAGGTTCTTTTGGAGCATTATTATTGAGAGCATAATCGAGATCCAGCAGAGCTAAAGTGATCTCTAATTTTTCTTTCCATGAAACATAATTGCTCCCATTAAGTGACTCAATACTGTTTATTAGTCCAGTAATTTGAGCATAAGATGCTGCATCCAAAAACATAATGAGAAACTTTAGTGAGCAACACCATAAGCTATTTTTATTGATCAAATTCAAGCCAGAATTGAATAAGAGCAATAAAATGTGTGAAAATTATTCATTCATCAGCTTTGGACAGAAAAATAAATAGAGTTCACACTTTATTATATGCTTCAAAACTTATTTTATTAATCCACCAAACACCTTTGGGCAGAAAAGATTGGAAAAATAAAATTTTGTGAAAAATTATTCATTCATCAGCTTTGGTAAAAAAATGAATAAAATTCACATTTAAATAGAGGCATTCATCATAAGTCATGTACATTATTGCAGGGGCAACATGTACTAAAACATAATGAAAAACGTAAAGAAAACTTATTATTTGCATCGGGAAAATATAAATAAAACTTTAATGGTAAAAAGCCGAATAGATATATGCAGCCCATGAATTAAATGAAAAACTGCCTCATAAAATAACAAAAGGGCTCAAAACTAACATTGGCCAATTAGAATTTGCAGCCAAACACCATGCAGCCCATATGCAAAATATCCAAAAATGGAAAATTTTAAATTTTAGCTCGGCCGAACCCCACTTTTTGCTTTTTGGTCTTTTTTTGAAAGATTATCACATTTAGACCCTTCCAAAAACATTTTTTCTTTCCGAACCCAAGGGATCTGTGCCACAGATCGTGGCGCCGAGGTTACACGTCTCGACGCTAGGATTCGTGGCGCTGACCTTTGGGCACCCGTCCATCGCGGATACCCGCGTGACGATGACATGGCAGCCGGCTCAGCGCCACGGGCCAGGCCAAAACTGATCAGGCCCGTTAACTCGCACCGCTTCCCTAACTGGGCTCCAAGACCAAAAACCTAGGCCTGGGACGGGAAAACGGTGCACCCGCGGCGGCCCGTTAGGCCTGCAGAACGGCCGGCTCCTGTGCACCGTCGGATTTCAATCCGACAGTAGGAAGCGCGCCCGCGGTAACCAAAACCGCAGGCCGGCCAACGCCCCCTGAACCCTGCGGCGGCGGGCGAGCAAGGCGGAGGGAGCCGCCGGCACTGCCCAGCTCCACTCGCCGGAGCTGTGCGCCGCGCAGTCCCGTTGAGCGTGGCTTGACGGTGCCCTAAAGCCCCCGGCCGCTTGCAATCCCCGGCGGCGACGCGGAAGTGCAACAGGGCCGACCAGCAACGACTTCCTCGTCGGCGACACGCGCACGAGGAGGGTCGGCAGGGACTGGTGCAGCAAGGATGGCAAGGCCGCTCGGGGCCATGTCCCCGAGCTTGCGCTTGCTACTAAGGTGTCAGCCGCGGTGACGGTGAGTCCAAGAACGGCCACCGCGGCCCTTAGATACATCCATTTCCCATCATCTCAATAGAATTAGGGTTACGGTTAAAGGAATTGGGGAATTCCTGAGGTAGGGTTTGGGAATTTGGGGATTTTACTGTGGCTAGGTTTCATGATTTGGGGATTTAGGGTTTCGGTTCCTCATGAACCGAGGTGTTTAAGCTTCAATGTACAAAATTTCACCCTTTCCCCTTCTTCTATGTGCGACCCATGACCCTCAATGCACAGTTATGCATGAATTTGAGTAGAACAGTGACAAATCATGTATGAACATGATGAACAACATAAGCTTAAATTAAACATGAATGAGCTAAACAGTGTGCTAATTAATACATGTTCAACATGAATTGCATCAAATTTTTTATGGGTATGCACATAAACATGAAATGCCACGGGTACATCTAGGGAAGCGAAAAACACGCATGAACAAGGATCCAAAAGGATCTAGCATGGCTCTGGTGCCACCGTTAATTCCTCTGGATCATCTAGATCCTGATGGATCACAATTAAATGCTTCGAGGAGGGTATAGGCATACCTTCTTTAGATGTAAAAGCCATCTAGATGTGTAGATGGAGTGCGTAGTTCTTCCTAGTGCTTGCAGTAGAAGATTTTGATCAGGAATATAATAAGTGAGGGAGGATAGAGACTTATCTTTTTATCATGTCTATCTCCCCTATTTATACTACTGTGCACTATGGGAATCCACACCAATACAGTTGGTCATTGCCCACTGATCATAGGCAAAACCATTTGAGGCTTAATGGTTTATTAGATCCCAGCCATTGATTTAGGTTTTAACCACTGAGATCAATTCCAACATGAAAGATAAGTGATTTGTCATCCTCATGCCATTGCGCTGCCTGCACATGCAGCTGAGAGCTGGCAACTGATTACCATAGGCATGATGGTGTGGTCAAGGAGGCTTTCAGTGATGCTGCTTTCTGTAAGGTAACACTGCATCTTCAATTTCGTCAGTTAAATGAATGGATGTCTTCAGTTTCGTCAGTCATTCAGAAAAACAGAGCGAGCCGGTGGTGCAGATGGGCTCGACCAGGTCCGTGATGGGCTCAGCGGGCCCGTCCTTTTTTTTGTTTTTTCAGTTCTATTTTCATAGGCGGGCGGGACAACCGCCTCTGAAAATCTCTATTTTCATAGACGATAGGTCAGAGGCGTTTGCCTCTGACCGCCTCTGAAAATGATTTTTGACCGCCTCTGTAAAGGTTTTTTGTAGTAGTGAACGTATCACCAATTAACTTGTGTCATCTTGACGATTAGAAGAGAGGTGTTTTGGGCAGTGAATTGGAGTCGGCTTTTCAAGAGAGTTTTTTTATTGGCTCCCATTTACCCCCATTTGGTCGCCCGTTCTGGTCCCACACGCTGTCGACGGGAAGGTCGCTACCACCAGCGTTATCTTAAACGCTAAACGGTAAATAGTCAGTCGCCCTTTGTTTAGCGTTTAGGCCGTTTAAATGGTGTTTAAACGGAGTTAAACGACCTAAACGGTTTGGCATAGTAATATTAAAATATACATATTTATGTACGTAAATATTAAATATGCTAGAAAATCTACATATTTGCACATGTAAAAAGCAACTATTATGGCAAATAAATTTTTTTGGAAGAAATCTAAATCCCACAATATTTCATATACTTACTATGCTAATTGGTTCGGTATTGATTGTGGTAGTTGTAATCCTCCTATTGACTAAATTATAAATTAAATGATCATTATCTCATCTAATCATGTTTAACTCAACTCTGTTTAGACGGTTTAGATGGATTTTAGCGGTATAAATAGGTTTAAATAGTCCAACTGTTTAATTCACCATTTAGCACCTAAACGACATGGGTGACCTCTATTTATCGTTTAAAAATTGTTTAAACGGACTAAATGGCTGTTTAGGCGAACAGAGCCTACCACTGAAAGCACAAAAACTGTTATATCCTGGAAATTCGCTCCCACGAGTAATTGAACCTAGGACCTCATAGCTACTAATCCTCTTGTAACCACCTAGCTACAAGCTCTTTCGCTCATCTCTGTATAAGGGTCACCCATGTTTGTTTGGGCTTCTGGGCATTTTTTCAACGTGAAAATTTAGAAGTTCAAACAAACAACAAACTAGTGCAGCTTCTAGAAACTAAAAGCTCAGAAAAGCTGAGTTTATATAGAAAGATGAAAATCTTAGTTTTCTAGGTTTTTTAGCCTTTTGATCCTAAAAAAGCTAAAAGTATCATTTAAAGCTATGATTAACCTTTTAGAAGAAAAAAAAAAAGGTGCAGCAGCTTAAAGAAAAAAAGCTCTAAAAGCTGCAGCGCAAACAAACAGACTCTAAACATCTCGATCAAAATGATCCAAGATAAAAACACATCACCATAAGTTCATACCGCAACCCCATCTACGAATAACCATATTCTGCAATGGATAGAAATATTTGAATATGGATCGGACAGCTTGAAAACATGACAATTGCCAAAATATTCCGTGTATCGTTTTAAAAAAAAAACTCCATGTAGCTTGAAAGCTCACCGTTCGTCGGCCCGACAGCCGAATCTGCCCCGCTCCCCGTCTCCCGAATTCGCACCCCGCGCGCTGAAAATTCCCCATCCCCGTCGCCGTCACCATCGCCGCCGCGCCGCTGCCTCCACACCCCCTCCGCCCACCTCGACGCCACCCAATACGCCCTGCGCCGAGCCGCCGCCTCCCTCCTCGCTCGGCTGTCATTTTATCCCCTCGCTAGCTGGGATGCTCACACCCATCGTCGGAATCGTCCTCACTCTTGGGGGGAGCGCACGGTCTCCGACCCCGGCCCCCCTCCATGGCCTCCACCGTCACTGGTAAGTCCTCTTCCCCCTCTCGGATCTGAGGAACTACTCTATCTGGACTAAAATGTCTGATTGTTTGCTCTGTCTGACATTGAATCAAACAATTTTTCAGATCGGTGCGGTTTTAATTTTGCAGCTACTACGTTGTCGTTCTTCAGCCCTCCTCCTTGACCTGCTACTGTTCATGGGAACACTGGTAACTGTAAGTCTGTAAGTAGCTCGATTTGTTGGATGGTCGATCGATTCTGTGGCAACTTGAGTCAGCTCACTCAGATCAGAGAATAGTATTTGTAGCACCATGTCCTCCAGGAAAGTTTGCAATTTAACTTTCATCACTACTTTGAGTCTTTGAGATATGTCTATATGAAAATAGTTTGGGAACTTCTAACTGGCGGCGGTAGCATACCAATCATGTTAACGTTCATTTCCAGTCAAAAGTATTGGTTAGCGCAAATATTGTCCATGGTATGCAGGTGCATTATCTCAGTATTTCTGGCAATTTTTAGTTAGCCCAGTATTGATCAATGCTTCATGGTCTTTGCGGAATTTGTAGATCAGCGTGGTTTGAATTTACAGTTTAGATTTTAGAAAATATCAAAGGGTGGTTGTTTTCTGCTGATGTGGCTTAACCAAAAGCCTTTGTTAGGAGTCAACTATGTAGGATAAAAGGATAATACAAGGGCAGTAATGGTATATCACCTATAAATCTCTCATCTCTGGAGCTGGAGCTAACCAGCTAGCCAATCATTCTTATTGATTGCTCTAGATCTAAAATGGATCTACTCCACCATGCATGGATTTGAAATTTGTAGAACAGAGCTAGAAAATTAGAGCTTCAAATTCGGCCCTGAATAAGCTAGGATGGGTCATGCACTCATACATGCTTAAGAATGTGGAAAGAAATATAAGTAAAACAAATCTCTTGATCCCAAACCCATGCTAAAACCTAGAACATATGTTTTTGTTATTGCTGATAGCCCTGAGAACACCATTTATGGCACTATTATTGTTCCTACGATATGGCAATACTACACTGGCTTTGATAAAGTCTGGAACATATAATGAAGAAAATATATGATGGACTCTAACAATACATTCATGAGAAACATGACAGTATAAGACAATGGTTACTGATATGATCTGACATCACTTAGTTATACTGAGTGCTGGAATATTTCTCTCTGATAGCATGCATCTCTGCTGCAGCTTTGCTCATTGATAACCGCTCTGTGGGCAATTGCTTTGAGCACAGGATACCAAGCTGAATGACAGAAGACAAACATTCTTAATTTTTGTTATATACCTTGTATCATTGCTAGTGTTTGGTCCTTCACGTAGCCATATGCTGGCATCTGCTATCTCCATAACCTTGTCTGGGAAAGGCACCTCAGCATAATGATGCAGGCTTATGCCATCTTTAAACATAGGCAAAATTGGATCTGTGACACAGAAAGATTCCCGTTTTAGAAATCTACCACCGAAACACCTCGGTACACTTTAATACCAGCGAAAGTTTCGGGTCTGTTTAGTTTATTTTGCAAAAAAAAATTGCAAAGGAATCTTGGTCATTTGAAGTACTAAATGAAGTTTATTTGCAAAACTTTTTGCATAGATGGGTTGTAAATCGCGAGACGGATCTAATGATGCTAATTAATTCATGTTTAATCAATAATTAGCGGATGGTTACTGTAGCATCACTGTTGCAAATCATAGATTAAGTAGGTTCATTAGATCCGTCTCACGATTTACAGTCCATCCATGTAAAAAATTTTATAAATAGACTTCATTTAGTACTTCAAATTAGTAAGATTCTTTTTCACTTTAATGCGTTTACGGCTTTTTTGCTTTTACATGTAAACTAAACAGACCTTCCTCCGTTTAGATATTTGCCACTCTGTCACGTCTTCCGTTCATCTGTCTGTCTTCTCCGTCCATCCGTCCACCCGGCCTCCCCCTCTCCTCGCGCCGGGCGCTGGGCGCGGGCCCCTCCCTCTCTTCCCCGCGACGGCTGCCGGCCTCCTCTGCGCTGTGGCCCTGCTCGCTGCGCAGGTCGCCGCCCCCTGCTCAGCATCAGCAGCAGCCGCCGGCTCTCGTCTTCGACGCCGCCCGCCTGAGCGGCCAGGCCGACATCCCGCAGCAGTTCCTCTGGCCGGCCGACGAGAGCCCCACCTCGGACGCCGCCGAGGAGCTGCCCGTGCCGCTCATCGACCTGTCCGGCGGCGCCGCCGACGCCGAGGTGGTCCGGCAGGTGGGCGAGGCCTGCCAGCTGCACGGCAGCGCCTGGGCACGAGCAGCGCTGGGGATTGAAACCCCCGCGGCCGCCATTGCCGCCGGCCCCGAGCTTGGGCACCGCCGGTGAAGCTCATCCTCCCGGCCACCTCGTCCCCAACCAACCGCAAAAACGAAACCACGGTGAACCCCTGGTGCTCCTGTGCTCGTCACGTGGTACCCCTGGTGCCAGCGAGGAACCGCTGCCTGCTGTGGCTCTCGGACCGGGAGACGGAGGCCATGGCGGCCGCGGAGCTGGACGCCGTCGAGCTGCCGGTGTTCGTGGCCGCAGTCTCCGACGTGCGGCGCACCGATAGGACGCCGCTGTGCCGGCACTCGCTCCGGCTGCTCGCGCTCGTCGCCGGCGAGCACCCGCGTGATGCTGTCGCGCTGCTCGTGCCCAGGCTCGTGGCCGCCAATGGAAGCAGGCAGCCATCTAAACGGAGGGTAACGGAGAACGGTAACAGAAGTTGACGGCGTAGTAGAAATCTAAACGGAGGAAACTTTCGCTGGTATTAAAGTGTACCGAAGTGTTTCGGTGGTAGATTTCTAAAATAGGAACCTTTGGGTGTCACAGATCCAATTTTGCCTTAAACATATCATTTGTTGGGCTCCTTCCTGTGAACATCTCGATCAAAGTGATACCAAGACTAAAGACATCACCATAAGTTGATACTGCAAGACCATCTCCATATTCTGCAATTTATTGCAAAGATGTCATGTGCATAGGGCTAATTAGGTGATATAATGTGAAGAACATGGGGACGAGCAAAAGTTACCTGGAGCAATGTACCCAATGGATCCTCTTATTCCTATGGAACTGTTGGAATTCAAATGTTGGTTGCTTGTTGCTTCATCTAGAACTCTAGCAATGCCAAAATCCCCAACACGAGCTCTCATGTCCTGATTAAGAAGAATGTTACTTGGCTTTAGATCGCAATGGATGACTGGTGGCTGGCAACCATTGTGAAGATAGTCCAAAGCATCCACGATGTCCACTGCGATATCTAACCTCTGTGACAAGCTGAGTGCTCCTTGCCCATTTTGGCTATCAAAATTTGAGTGGATCCATCTGTCTAAGCTGCCGTTAGTCATGAACTCAAAGACTATTGCTCTGAAGTCATGAGCCTGGTGGTCGATGCTTGAATAGCATGTAACGATCTTTACAAGGCAGCGGTGCCTCACTCTTCTCAGTGCCTCACATTCAGCCTGGAAGCTTTTATATGATCCTGATACCTGGAGATTGAACACCTTAACAGCTACGGCAGTGGCTTGATTTTCTAGAGTCCCTTTATATACTTTACCATATTTTCCTTTTCCAAGCACATTTGCTTCTGAAAATCCATCTGTTCCTTTCAATATGTCATTGTACGGAACTATTGGAAGCTCGGGCTCTGTGAATTGTGGTGGTATTTCTTTTTTTGATGCTGTCTTCAACTTTCTGTAAAGAAATCCAGCCCAAACAACAAAAATTGATAGCAGGAGAGCTCCTGCTGTTGGGATTGCTATTCTAAGAGACTTCGACATGCCTTTCTTATTCTTTCTTGCACTAGAGCTTAGGCATTCTGGCAGATGGAGCTGTGGTACTCCGCCGCATAATGCATTGTTCCCAACAATTGATAGTCCTGTTAGATTTGTGAAAAGCCCTTCTTTTGGTACTTCCCCATGCAAATTGTTGAAGGATAGATCAAGGCGGAGCAGAGACGTTTGATTGCCTAATGATTCTGGAATCGTTCCTGATAAGTTATTGTGGGCAAGGTGCAACTCCTGCAAGTTGGTAATGCTGGCTAGGTTGCCAGGGATGCTACCGTTCAGTTTGTTGTTCGTCAAATTGAGGAAAGAGAGGCCTGCCATTTTGTTGAATGTAGCGGGAATGCTTCCTTGGAATGAATTGCCATCCAAAGCTAGTTTTTCCAGGACTCTACAGTTGCTGATGGTATCAGATATGTCACCTGACAATTTGTTGTTAGGTTCTAATCTTCTCTGTTTCTGGACTAGGATCACATCTAGTGTACGAATCGAGTACTGGGGTATAAGTTCTAAGTATAATATCAAGAGATTCATTCTAGACCTAGTACAAGGGAGAGACACACAGAGAGAGAGGTGGATGAGAGACACAGGCCATCCGCGGGAGTGGATGCAGAGGAGCCGTTGCCGGTGGGCGCCATCGCGTCGATGGAGCCGAGGATGGAGGCGAGGAAGTCCGGCTCTTCGAGGCGCTGATCCGGCGGCGGCAGTGGACGGCGCAAGTCCCGGCGTCCTTCGGGCCTCCACCGGCACTGGCCGATGACGGGGTTGGCGGAGGAGGACGTCGTGGTTGCGGTGGCGGAGCTTCCCGTCGGCCTCGCGCTAACCCTAGATCGGTAGGGACTGTGGGAGAGGGTTGTGGCGGCGGTGAACTTGGGATTCCGTGCCCCGGGCCCTCTCCCTATTCTTTATAGCGCGGGCGACGGGGGCCCACCAGCCATGTTTGGCTGAACGCCCCCGATCAGGGCGCAAATCAAGGGATTGGCCAGATCTTTGGATCTGGCCGTTGGAGATCAATTCCAACATTCTCCCCCTTGATCTCTCATTGTTCTTATTCTTGTTCTGTATCTGAGTTTATCCATCCCATCGCAGATCAGTGTATAGGGCGTGCCTCGTCATGACAATTATTACTGTCAGATTAACAGCCACAATCACCTTTCCGGTCTAAAACAGATTCTTATTCTAGGGCCCTCTTTGTCCAGGAATCATAGGCTTTTCCTTAAACCCATGCCGGCTAAGTGTTCTCTGAACACATTGGGTGGTAGGCCTTTTGTAAGTGGATCCGCTAATATCTTGTTCGTTCTGATATGTTCTAGACAAATAGTTTGATCCTGGACTTGCTCCTTAACAACATAAAACTTGATGTCGATGTGTTTGGCAGCACCACTCGACTTGTTGTTATGAGCATAGAATACTGCTAGCTCGTTGTCGCAGTATAATTTCAGTGGTTTTTCTATGCTGTCGACCACTTTCAATCCGGGTACGAATTTCTTTAGCCATGTGACATGTCCCGAGGCCTCATAACATACCACAAATTCAGCATACATCGTGGAGGATGCTGTAACTGTCTGTTTGGAGCTTTTCCACGATATTGCTCCTTTTGCAAGAGTGAAGATGTATCCAGATGTGGACTTTCTATCATCTGCATCTCCTGCAAAATCTGAATCTGAATACCCTTCTATTTCTAAAGTTTCTGATTTTCTATATGTTAGCATGAGGCCAGTTGTGCCCCTCACATAGCGCAAAGCTTTCTTTACCATTTTCCAGTGCTCTATGCCTGGATTACTCTGGTATCTGCCAAGTACCCCGGTAACGAAACTTAAGTCAGGGCGTGTGCACACTTGTGCATACTGTAAGCTTCCGACAGCTGAAGCATAAGGCGCTGCCTTCATTTGCTCGAGCTCATACTGGTTCTTGGGACACTGATGTTTCCCGAAACTGTCGCCCTTGACTATTGGAGCAGGTGTGGGCTTGCTCGCATGCATACCGTATTTCTTTAATATCTTTTCTAAGTATGCTTTCTGTGATAATCCTAAAACCCCTCTTCTTCTATCTCGGTGAATCTCAATTCCTAAGACGAACGAAGCTTTACCAAGATCTTTCATATCAAATTTCGAGGACAAGAATTTCTTTGTCTCCAGTAGTAGATTAACATCACTGCTAGCTAGCAGAATGTCATCCACATACAAGATGAGGAAAATAAATTTTCCGTTTTTGAACTTCGCATAAATACAATTGTCCTCTTCATTTTCTTTAAATCCAAACTTTCTAATTGTTTCATCAAATTTCAAGTACCACTGCCTCGAGGCTTGCTTCAAGCCATAAATCGATTTTCTCAAGCGGCATCCTAAATTTTCTTTGCCTTCCATGACAAAATCTTTGGGCTCAAAATCTTTGGGCTGTGCCATGGACATTTTCATACAAATCCCCATTTAGAAATGTCGTCTTCACATCCATCTGATGCAATTCTAAATCATAATGTGCCACTAAGGCCATTATTATTCTGAAAGAGTCTTTACATGAGACCGGAGAGAATGTCTCATTGTAATCTATTCCTTCTCTTTGCGTGAAGCCTTTTGCCACGAGCCGCGCTTTATATCTTTCTATATTCCCTTTGGAGTCACATTTCGTTTTGTAGACCCACTTGCAGCCTACTGTTTTGGCTCCTTTGGGAATTTCTTCTAAGTCCCAAACTTTATTGGTATTCATGGATCTCATTTCATCTTCCATGGCTGCAAACCATTTGGATGAATTGGCGCTTTTCATGGCTTCTTCAAAAGAGGTGGGATCACCCTCATTCTGTATTTCTTCACTATGATAGACTTCATAGTCCTTAGAAATAGCTGGTTTTCTAGTTCTTTGTGACCTTCTCGGGGCCACTGCGACTGGTATTTCTTGCACAGGAGGCTGTTGTTGCTCCCCCTCATCCATGGCAATGGGTTCTACTTGGTCCTGAGGAACAGGGTCCTCATTTCCATTTAATGCCAAGTTAGGAGAACCAACAACAGGTGGTGGCACCGCAGTTTCTTGCACTGCAACGTCAGGTAGACTGACAGCAGGTGTTGGCACTGCAGTTTCCTGCTCTATCGGTGCCACAACCACAGGTAACGAGAAATAAGGCTCTTGAATCATCGGAGTGGGAACGTATACCCGCTTCTCCTCAAGGTCTATTTTTCTGGCTACTATGCTCCCCCTGATCATCTGATTTTCTAAGAAGGCAGCGTGTCTTGTTTCTACAAACTTAGTGTGTCTGTCGGGACAATAAAAGCGATATCCCTTAGATTTTTATGGATAGCCAATAAAATGGCAACTGACTGTCTTGGGATGTAGCTTCCCAATGTTTGGATTAAACACTTTGGCCTCAGTTGGACAGCCCCATACGCGAAAATGATTAAGCGAGGGTTCTCTTCCTGTCCATAGTTCATACGGTGTTTTCGGCACCGATTTACTTGGCACCCGATTAAGAATGTAAATGGCGGTTTTTAACGCCTCCATCCACAAATTAATCGGTAACGTGGAGTAGCTCATCATACTTCTGACCATATCCATCAGGGTACGGTTTCTTCTTTCTGCTACTCCTTTCTGCTGAGGCTCGCCCGGTGTAGAATACTGGGCAACTATGCCATTTTCCATAAGGAACCTTGCAAAAGGTCCTGGAACTTGGCCATAGGGGGTGTGTCGACCGTAGTACTCTCCCCCACGGTCGGATCTGACTATCTTAATCTTTAAATCATGTTGGTTTTCTACTTCTGCTTTGAATATCTTGAATTTATCCAATGCTTCTGATCGTTCTTTAATTGGATAAATGTAGCCATAACGCGAGTAATCGTCTGTAAATGTTATGAAAGAAACATAACCATCTACAGTAGTGACAGGGAATGGTCCACATATATCCGTGTGAATTATTTCTAGAATTCCCGCACTTCGTTTGGCACCTTTCTTTATGTTCTTAACAAATTTTCCTTTAATGCAATCAATACATTGTTCTAAATCTGAAAATTCTAACGGTGGAAGAATTGATGCTGTCACTAAGCGCTCTATTCTCCCCCTCGAAATATGGCCTAAACGACAGTGCCATAATTTCGACGAAAATGCATCAATTCGTTTGCGTTTCTTAGTAACATTCTCATATGAGGAGGCATTTTTATTCTCAGAACATACTGCATTCACATTCTCAGATAATGAAAGCAAATATAATTTGTCTTGTCAGAAGGCAAGACCAACACATTCTGAATTAACTTGTATCTTACACTTGCCATCACCAAAATGACAAGCAATAGCGTCATCATCTAATTTAGACAAACTTATTAAGTTTCGTTGCAAAGACGGTACATAAAGAACATCTCTCAAACAAAGTACAAAGCCACTATGTAATTCTAAATGAAATTCTGCAATGGCTTCGACTTCAGCTTCTACACCGTTTGCAACTTTAATTCTTCTTGCGCCTCTTGGCAGGGTCCTCCTCATACTTGATCCCTGTAAAGAATTAGCAACATGAGTAGTTGCACCAGAATCAATCCACCAAGTGGATTTGTCATAACTTAAATACAGGGATTCATCTACAAAAGTAAGGGAAAATTCAATTCATGCCACCACAACTCCGTGAAATTGGGTTTCACGTTGAAAATCATGCTACTCAATGGCATGGATTTCAACATGAAATCCAATTTCAAGAAGTTGTAGTGGCATGGATCCAACTGACCCCAAAAGTAATGGTGTCCTCACTCTTTCTTAACAACTCTTTCAGGAATTCTGGGCAGTCCCTCTTGTAGTGCCCTCTCTTTTTGCACTTCAGGCACTGGTCTTGTTCAACTGGAAAATTTTCCCAGTCTTTCTGTGGAGGTGGTCTGGAAGGACCACTCTCATGCTGATTCTTGCCTGGTGGGAAATGTCTCTTGTTATGCTGGAAGTTCTTATTCTGAAAATTCTTTTTCTTGTGTTGAACTTGAAAAGCAAGCTCACCACCATTTGAGTTCTTAAGGCGATCTTCTTCTTGAACACACATGCCAATCAGCTTGTCAATACCCCAATCTTCTGGAAAAGCGTTATAGTTGACATGAAATGCCTCAAACGCCTTTGGTAGGGACTTGAAGACCAGCTGAACAATGAACTTTTCTAGCAAAGGCATGTCCATTGTCTTAAGCTTGTTGGCCATGTGGCTCATTTCTAAGATATGTTCTCTGATGCGACCGCCAGTGTATTTCTTGGTGATAAGCTGCTCAGCAAGAATGGCAGCATAAGCCTTGGAAGAACCAGTAAACTGACTCTTCACCTTTGTTAAATATTCTGAAGCGGTGTCACAATCTGGGATCGCCATCTTGATGGCATCTGAAGTGGAACCCTTCATGACCATAAGACACTTGCGGTTGGAATCATTCCAACGTGTCTTGTCAGCATCATATCTGGTCATAGCAGAGTCATAATTCTTCTCTCGGATAGCCCAAGCACCAGCTTCTTCATTCTGTGCCCTTACGGGCTTTTCTGGTTCTTGTGGAGCTGGCGTTGTGATGGCCAAATCTATATTGGTCATCGCCGGAGCTATCTCCAATTTCTGGTACCATTTCCCATAGTTGTTGCCATCCAGTTCAAGAATGGCATTCACATAAGTCATAGCATTGGAGCCTGAAATTTGAATTCAAAATTTGTGAGGACAACAATAAATGCATGTATCAATTTAACGTTGGTCAAAATTAAAACATGTAATAATCTGTACATTAAATCTAAATCACCGTTGGGCAGAAAAAGATATAATGTATACAAAATTCTGAACAAAATTATAATATTGCAATATCAACTTTGGTCAGAAATTACAACATTATAATATACTGAAAATTCTGAGAAATAAATTCTATAAGCCTCTATATCAATTATCCCGTTGGTTCAAATTAACATAGAGACAAAATAAATTCTTTGCAGCAGAAAACATGTAAAATTCTAAATATTCAGAAGCATAATTCTTGTAAATTTCTACTCTAAAAATAATACACGTTGGTGCATTTATTTACAGAGATCAAATTCTAAGCAAATTCATTCAAATTCATATTTAAAATGCTTCTGAAATAAAAGAAAAAAGCAAATTCTGGAACTGTTAATGCGGCCCGAGATGGAAAACGGCCCACGGCCTGTTTCCGCGCGGCCGCTCCCCCGCGCTTGGGCCCGAGGCCCAGCAGCCGACGACCAGGCCGCGGAATCGGCCCGGCGTGGCGCGCCACGAGCGCCCTCTTGGGCCTCATCTGGCCCGCGTTGCTGCTGGCCGCTCCCGGCCGTCGATCTGCACGAGGCAAGATCGGACGGCCGGCCGCGCATATCGCGCGAGCAAAACTTCGGCCGGTGACGAGTGCCAAACCGTAGCGCCATTTCTTTTCTCCTCCCCCTTCTGTCTCGCGAGGAGCGGCGGCGCCGGTTTCGGCCGGCCCGAGGGAGGCGGCGGCGTTGCCGCGGCTGCCTCACCGGCGCGCGACGCTCGCCCAGCGAGCGCGCCGCCGTCGAGGTGGTCGTGGGTGGCGCCTTGCCGTGTTCTTGCGGCCGGTATCCCCTGCAGAGGGAATCGAGCGGCAACGCTGCCCTTGGATTCTGTAGGCCGCGGCGAGCGGCGGCACGGTCATCGTGTGCACCGCCGCGACCGGGATATTGCGCACGCGACGGTGGCCGGCGTGCGCACCGGCGGAGGGACTAGGTAAGCACCACTGTTCTTGTTCTTGGCTAGGGTTAGGGTTCTTGGGTTCTTGGTCGATTCGAGATCGATCTGTGTTCTGGTTCATCGATTTGTGATCGATTTAAGATCTTTCATCTCCTTCTCTTTTCTGGGTTCGTTGATCTGAGGATTCTTACCCCAAAAACTTCGATCTACAACTAGATCGGCGAATGATACCAATGTTAGGTTCTAATCTTCTCTGTTTCTGGACTAGGATCACATCTAGTGTACAAATCGAGTACTGGGGTATAAGTTCTAGGTATAATATCAAGAGATTCATTCTAGACCTAGTATAAGGGAGAGACAGAGAGAGAGAGAGGTGGATGAGAGACACAGACCATTCGCGGGAGTGGATGCAGAGGAGCCGTTGCCGGTGGGCGCCATCGCGTCGATGGAGGCGAGGAAGTCCGGCTCTTCGAGGCGCTGATCCGGCGGCGGCAGTGGACGGCGCAAGTCCCGGCGTCCTTCAGGCCTCCACCGGCACTGGCCGATGACGGGGTTGGCGGAGGACGTCGTGGTTGCGGTGGCGGAGCTTCCCGTCGGCCTCGCGCTAACCCTAGATCGGTAGGGACTGTGGGAGAGGGTTATGGCGGCGGTGAACTTGGGATTCCGTGCCCCGGGCCCTCTCCCTATTCTTTATAGTGCGGGCGACGGGGGCCCACCAGCCATGTTTGGCTGAACGCCCCCGATCAGGGCGCAAATCAAGGGATTGGCCAGATCTTTGGATCTGGCCGTTGGAGATCAATTCCAACATTTGTTTCCTGACAGGATGAGCTCTTTGAGATTTACCAAACCACCAACCTCTGAAGGAAGCGGTCCCTCCAGCAAGTTGTAAGACAAATCGAAATCTATTGAGATTGATGACAGGTGCCCAACTTCATTGGGGATGAAACCAGTAAGCTTGTTACTGGATAGATCCAAGGTTGAAAGCTTGCTCAAATTTCCAATGCTCGGTGGAATAGAACCCTGCAAGTTGTTGGCATGTACAGAAAGTATAGATAGACTAGTGATGTTTCCGATGGAGGATGGTAGTACTCCTGAGATATTGTTCGAGGACAGATATAACTCATTCAGTTGTGTAAGCTTTCCTATGCTTTCAGGAATGGCCCCGCTAAGTAAGTTGTTTGAAAGGTCAACCAGCTGAAGACTTGCCAAATTTCCGACATCCAATGGGACGGCACCGGATATTTTGTTGCTCGGAATTTGTAGCAATTGGAGATTGGTGGACAAATTAGCCAATGAACTTGGCAGTTTTCCCTTGAGCCTATTACATCCAAGTTCCAGCTTCTGTAATCTGCTACAATTAGCCAAAGAAGCAATAAATTTCCATTGTTCTTCATTGTTTGCCTCTAACATATTGTTGTCCATCTGAAACACCTCAAGATTTTGCAATCTACCCAATTCAGAAGGAACAACCCCGGAGAAACTATTAGATGTAGCATCAATAGCCTGGAGTGTGGAGAGATTAGTTAATGACAGTGGAAGAGCTCCACTAAACAGGTTTATTCCGATCCCAATATCTTTGATGCTCGGAAGGTTTTTCCCCAGGTCAGATGGTAGACGACCGTGCAGCTTGTTGCCTGCCATAGAAAGCAGGTACAGAGATGATACGTTGTACAGTGAAGGGGGAACCAAACCTGAGAGGTTGTTAAGTGAAAGTTGAATGAAGGTGACATGTGGATTGTTCCCTATGCCGGCAGGGATCGATCCTTGGAGGTAGTTGATTGCCAGGGACAGGATGGTCAGCTGGGAAAGGTTCCCAAGAGACGAGGGGATGGTGCCGGTGATGCTGTCGTTGGCGAGCTCAAGAACAGCAAGCGACGGCATGCTGCCAATCTCAGCCGGGATGCCTCCCTGCACCCCCTTGTTGCTGTAGATGCACAGCACACGGAGGCTCATGCAGCGGCTGATGTTGCGTGGGATGACGCCGGTGAGCATGTTCACGCCGAGGTCGAGCTGCTGGAGGCGCCTGAGGGAGCCGATGCTGGGAGGGATCTCTCCCTGCAGGCCGTTGAAGCTGAGATTGAGCGACCGCAGGAAGGTGAGGTTGCCGATGGCAGGGGAGATGGTGCCGGCCAAGCCCTGTGCACTGAGGTCCAGGGCGACCACTCGCCACCGGTATCTCCGGCTGCAGGTGACGCCCTCCCAGCTGCAGTGGCTGCTGCTCTGGTTCCAGGAGGCCAGCACGCCGGGGTGGCCGGAGATCTTGGCCTTGAAAGCCACAAGGGCTCTCTCGTCGTCGTAGCCTGACGAAGACATGGCTGCTGCACGGGTAGCCGTCATGGCGAACATTAGCAGGAGCAGACGCATGGCGGCCTGTGATGGATTTGGGTCCATTGCAGGCAGCGTCGCGGAGCTTGGTTTCTTTGTCTACTATGAACCAATCTGAACTCGCCCATGTCGTTGAGTTACATACTGAAATCATGCGCAGATGGCCAAATGCATTGTGTCATCTCAGGTTCCCTGGTTTCATCTTGGAAAGTTTTTCTGGTCAAGAGAATTTGGTTCTTTCGCCGTAGTGCGCAGCTGATAATTCTGTGTGCTGCCGATGATTTCCATTTAGCATGACTAGATTACGTGAACGTGCTTTATGCTTCTTTACGTTTATTACTCACCGATCCGATGTGATAGCACTATGCCCTGCAACAAAGATTGCATTTCTAACTTTATTTTAGCACTAATTTGAGAATGGATTTCTGATTTATTTTTCATAGTGCAAAAACTTTCTGTATTTTTTATTACCGTTTTGACAAAAAGTTGTGGTTAAAGTTGTATATTAAAGATTTTATTAATGTTCAAGTCCACTGTATTTATGAATTGAATGGATATAATGTTCAAGCATCTACCATTCATTTATAGCATTTCACTGAGGACATCTACCATTCATTTATAGCATTTCATTGAGGACCAATGGTGGTCAACTCTAGATGATGAGTGATTGATGACATTGTGTGAATCTGATGTCTCTTAGTTCGTGATGTGCAGGCGCAGGATGCAACGTGGCGGCTGATGGATGCGGTAAAGGTCAAGCAAAAGGTTGGTACCGATGAACGGTAAAGGACACACGCGAGTAGGCTTAGACCGAGGGACCGAGAAGAGCAATAGTGCATGGGCGGATGAAGACGATGTCGGTCGAGTCAAGCAGGATGGAGGCGTCCGAGGCTTGGCGAAGACTATATATGCATCAACATGGAGAAGGTCGTGTGGCGGCCAAGCGGAGATGAACGGTTTGGATGGTTTGGGCCTCAAAACCACCAGGGAGATAGGTTTCCCGATTTGGGCCTCAAAACTGGGGGCGCGTTCGGTGCTACCGGATGGCGGAGTTGGAGGGCACATGTCGCCATCGTGAAGCTTGCGTCGAGGCGAAGTAAAGTCGTGAAAGCTGTGTGTCCAGCCGATGCTTCTACAAAAAATTGGATCGTTTTGTCCCCATGTAGGTGTGTACTATAGTTATTACCATAGATGTATTTTCGTCTTTAATCAAGAACCTTATATAGATAGCCATGGCAAGTTCGAGGGGCATCTCTCTTACCTTAGCTTCCTTTTCTTCCATATTTTTCGTTATTTTCGGGTTAGAGTTTGTATGAAAATTTTCTTTGGAATGAAGGCCCTAACCTACTCATGTCCTCTGGGCTTGTAGATTTAAGTACTTGCTATGTGATTTTTATCTTTTCACAATTTTTTTGGATCTGTTAATCCTTAAGGTTGGGATTTATGGATCAAGTTTGGTTTGGATCCACAAAGAGCCTAATTGGTTGGCTATGAGTAGCCAATTTTTTTGACCGGCACTTGGTTTGCTACCTAGAGTTGCCAATATTTCACATTTAGTTTACCAAAATGTTGGCAAATTTTTTGCCTATATCTTGTCTTGCCAAAACTTTGGCATGTTAAAATTCAGGTAGCAAACCAATCAGACTCAAAGTTTTGACGTTTTCGGCCAGCATCCACGGCAGGCGCAGCACCAGCAGCCCGGCGCCGGGGCGGGAGGGGCGCTTGCGTGGCTCCTCAGCCACGTGCGCTTGAGCGCCTTTTTATTTTTATATTTTTTTTAAATATTTTTTACAGAAATATATTTTTAGTTTTACAATTTACAGTTTTATACCCCTACCGCCCGGCAGGGGGGCGGCAAGGAGCAGGGGGCCGGGGCCCCTACCGGGCGGTAGGGACCGATATGTAATTAAATTTTGAGTGCTATCACATGGAGGCCCCTACCGCCTGGTGGAGGGGCGGCAGGCAGGCCGACCGCCCGGCAGGGGGCGGCAGGCTCCCCCCAATATAAAAGCTGAGGTCCCCCCACTTGCATTTGCAGCAAACAACATCCATAGAGGAAAAAATGAGAGACGTGAGTTAAGGGAGGGTGTTGCAACAGCGAAACCCTGCCGGATTCCGCACTTGTGATCTGCAGGTAAGTTACGTATGAATCCATTAATATTTTAAAGCAATTTAATTTAATTAATGCTATAGTATTAAAATTTTAGTTTAGTATTAAAATTTCAGTTTATTACATAGTTGTTTCTAAATTAATTATAAATTAAAATAGAATTAAGTTTTGGATAGTGAAATGCAGTATTAAACTTGTTTCTAAATATTGCAGCATAAGGCAATGGCTGCCTCCAATTTTGGAGGATTTTCATGGACCGAAGAAAAATCTAGTATAATACTTGAGATCATGACACATCTTGTAATCAGTAAGAAATTGGATCTATTAGTGGATGGTACGATAGAGATGGTGTTGTCAAAATTAGTTGAGTTTAAAGATTTCACATTGTTTCGAGGTATTACAACGCAAGATGTAAATGAACACCTGCTAGAACGTCGGAAGATATACATGAGGGTATGTGAACTAGCGAATCATCCTAATGTTATTGGATTCTTACAAAGTACTTGTAAGATATGGATGCGGACAGAGGTGTATGAGATGCACATTAAGATAAGTCTTATTCAGTTCTAATCTCGTCCGTCATTTGTAATTCATATTTACGAAATAGTAAAATTATTGTGTAATTATATGCTAGGATTACCCCGAGGACACGGAGTTGATTAACAAATCGATACCAAATTTCCTTAAATTGGTATGTATCTTCGGTGGACTTATGCCGCAAACTAGACGAAGGAGGTGGAGAAGATCTTCGGGTGATAGTTCTTGGCCTCCGCAAGAACAGATGACCGGAGGTTCGTCAAGTCATGCTGCACCACCTCAAGCACCAACTTGTATTAACTGGGATGACGATATGGATGACTTCATGCCCCACAAACCATGGCTTCCAACACATGATGTTTCTCCCCCTGTACACGAATCTAGAACCAGAAAAGAGAGAAAGGGAAAGGTAAGAGGTTCGTCAAGTAATGCTGCACCACCTCAAGCACCAACTTGTGTTAACTGGGATGACGATATGGATGACTTCATGCCCCCAAAACCATGGCCTCCAACACATGATGTTTGCCCCCCTATACATGAACCTAGAACCAGAAAAGAGAGAAATGGAAAGTCAAGAGGTTCATCAAGTCATGCTACACCACCTGCACCACCACCATCTGTCAACTGGGATGACGACCTAGATGACTTCATGACATGATCTATAACATATGATGTTCATCGATTTTAGATTGTGATGTAAATTGTGACGTGACGGCAGACCTCCTGTACTTTTAATTGCAATACTTATATGTTTGCTATGTTTGATTGCAATGATTGTATTTATTTGTGAATTTTGAATCTCGTGTGGCTCTATGATACAATACCATATAAGATACAATGATTATATTTTTTTTATAAATCTTGAACCTCGTGGGACCTCTACTTTTATATTGGGGGGAGAGCCTGCCGCCCCCCTGCCGGGCGGTCGGCCTGCCTGCCGCCCCTTCACTGGACGGTAGGGGCCTCCATACGATAGCACTCAAATTTTAATTATATATAGGTCCCTACCACCCGGCAGGGGGGCGGCCGCCCCGCAGACGGGCGCCCTCTGCCACCCTCCTGCCGGACGGTAGGGGTATAAAACTGTAAATTGTGAAACCAAAAATATATTTCTGTAAAAAATATTTTTAAAAAATAGAAAAATAGAAAAAACGCGGCTTGAGCCTGGGAGGCGGCCCACTTCGGGCGCTGGAGCAGTTCAGAGCAACTCGCGGCCCAGGTGCGTCCGCACGCAGCCAGCGATCGGCGGGCCAAGGCGAGCCAAGGCGGCCCAGCGCTGAGGCAGACAGCCGCAGCCGCACAGCCCAGGACAAGCGCGGAAGGAGGCAAGGTCCAGGAGGGGTTGCAGCAATTGGGTTGGCTGTAGGCATATGTTTGTTTGTTCTTTTCTCCTATCTTTAAACTCTAGCTTTTTAATTTTAGTTTGTGCTAATTCGTTCTGGTTAGCTAGTTTTAATTAGTTTTTATTCTTGATAATTTCAAATAGCCCATGCATGCTTAGTTAGATAATATTTAATTAGTTTTAGTTATAGCTAATTTTAGTTAATCATTGCATGTATAGTTAGAGTGCTTTAGAGATAGTTGAGCTCCTTTTTCGGTGCAAATTTTTCTTCGCCCAGATTTTCACATTGCTTCCACTTTGTGTTAATGGTTTCCAATTGTTCTTAGGATGAGCGTGTCACCAATTGACTTATGTCATCTAGACAATTAGAAGAGATGTGTTTTGGACACTGAATTGAAATCGGCTTTTTTGCAGAGATTTTCGAAGGCTCTTATTCGCCCTCCTTTGGTCGCTCGTTCCAGTCCCACAGTCGTCGTTGTTGTTTCACTTATAAAAGATGTAGAACGTTGGTACAGGAGAACTCTCTTCCTCCACCTTCACACATTGTCCCTCCTTTTTTTTGAACGAACAATTGTCCTTTTTTGTTTCTCTCTCTCATGCTTTTCCTCCATTGGAGACACATGCAAGAATATAAAGAAATTATTTAAAATGAAATAAACCAATTACAAGCATATTTAACTAAAAATAATTTTAGTTGGGTCCTTATTCCTTACTAAGTAAACATAAATAGGTAAAGTAAAACATAAGGGAGAACCACTAGAAAATGAAGAAATGAAAAAAGGGCAGTCCGGTGCATGTAGTGCCCATTTGTGCAAGGTCTGGAGAGGGATCCGACCACATGGATTTGTTGTATGCAGATTTTTTTCTGTGCATTTCTGCAAGTGGCTGTTTTTAGGACTTGAACTTGTGACTTTATGGTCACAAGGCAATAGCTGTACCACTAGAAAATGAAGAAATAAAAAAAGTAAAAAAAAACAATCAAAGCCAACAAATCAAAAGAAAGACACAAATAAGGGTTCAAATATGCTAGGGGTTAGAGTAACTCCAGCAGACCCTCTATCAAATCCCCTACCCCAAATTTGAAGGGTGAAATCAAGAAAAACAACTCCAATATGCCTTCTACTTGAGTCCCTAAACTAGGGAGGCCTCCAAATCTCCCCCTCCACCCCCTAGGCCAGGGGGTCTTCAAGGAGCCCTCCATCCGTGGGCTCCACTCACCAGCCCTTTAGACTTGGATGATAACTCAAATATGAGGGCTTCTGCTGGAGTTGGATGTATTATTTGGAGGATATGAGATGGGAACCAGCTCCCAAAAGTTATATGAGAGCTGTGATTTGGGAGCTATTGCTGGAGATGCTCTTAGACTAACTAGATTGGCCAACCTTATCCGCATGACTGCTTCTTCCCTCCACAGATTTACGGTATCTCATATATGTATTTAGCAAATTTAGAAAACATAAAGATACCCGAAAATAAATGCTTGTACTACCTCCATCCTAAATTACAATTCGTTTAGATCTATCTACATCATAGTTACATTGGACAATCTGAATTGGACCCGTGCTATAATATGTCTAGCACGGGCCTAGCTCCGCCTCTAACCATATCTAGATACAAAGCAAAATTATATATCTAACAAAGTTAACATAAAATATAATGAGTTAAATACACCAGCGACCCTCGAACTTGTCCTGATGTGCCACTTAGGTCCACGAACTCGCAAAATCGAAATCTAGCACCCTGAACTTGTTAAGTTGTGCCACTTTGGTCCATACCCTTCACATGGCGCCACGTGGCATGCACATATGCAAAAAAACCCTCCAAAGTTACTATCTTCTACCTTCACCCCCTCACTCCCCTCCTCCCTTCTTCTCCCTCCCAGACCCCGGCCCCTGCTCGACGCGCCGCCCTCCCTGCCCCGGCAGCGAGCCGCCGCACCCCCCCTCCCTGCTCCCTCGCCGGCGGCGGCGCCTGGGAGCGACAGCGCCGTCCACGCTGTGCCCCATCTCTGGCCCTCTCCGCCGCGGGAGGGAGGACCGAGCGGAGCACGTGGCGGCTCCACGCCAGCGCCCCTACCTCCCGCCCTATCTCCTCCGCCTCGGCTTGGCCCCAGCGGCGGCGAGTTACTGCAGCGGCAGGTGGCCGGCCCCTCCTCGCGAGCTCCGCTGGCCGTGGCCACATCCGGCGGTGCAGGGGCTCGCATCCGCAAGTGCAGGGCTCGTGGCGGCGACGGAGGAGCAGGGGACGGCGGTGCGGGTCCGTGGCTGCGCGAGCTTGGGGCCACGGCGGCGGCATGGATCTACGGTGGCACACAACGCCGGGCTCGGGTCCATGGCGGTGAGAGGAGCTTGAGGCCGCGGGGGCTCCGGACCGCAGCAGCGCGATGAGCTCGGGGCCGCGGCGGAGGATGTGCGTCGACGGCGGCGCACGACAGCGCAGATCCGCAGCGGCGGGAGCAGCTCGGGATCACGCGGCCGGGTGCTAGTCCGAGGCGACGCGAGGAGCTCCAGGCCATGGCGGCGCGAGGAGCTCGGGACCACGGTGGCTTTGGATAGCAGCAGCGCGAGGAGCTCGGGGTCGCGGCGGCGGGGCGAGTCTGCTGCAGCGCACGGCGACGGGCTCTTGTCCGCGGCGGCGTGAGGATCTTGGGGCTGCGGCGGGCTCGGGTCGGCGGCGGCGGGCGCAGGTCAGCAGCGGCGCAAGGATCCAGTGGCCGCAACAGCGGCGTGCCGCGGCGCCGGCCCTGCTCGCCACCGGTCCTCCCCTGCCGCCCGGATCTGCTCGGAGCCACGCCGCGGGCGCCGCGAACAAGAGCGAGGCCGAGGCGGCGGCGGCGAGGCGGGCCCAAGCCCCCGCGGGGCTCGCGGCCGCGCCCGCGTGCGGGGTGTGGAGTAGCGCGCGCGAGGAGGGAGATGGTGGGACGAGCTCGGTGCGGCAGAGGGAGGAGGAAGGAGTTGGTGGAGGAGGAGGGAGGAAGGAGGGGCGGCACGCCGCCGCCACGAGCTCCGCCATGCCATGGCCTCCACCGCGAGGAGGGGTGCGCCGGCACCGAGGAGGGAGCAGGGAGGAGCGCAGTGCCGCGGCGGCGCTTGTGGGGGAGGAGAGAGGTGAAAGTGACGAGGAGGACGTAGATATAGAAGATGAAAAAACTAAAGGGCTTTTTTCATATATTCATGCCCCTTGAAAGGGGTATGGACCAAAGTGGCACAACTTAACATGTTAGGGTGCTAGATTTCGATTTTGCGAGTTCGTGGACCTAAGTGGCACATCAGGACAAGTTCGAGGGCCGCTGGTGTATTTAACTCAAATATAATTTAAGATGGAGGGTTTATTTGCTAATACATTTTCTCACCATTAGATTGCGATCGAAAGGGTGTTTTACACTAGAAGTGAAAATCTGCAGATAAAATAAAAAGAAACTTAATCGTTACTATATTTTTTATTTCCTGTTATTAGTATTGGAGAGGGTGCATTCAAATCCTATCCCGTTATTATGGTTTTTGAATTCCGTTCCGCTGGGCTCACCGCGCGGCCGCCTGACATCCCGGGCCCACCACCTTCCCCCGCGTCCCGATCAGCCCCTTCACCTCCCGAATTCGCACCCCGCGCGCTGAAATCGAATTCATTCCCCTCCCCCGACCGCGCCGCCGCGCCATCGCCATCGCCATCGCCCTCGCCCTCGCCGCCGCCTCCACCCCTCCGCACACCGCGACGCCACCTGACACACCACGCGCGGAGCCGCCGGTGCCCTCCCCGGTCGGCCGCTACCTGGGCCCCTCGCCAGCGGCGCGCACCCGCCCGTCCATCCCACCCCTGGAGGCGCGGTAGCAGCCGCTTCACCTCCCTCCATGGCCACCGCCGCCGCCTCCAGTAAGTCCACCATCCCCCCTCTCCCCCCCCCCCCCCCCCCCCCCCACCGCTCTGTTCCCCCTCCGTTGCATCTTCTCCCGCCCATCCCTGGTGCTCTATCTCAGCCATCGAGGTTCCGCCCATTAACCAGGAGGTGCGGCGGTCGGTGACTCGAACCCTAGCGCCGATGGCGGTGGCCCCAGGCTCCGGTCGCCGCCGGGGAAAGGGAACAAGGCCGCCGCGCTCGCAGACATCACCAATACCGGGAAGCCCAACGGCTCCAGATCCATCAGCGCCGCCGACGTCATCAAGGTGAATTCTCGTCGCTCTAGCTCGAACATGCCAACGGTCGCATCTAGGTCAACCATGCCATTTCTGTTGGATTGCGGTTCTCTGTGGTAAGCTCTTCCTGGGGCTCAATAGTTGCTTGCTTGTTTTGCAGGAGAACGTGAGGTTGGGTCATCTGCTCAGGGAGAAGATGTATGTTGCCTGCCTCTCCGTCCGCTCTCCTTGTTTGTGTGAAAAAGGGAGGCGAAAGGTTGTTATCTCTTTCTCAAGTAATGTAGCTTTGCTTGGCTTGTTTGCAGAAAGATCATCGAGCTCAGCAAAGTTGAGATGCTCAAGCTCCACCAGCAGCTGCAAGCATCACGGCAGCAGAACATGCAGCTTGCGCAGGCCAATTCTCATATGCTCGCGGTTCGTCTATATCTACATCCACTCCCTGTCTCACCATGGCTACACTATTATTGATCTTTTACTCTTGTGGTACTGCTCATTTGTTGATGATCGAGTGGATGGCATGCTTACTCTGTGAGTTATGCCTCTGCACCACAAATTCACAACAACACTATTTTTCTAAAAAAAGAAAAGTGCTAGCATTTTGGGCAGTTCAGGTTCAGCTTTGCCAAATTACATATCGAGTTAAGTTGATTGTGTATTTGTGTCGGATGTGAATTTGAATAAATTCTGTGTAATCTTATTTTAATCTGCACTATCTACAATCCCAAATATATATCTACTTAGATTTTTCCTAACTCAAATGTTTTCAGCTTATAGACAAAACATCATATCGATAGACAACATAAGGTTTGTCATATATTCATCATGGAAAATACTGTCATCATAGTATAACCCTTTGTATTTAAAATATTATACATATATTGTCATTTCTGAGACCATGCAAGTGTCATAATTGACTTATACCTAGGATCAGAGGAAGTACTTATGAATGAAATCAACACATCACACACATTGTACTTATTTTGGGTGCACAATAAAGCACTGCCTAATCTATCTCTTTGGCGCTTCATTGCAGGAACTAAATACAGGAAAAGATAGAGTAAGCTTCTTTTGTGTTTTGTTCCATTGATTATCAGTACTCAGTATGGTGGTTATTTATTTGGGAATTATTTGAGGATATGATGTGCAGATTAAGGCATTACAGCATGAGCTTTCATGTACAGCAGCACTGCTTAAGGTAAAGGCATCTGAGGTCGAGGTAAATAAGAGCGTGGCTTAACTCAGCTTATTTTTATTATAGATGCCATGGTTTTAGACTCATGTACTATTTGCAGCGAAGGAATAAGACTGCTAAGCAACGGCAGAAAGAAGTAAATTCACAAGTAGGTAGCAAATTCATAAGTAATCATTCACCTTGTTAATATACAATCACTATAATTCTGACTTTGTTTGGTTGAATTTAGGATGTCTTGAAAGGCATACCTTCCAAAGTTACAGCAGCTGAGGCTCGTCGAATTGATGGCTCAGTAATCAGTGCTGTGGTTTCATCTCAATGTAATGCTCTCTCTTATTTCTCTTGTTTTGTTTTGTGGATACTGTACTGTACTCAGCAATCATGTCATCTATTGTACTTCAAGACCCCATGTTGCCGTATTCAACACAAACCATTATATATGCTACATCTTTTATTTTGTCTTTAGTCAGCCAGTGTTATGTTTCTAATTTTTGCTTTATTCAATTTCTTAGCTACAGTAGCATCAAATATTGGCTGTCAAGAGCCACCACAACATGCAACAGAACAGAGGTATATTTCCTATTTATTAACGTTCAAGCTGCAACTGCAACTGAATTCTATATAGCATGATTTTATCAAAGCAAATATTTATTGATTTAGAATTTCTGTGGTTGGGCAGAAATAAACGGAGGAGGTCTTCTAGACTTAACCAAGGGTCTGTTGAAATCAACGAAGTATCTGACAAGACATTGCTTGACAATACTGCAGTTTCTTCAGCTCCTTCCACTTTAAATGTTCAGAAACAGCATGGACCAACCATTGGAAAAGATATGGTAAGTTCATATACTTTTTGCTTGTCTATAAAAGGAAGCCAATTTGAAGGTAGGCTGTCCATTTATTCAGTTAATGATGAACCCACTTACAGATTTACCCATTCACCCATATGAAATTTTGATAAGCTTTATAAGGCTTTTTGTTTCCTGCAATGTTATTCAGGAGATACAAGAAGCATGTTCCAGTGTTGCTGCAGTTGAGTCTCATCAAATTGGTGATAAGGCCCACAATGCCAAGCAGAGTCATCTGGCAGAATGTCAAGGTAATAGACCTCATCTTTCCATTTTTCCAGCAGTTAGTAGTTAGTACCACCTATTTCAAATTATCTAGTTAGTTTCAGATGAAAAATTGCAATATTCTAGAAACCCAAGGACAGTGTCCCAAGTACATGGCAATCGTGGCCTCTTTTTTCTGAACGTAATTTTTGAAGGAAAAAGTTATTCACTATTCCTTTACAGCATCTGTGCAGTATGATATCATTGAGTCCCACAAGGCACCAGAAGACACCATCATCGAAAGGTAAAAAGTCATCCTTTTTATTATTTTTTAAGATGCAATTACAGACAGGGTCGTAAAAACTGGTTTACTGGGTTGTCTATAACTGGCTGGTATGGGTTCTCGAACTGGAATATAAATGTTTGCCTACATGTTTTGCAGGAAATCTCAAAGGAGAAAATCTTCAAGATTGAATACAGCACCTGCTGACGACATGAAGAGCACTTTGGAGACTCTGCAGGAATATGTTATTGCTCCTTTGGCCCCTTCCAATTTGAATGTCTCCATGGAGCAGAGGGCAGATCTAAAGCAGAATGAGGCTTGTTCCTCTATGAAATCTACTGATGGGCATGTGCAGGGGAGGAGGTCTTTGAGGCGGGCTGCTGAAAAGGTCGTCTCTTACAAGGAGATACCCTTGAACGTTAAGATGCGTCGACCTTAAGAAACAAGGAAAACCTTCCCCTTACCTACAAGGAGAACCATCACCTTAACTACAAGAAGTGTCCATTCGCTGTATTTTGTGTAGGCATGTTGTAGGTTGCTGTCTCAGCCAGCCTTAGCAGGTACTTCCCTTTTTGTATGACAGATTGCACATCTTGCAGCTTTGTCAATATTTGTTGACACCATTGCTCTTCTTATCTTGTACTGCAACTGACACTAGTGAGGTGTAACACTGTCTTTCGAGCTGTTCTTGCAGTTATATGATTTATGAACAATGACTGTCGTGCATACTGAGCTGACTTACTTGGCAAGCTTTTGCTAAGTTGTACCCCTTACAAACTTTATTTCTGCATCACGGTGACATGACAGCTTAACTATGAGATCCTCCTGCTCTCAAATTATTCGGCCTTGCTGAGAAATGATAATATCTGGTTCTTGTGGTTTTACTTCATAAGTTTAGAGCCTAATCATAGTGCAACATGTTCTTTGTGAGATTTTACTTGATCTGTGCTAATTTTTCAATATCATGTTCATTGAATTTGTGTCCCGCCAGGAGCTAATGAATCCTCACAGTTTGCAATAACCAATAACCATCCCAACAAACTGATATATAAACACTATGCGGCAATAAATTCTTGAAGAAGGATCGCATTGCATCTTTATACCTGGTTCCCTCCCTTTGTTATACTACAAAAAGGTTTCTCTCTTCATGTTGATATCTATCTATACAACTAACCATTTCCTTTTTGTTGATGTATGCATCAATTTCTAAGAGCACAATATGGCTGTGGAGCGAGAGTCCCTGATTTCACTCATTTCGCATTCTCACAGGTAAGGCTTTAGAGTCAGCTTGACGTTTTCCAAGGCTATGCCGAGGCAAGGCTCGGTAGTGCTGCAGCTCAGCTTGATGGCTTCTGTTGATGCACTTGTGCCTCTGTTGTTCTTAGACAGCACATTGCTCACCTCTACAGATGATTTCTGAAAAAAGAAAAGCAAGCAGTTCTGCAAAAGCATCTTCAAGAGACTAGCTAAAATTCCGTAGCTAAATGAAAAGGTAAAAAGATTAAGTAAAAAAATAAAGAGTTAGCTAAATAGTTGAGTAAACCAACAGACTCTCCATCTTGACCCTCCATGTGAGCTTTCGCCGTCCCGCAGCGCCTCCGCATCATCTCCTACCCGTCCACCGACGTCTTCTGCCTGCGGTGCTTCGGCTGCTTCCTCCACGAGATTGACGCACCGCCACGCCCCGCGTTCCCGCCGCCGGCGCACTTCCTCCCGCACTCATTCCACCCGCAGCACCAATATGATGGCCACCCATTCCGCCAGCCTGCTCCGCCGTCTGCACCTAGAAGATGATGTTCCTCGCGATCGATGTGGATGCCTAGGGGTGCAAAGAGGTGCATCTAAGAGTATCCACCGCCTCTTTTTAGTTAAAAAATTTGTACTAATTTTTCAAAGTGAGAGTTTGTTTTGAAAAACTAGTACAATTTTTTGAACTAAAGAGGGGCAATGAATATCCTAAAGGGCACTCATTTGCACCTTCATGGATGCCATCCGTGTTGGGGCTCGTGCCTGGTGCTGTGATTGATAGGCGGGCTATCTTGACAACTGACATGTGGATTTGCTGGCTGTTCACTAGTTTCGAATTTTTCCAATTTGAGATGTTTACAGGAGTAGAATGCCAGAGACGTTGGAGCCTGTTTGCATGGCTGGAAGGAAAAGGAAAACAAAAATAAAAAAGGAATTGGTATCTGTAGCTCATTAGTTAGTTAAAAAGGAATATTTAATTTTGCCAAAAAATAACTTAGGGATGTTTGGATGTGGTAAAAGAGGTGTGCCAAAGTTTAGCCCTAAGTATATGCTAATGGGCTAATATGAGCTAAAGAGAGCTAACCAAGGGTTAATGGGCTCTGATGATCAATTAGCAATCATCTGTGTACTAGATCAGCAATTAGCTCATATTTAGTCCTATTATTTGGTATGTAAATAAGTGGGCTAAAGTTAGTCTCTTGGATCCAAACACCACCTTACAAGTGCATTGAGTTAGTTTTGCATGAATTTTGGCACCAAATCTTGCCATTTCCATCGATGGTCCCACCACTTGCGATGGCAAGTCCATGGACATCATACTACTACCTCCGTTCTAAAATATAACTACTTTTAGATTTGGTCGAATTCAAATATTTACATCTTTGACCAATAATATCTCATAAACTAATTAATTTAAAATAGAAAATGTTACGTGTTATGATAGTTGATTTCGTTTTGAATCAATTCATATCATTGCTAAGTTGCCAATATTTATGATTCTTCTACTATCAATAGCCAATGTTTAAAATGTTTGACTTGGAATTCTAAAAATAGCTATATTTTGGAAGAGGGAGTACTAATCTAGTGCATGTTGGTCTTTGTTACAAATCAAGAAGATTAATAATAATCTCATCCATTATATCTAATTAATCCTAGCCATTAGTTTAAGCTAATAATCGCTTAATGGTTGCTCTTGTACACCGAGGGATATGTCCATTGCCGAAGTGTCGCGGTTGTTCATATATAGCGCCCGTTCGGGACTGTTTTCTCCAAACGGACGCGTCCGTACATTGCGAAGTTCCTCCCCTGTATAAATCCTGAGTATTAGATCTAGGGATGGCAACGGGTACAAACTCGTCGGGTATCACTAACCCAAACCCGCACCCGCCAGAATAAAATCGTACCCGTTAAAAAACCCATACCCGTCGCGGGTATAATTTCATGCCCGTACCCGTGCGGGTTTTTTTTGTACCCGCGGGTTTCCCGTACCCGATAGAAGAAACAACAAAATTTAATAGAAAATATAAACAAATACACAATGCATTATAGCCAAATGAGTCTATGAATAGGTAATCATCGATGGGAATGAAAGTACACGAGCATAAGTCTCTCTTAGCATGTGATTGGACCTTATTTTGATACAAGACCTTGTGACATTAGTATTTTAGGTTATATGTTGTCGGGTTTATTGTACCCACGGGTTTGCGGATTTGGGTACTTGAAGAACAAACCCGCACCCGCAAACCCGACGGGTACGAAGTTTATCCCATTAAGAAACCCGCGGGTATAGAATTTAGTCTATGCCCGCACCCTAATGGAGCAAAAACCCATCGGGTTTCGGGTTTCGGGTACACGTTGCCATCCCTAATCAGACCAATCTAACTCTTTCCCGGATCCATTTGTTTGTTAACAGTCTTCTTGCTCCAATGGGACTCCTCTTTGGCAATTTGACTCCATTGACCGAACAGCGTCCGCTACGCTATGCAAATTCTAATCAAAATCGGACCAAAACCAAGAAAAACACCCCAAACTGGTGCTCCATGTCAAATCTGGGTAGGGTTTGCGTACGTGTATTCAAAGAGGTGAGTGTGCGTGCATTATGAGTGTTCGATTTGACTGTGTAATCTAAAAAAAATCCGCTATGGCTATGCAAATTCTAATCAAAATCGGACCAAAATCGCAAGAAAAACACCCCCAAACTGGTGCTCCATGTCAAATCTGCAAGAAAACTTCTAAAAAAAACTGCAAGAAAACTCCGAAAACCTGTGATCTCGAGTCCAAAAAGGGGAAAAAGCTCTACCTGATCATGATCCTTGCGGGCGCACATCTTTTTGAAAATGCCTCCAAACCTTTTAATCATTCTGCAGCTCTTTTTAAAAGAACTTTTCCTATTAGCCATCAAAGCTTAATTTTATTTACATTGGAGCCCTTACAACATCTGGAAAGTGGTGTTGTGGGACTGGAATGAGCGACCAGAGCCTTCAAAAAATTCTTCGAAAAATCGACTCCAATTCACTGTCTAAAACACCTCTCTTCTAATCACAAAGATGACACGAGTCAACTAGCGATACACTCATTCTTGAGTTGATTAGAAATTCTTAACGCAAAGTGGAAGCAACACGGAAAATATGGCAAAGAAAAACTTCCACTGAAAGAAGTAAAATTTACTTCTAAAGCGACTCTAACTAAGCAGCGAGAATTAACTAAAATTAGCAAGAACATAAAACTATTAAAACTAAATAGTTAAGCAAGCAAGGATTTTAAAAACTATAAGCAATATTAAACACTGATTAATTAGCTTAAAGCAAATACTAATAAATTATGCCGAAACTAAGTGCACGTGAAAAGGAAATAAAAGAATAAGGAATGCTCACCGTGCTTGCATCTGTTGGCTGGCCTTGTGCCAAGCGCGCTTGCTGCACGGGCTAGCTGCTGCCGCACTGGGCTGCCACGCCTAGCTGGTGAGAGCCGCCTAGCGCGGGCAATGGCACTGCTGGAAAACCCTTCATTAATACCGGGCCGGAACCTCCGGTTTGTACCGGGCGCTGGCCCGGTACCGCCTGGTCGGTACTAAGTGGGCCGTCACTTAGTACCGGTCAGGCGGTCCGGTACTAAAGTGCTTGCCACACAGACGCCGCAGAACGAGCACTTTAGTACCGGTCGGTGTTACCGACCGGTACTAAATGTCTTTTTTTTCATTTTTTTTCATTTTTTGAGTTTCAACTAATTCGTATTTGTATATGTTTGCGTATTCGTATTCGTGTACTTCTACATATTCACATTCTTGTATGTCTGCATATTCGTATATATTCGCATCTAGCATACAATTGAATACATTTAATATAATTACATAAATTTGAAATATTATATGTACTTTTAATATAAATATGTTAATAATAAACTCGGGATTCATAATATATTTACAAGTTTTGTCCGACAAATTTTTACAAGATACTAATGGTCCTTAGGTGCCTCATCATCGCTGATGTCCTTATTCGGATCCGCTCGACCCACACTTATCTTAGGATTCGCATAAAATTCTCCAGTTGAATTTATGACCTCATCTAGGAGGAATCCATTGATTGTTTCTTGAATTACTTTGATTCTTTCCTGTTCGATGAGGGCATCCGCCATGCAAGTAATCTGTCAAGTGCCATCACCAATATTTTGAATTAGTAACTAGATGAAACTAAATGCAAGTAACTGTTAGTAATGTTGTTCTACGTACTAGATGGTCATGTTGTGACATCGAGCTGCGGCTGCAAAAATCCATCATGAACTCACATACGTAGTAGCCACATAGGTTGTTTCCTGGCTCCTGTCTCATATATATATATATATATATGGGTTATGAAATATTTTTATTGATTAAAGAAACGACAGTAGATGTGCGATATGTATTCGTACCTACCAGTGAGTGGTGAATTCTAGCGGGGCTGGTGGTGACGATATTCTTATATGTTTTTGGAGGAAGCGAGCCTATGCTTTTTGGATGATATTTATGAGGTCTTGGTAATAATATGTTGGCTTCCTCAGGGAGTCGTACATCCGAACTCGGCATTTTATCGATCTCGATAATAAGAAGGATCCAGTGGAACCTATTTCATGCACATATATGTATAAAGAATGTTGGATATATATACACATATATATAGTGAAGTCAAGAAAAAAGATAAAGAACTCACTCGAAATTGTACGGAAACAGAATGTATTGACAAGTATTCTGCCTATGCAAGGCCCTGAGTATGTTGTTCTCGGTCCGATTAGGCCATTTCCTGACACTCTCCTCATGTATATTATATGGGTCTATGAAGCCGACGTGATATAACCCTTTTCTCTGACATTGTTGAACCTTCATCCTACATGATTAAAAAAGAAGAAAGAGGATGAGAAAACACATAATTAGTAGAGCTATTGTAGTATATACAAATGGTTGGACGAAGTACACTTACATACAAAATACACTGAGGAGAGACTTGTCTAGGGCGTCTTGATGGTACAGATCATAAAGATTTTCAAATTCAATCTATATGTCATCCATCCCTCGATGGAAATGCCTATCTTGTATTCGGGCACAGAACACTATATCCTTCGATGCACTTGTTTTCATGTACTATGCATACAACTCGCGCATCCTAGTTGGTAGCTTCGGAATCAACTCTTCCCACATAAGAGGTTCCCCCAACACAAAAGGTTTTTTGTTTGCCCCTGGGTGAACCTCGATTGGAGCTTCTTCGAGCAGCTGAGCTTTTGTGAGGCCACTTTCTAGCACAAACTGAGCAGTAGCTGCATCCTTTTCAGAGAGGACTTTGAGCAGGGGTATCGATTGCTTGGACTGTTGTCCGAGCTGGGGAACTTGGTTGCGCTGACGGTTACTTGGCTTCTCCCAGGACTTTGTGATCTGGCGGTCGTAGTCCGATAGGGGTACCCTGTACTTCGGTTGGAGTAAAGATCTGAAGTATTTCTTATCTTCCTCTGACCATTGATGCGCTGGTGGAGGCTTTATGGTGCGAAATGAGCTCTGACGGATTTCTAGCTGCCCCAGAAGAAGATGATGAAGCTAGAACCACCAGATTTGGTGGTGATGAACCATAACGCCGCAACAAATCCTCAAGATCAAACGGAGGTTCCTCGCCCCTTTCCACACATTCTCTATATTCTTTTCCCAAATAACGGAGCGCTGCCCTATAAAAAGCGCTAGGTTTCTTGCACTGACGACCGACTGGAGTTGTGCCCTTCCCTCCAGAAGGACAACGATCACCCCCATCGGCGCCACTCCCTCCAGCTGCTGAAGCCATATTTTACTGGAAAACACTATTATTTTTCACATCATTATAAATTCTTACTATTACAATAAAATCTGAATAAATTAATTAAAATAAATCACATTAATTTGCAAATTGATTGAAAAAACTCTTACAATTACAATGCAAATATTAATTACTATTACAATTACAATGATCAGATTAATTAGTCTTACAAATAACAATGAAAACATATAAAAAAGATGAAGAATTACTCTCACAATTATAATTAAAATATGTACATCATTATATCCTCATATTCGAATTGCACTGGTACTTACCATGAAGTCTGAAATGTAATCAAATTAGAGTTGCTATTGAGGCATTAGTCATTATTGTGTGCTGAGCTATATCACAGCTCTGTCTAAACCCTTATTCTTCGTCGGTCCTGACCTCACCCTATCTACATAATGAATGGTCTAGAAAGAGCTGTGACAGAGCAGGCACAATGTGACTAATGCCCCAATAGCAACACTACTTCGTTTACATTTCACACTTGCTGGTAAGTGTCTGTGAACTACAATGCAAAATCACATAAATTCTAATATGCTATGGTCATCTAAATCTAAAAATAAGAAATATGCTACAATCATTTCTAATATATAGAAAATAATTGAAAAATATGTCTATAAATTATCCACATTCAACCTAGCCAATAAACCAACTCCCACATTCAAGTCATCGGTTCTATATATATCTCAAATCATTGCATAAATCAAAGAAATCATGCTCATCCTCACTATTTCCAAAAGTCACAAATTTCTCTAACTATGGAGCATAAAATGAAGCATAATGACTATCAATGAAGAGAGGATGAAGTTGCAAATCTTTGGCACACTTGGATGAGTGCAAATCACACAAAAAATGGATCAAATGGCAGCGCAACTCTAATATGGGAGAAGAAACCGAACTCGAACTGGCTCTCTGGTGAAATGGGCGCCGGCTCGGCTCGGGGAGGAAGAAGCCCCGATTTTTAGTGGGAGAATTAGTACCGGGTAGTGCCTACAGCCGGTACGAATGCTCCCCTTTTAGTACCGGCTGTAGCCACCAGCCGGTACTAAGTTTACTGGCGCTAATTTAGTACCGGCTTGTGGCTCCAGCCGGTACTAAATTGTCCCTAGCCGTTGCAGGCGGCTATCGGGGGCTGTCGGTGGCGCACTTTAGTGCCGGCTGGAGCACCAGCTGGTACTAATAGTCTCCCATGGGCACTGTTCCATTGACCCGGTACTAAATTTGAATGCTAGTACCGGCCGAAACCGTGATCGGTACTAACGGCTGCGGACAAATGTGTTTTTCTAGTAGTGTGGGCTGCCACGCCTAGCTGGTGGCGCTGGTCTGGGCCACGTCCGCACGTGGCCCTTGCGAGCTGCTGCCTGGCCCGAGCTTGCTGGGTCGCCGCCTTAGGCGTGTGCCCACGCTCGCTCCCCCCTGGAGCCGAGCGCAGCCCCTGGAAACAGACAAGAACAGCACTGCAAAAATGGATGAACAAGAGTGCCTCCGAAATTTCGTAACTCAAATTAAACACTCAAACCTCAACGAATCGAGATGAAACTTAAACAGTAGATGCACGATGTCAAGGAATAACAGATCCATGAAGAAATCTGTGAAAGATCCATTAGAGCAAATCCAAGAGACTAAGTAAAATTTCTGGCTTAATGACTGGTAAAGGAATAAAAAGCTAGCCAACTGGTGGGAGATCCAACACCCTCTCCTCCACTCAAAAAAATGGATCTGATATGTGGGACCCATGCGTTATCCCCCTCCTCCCCCTTCTTTCCCCTTCTTGTCCCCCCTCCAGGCACTCGTGTGCTCGGGGCCGACATCTGCCGCTGGTACCTCACCGCGCACGCGGAGCTCTGGAGAATGGTGAGCACCTGCCGCCGCTGTAGACAAATTGTCTACCGCCGTTCCCCGTCGACTGGGTGGCCTCGCGAGCCACATGAGGTCCGCGAACTCGAGGTCCAGCACCACCTTCGGTCCCGCTCCCTCAGCCGCGCGGTGCAGGCCCCGCGCTCCTTCGGCCGGTGGCCCACCCGCTCGCGGCGCGTCTCTCGTCGTGCCACCATCTCGGTGCATGCCTTGTCCGACAGTGCGGCGGCAAGCGCCTCCTCCCACTCGTGCCTCCGCCATTCCACGTCGGTGCGCCGCCACTCCTTCTCCACCGCCTTCCACTCCGCATGGCGCTCCTGCTTCTGCAGCTTCTTCCTCGCGGCCGGATGGGGCGAGGCGGCGTCGGTGGGAGGGTGGAGGGTGCGCATCGAGCTCCGCCACCGGTAGGTGTGAGCGGGCGGAGGGTCCTCCGAAAGCCGCACATGGGAGGTGCGGGAACGCGAGAGTGGATGGCGAGCCGCTCTCGCTCGCGAAACAAAGCGAGCGTAGGGGTCTGGTTAGTGAGTGGGATAGCAAGGTCTGGGTTTTGGAGAGTCTATTGTATCTAATTTTTACCACAATTTTTGCTATTTTTAGCTAGCCAACCCATTTTAGAGAGGCTCTTGGAGATGCTCTTAACCATCATGAATAGGAGGAAAAACTGCAATGGCTTCCCAAGCATTTTTCTCTTTCTCCATTTTTGGATGAATTTTTGTTCTTCGTGTTTAGCTCCAAATTTCATGAAATTTGTTGAGGGCTTTTGTTGCTAGGATCCCTGTAAGCAACTTTGGTGTAATTCCCTTACGGATTTTGCTCTTTTAAAAAGAGGACACAAGAAAGTTAGGGTCTCAGTTCCCAAGAAAATTTATGCACAAATTCTAGTCTTAACATTATTAAACAAGAGAAGAAAAATAAACTAGGTTGGAGAGATACTCCTCCAACTAGCCATATCTATCTACATATGATCCCTGGCGAAAGATGAAAATACACATACGCTAATAACTACGATACACGCCCACGCAGGGGCAAAATATTTCAACTTTTTGTAGAACTATCGAACGGACATGCCGCCATCACGATTTTGCTTCGCCTCAATGCAAGCTTCGCGACGGCTTCATCTTTGCCATCCGGCCGGACTAGATGCTCCCTTGGTTTTGAGGCCCAAACCGAAAACCCGCCTGCATGGTGGTTTTGAGGCCCAAACCGCCCAACTGTCCATCTCTTCTTGGCCGTCACGCGACCTCCTCGATGTCGATGCATGTCCAGTCTCCGTCAAGCCTCTGGTGCCTCCATCCTACTTGACTCGACCGACACCGTCTTCATCCGTCCAAGTACTCTTTCTCTTCAATGCACCACGTGGATTGCCCGTGACTCCGTCCGGACTCCTCGAGTCCCTCAATCCAAGCCTACACGCGTTCGTCCTTCACCGCCCTTGGTTCATCGGCACGAACCTTTCGCTTGACCTTCACCACATCCGTCGACTGCCATATCGCATCCTGCACCTGCGCATCACGAGCCAAGAGACATCAAAATCACACAACATTTTCAATCATTCATCATCCAGAGTTGACCACCATTGGTCACTCTAATGTGAGATACCAGTTCGAGCCAGCTAGCCACAGCCTTCCCTCTCCTCCCTTTGTCGACCCGCCGCGGGTATGTGGATGTGCGCCGTAGCCGCCGCCGCCGGCGGCGTGGACGCCCGAGCTATGGAGCGACAGGGAGACTCAGCACTGCTCAACGCTTGGGGCTCGCACCACCTCCGCTCCCACGGCACTGAAAGATATCTAGGCACCTTAGGGGGTTTTGGTGTTTGGATGACAAAACACATGTACGTTTAGTCTCATTATCTAGTATGTGTGTAGGTGCTAAAGTTGAACAAGCGAAACATATGATGAAGCACATCCCCTTAAAGGAAATGAAAAGCGGTAGTTGGATTTTACTTGAAGGATATAATTTTATTTTATATTTTAGTATAGGAACCTCGTACTATTAAGAGGGATTTTGATCTACAGATTTTGATTTGGATCTAGTGCTCAAGAAAACCTATACAAATCCCTGAAAGCCACAAACACCACAAAAAAAACATCATCGAGTTCTTTTTGAGTGAGATTCTACTAAACCCAGAGACTCCGAGTTACAGTCCGGAATGTCCTGGACATAAAGTCCGGAGTATCCGGGTAGCTCCTGGCTAACGGCTAGTTTTCTGTGAGTGGGGGTATAAATACCCCCATACCTTTTCGTGCCTATGTCTTTTTCTCATTTTCAAACTGAATAGTCTTGAAAGCTTAGAAAGAGCTCTCTTACTCCCTTTCTTCCATTCCTGAGTGATTTTCTTGAGGGATTCAAGTGAGAGTGTTGCAAGAGAGAAGATTCGTGCTATTGAGCTGCCATTCCAATTCTTGAGCACTAAGCCTTTGTCAAGCCGGTGGATTCAAGTTTGTTACTCTTGGAACTTTGAGCTACTAGATGGCTAGGCGTGCTCGTGAGTGCTCAACCAATTGGAGGAACCATTAATTAGTAAGTGACCTTAGGCTTGAGCTTTCTTGAGTACCATCTCTTGAACCCTTCCTCAACGGAGACATAGCCCCTTTAGGAGTGTAAATCATTGTCTCTTCGTATCTCTTTTACTTGAGTTTTTTGATTATTTGCTTGTGCGACTAACCTTTTAGGGTTTGAGATCGATCTACGCATATACAAGTTTCTAGTGTGATTGTGTGAACCAACCAGTTAGAAACACCTTCAAGGATCCTCTAGTACTTGTAAATTTACTAGATCTAAATTTCCTGCTTGGTACATAGTTGTTTTATTTTCGAGAATTCATACCCGGACTCTCCAAGAATATATCCAGAAACTCAGGACCCCAAGTCCAGCGTATCCAGACATATACCCGGACAGTCCGGCCTCATCTGTTACTAACCGGTTGAAAAGTGTTTTTTAAGTTTCAGATTAGCCTATTTACGCTCTCTAGCATCTTGAGGTCCTCTCGGACAGCATATTCCCTACCGCTGTCACCTCCCGCCGCGCGGCGCGGCCTCTGCACGCAGCGCGCCCAACAACACAAGCGCCACCAGCTGAACAGCGTCACCCACGCACCACTAGGAGGCCACGTCAGCACCAACACAGCCGTTGCGCACTACTCCGCACCCCACCGCCAGCCTGCTGTTGCTCATGTCCGGGCATGCGCACGAGGGGTGAGAAGTCCAACATGAATTGGATTATCCCGTTTCTCTATCCAACAAGAGCCAACGATACTTGGATCTAAAGCAAATGAATTATCCACATCTAATTAGATTCAAATCCAAAGAGATCTAATGCCAATGTCCAATTGGATGTTGGATGATTTCAAATTCATTCTGAGGAGTACTCAGCATTATGTCAAAATTTCAAATTTAACTAAGACTTTCACACATTCATATTTACAATTTCAGGTACACACAAACACATTCACAATCACATACACAGAAACATATTAACAATCTTAATTAAATTGACCTGTCTTTTGTGCTGCCTCATTAAAAACCTTTTTAGGTAAAACCTCATACCTCATGAGGACAAAACATTAAAAAGGAAAAAAATACAGCCAGCTCTAAAATTTTCAAATACATGAGTATATCACAAGTTGAAGTACTGTACCACATGTCCACATCCACAGCACACTACACAGATTCAACATCAAGATACAAGTTTGCAAAAGATTTTTCAAGTTCTTGATCCTTTATGGCATACTGAAGCCTTGCATCTCCTTGCTCCCAATCCTTGATCAGAGCCAGCATCTCCAGTATCTCAAGGCCCACACGATGTCGCCGCTCCTCGATGATCTTGCCAGTCATACGAAAAGCAGATTCTGACAATATTTTGGAAACAAAATAGTCATGACATCTCTAGATAGGATTGAAGAACAAGATATGACAGTGCACCAAAGACCCTACTGGTTATGGGCCTCTGGTGTGCGAATCAAGACCCGACCTTGTGGCCATCTATTATGCAAGCCATGGATGTTGTGCGATCTACGGATACGAAGTTGGCGGCAATTCCGGCAGGGCATGAATCAAGAAAAAATTGCATTCTGTATTGAGTGTATTCAGTAGGTATATACTTTCAAATAGCACCCCTAGAAAACCGCAAATATTACGAGGAACGCCTGCAGGTAGGGTTGGTTTTGTCGTAGAAGAATTTTTCTGCAGATTGGCCTGCTTGTTTCTTTATTTATTTTTTCTACCAGCCTAAAGTTTCAGCCCATTTTCCTTCTTTTCCTTTGCGCCTTTCAGTTCTCCCCAAGGAGGGGGTTTCATGGAGTTAGTGGTCAGATTGTCTGTTGGCGCTCCTTAAGTACCTATTTTATCCCTTGTTTATCCTTTATAATGGCATGAATTTAATATCAAAATCACTAGCCATCCTAACCCTGGCCTAATTATTGGTCATTTTCACATTTACACATATATTTTGGAGGAACTTCATTTTTGCAGGTTTTTGTCTTATTTTGGAGCATGAAATGACGAGGCCCGTGATCGAGTGCTAACACGGAGAAAGACGAAGACCAGAGCCCAAAGGAAGGACCAAAGCCCATGTTGATTCGAAGCCCATTCATGCACATCCATCCTCCAAGAGAGCCCAAAGGACCAAATCCACGAAGATGAGATCAAGATACTTCAGGATTAAGCAAAGCAAATGAAGATTTAAGGAAGGATTTTCTATCCTATCCTTTCCTCGAAGATATCTCCAAGATAACGACGTCAAAAGGGGTGCAATCGTGAAGGACATAAACTCTAAAAGATGCGAGGAGTCTACACGCGAAAGATGAGACCGAGGCGGGCCCAAAAGAGGGTAGGCCGGCCGTCCTAGGCCCATGAGCCGGCCAGCCTAGCCCGTTTCCAAGGCGGTTCGGCCTCCCTTCGACCGGTGGCTTCCTCGGCTCATAAATAGCTCGCACCTTATTCAACTCGCGGCATCCATCCACCCAGAACTCGACGAAAACCTAGGGCCAAGACCGGAGGGATACGACGGCCGTCGCAAGTCTTCGAAGTTGTCTAGGAGATGGCTTAGGACGCCCCTAGCCGCCATGGCCTCCCTGCGTGGTTGTGCCATGGCGGAGTTCATGAGCTAGTTGGATTCATCGATGGTGTGCACACAACGGTGATGATCGAAACACATCTATTATGTGAGTAATGATAATCATGTCTTCCGAATCTATTAGCGATCTTGTCTCTTCTTTTTTATTTCGTTCTTGCTTTGGGTGCGCTTATTCCTAGATCTATTCTCGAGATAGATTGCATGGGGTGTTCTTGTAGCTATGGTGGCTAGGAGTTCATACCGGATCTACCCAAGGGGGTTCGACACGTCTAGCGTGCTTCGGGGTGCTTTTTTCCAAAGGGAGCGTTGTGACAGGGCGTGGCCTGAGTAGGGGGAGTTCCCGAGGGGTTGGATTGGAGGTTTTGATTTAAAGATGCTATTGATTGAGATGCATAATTTATTTGCTCGTTAGCTTGAACTACAACTAGATGACGATAGGCCTAGTCATGTCTCTGGTTTTGCTATGGTTACGCCTATGTTCATGGATGAGATCAACCTTTACACAACACTCATATCTATTAAAGGTTTACTCTATATGTGCAATTCATGCTTCATGTTAGGATAGATCCGTTAGATTAGATGGAAAACCTTAGGTAGTTCTTTGTCGATCCACGGATTGATAAACCTTGGGGGAGTACTCTAAGGGAAAAGCTACCACGATCCGTGCGCTTGCGGTACATAAATTGGGGCGCTAAGGAGCGTCAACAAGCTTTTCTGGTGCCGTTACCGGGGATCGGCAACTCGAACCCTAGGGCGATCTATCTAGTTTTTTGGACTAACCCTAATTTTTGTTATTGCATATACCCTTGTTTCCTTGTTTGTGTCCTTGAAAGCAGGTGAAAAAAGCTAGACACCAAACTTGGACTTCGAGAAATCCATAATCCACTTCAACAAATTTCAACTATCGGCAACAAGATGATCGAGGAGCCTCGACATGGAACATCGACAACGTCCACATCGACATGATGGCAACAACAACAAGATTCGCTCTTTAGTGGCAGGTGCTAACTTTTGTTAGTGGCCCAGCATCCGCTATCGAGTCCCCACTCCCCAAAGCAAAAGATGATAAATAAGGTATGCCACCATGTCAATTAATTTTAAAGACTAATGTTTTTGGGAAGAATTGTTTGTTCAAGCAATAGGTATGAAGCATGTCCGCGAAGAAAATCGTGCGATCATCATCATCTATGAAGTGTTACTGTTGTGATGAGCTTTTCGTCCAAGATCAGAGAAGTTACCCAGCAGTAATTTTGTATAGGCACCACCTATCTTCTCTAGTGGGATGCTCGATATACTTCTAATCAAGTGATGCTATCAAGGAAGGAAACCGTTCGGATCATCAACACGAAGCATAGGAGCATATTCCAATCCCGACACCTTGGGTAAAGCAAGAACAATGGAGAAGACACATCACTGAAGTCGTGATATGCTGGTAATCAATGGTGATGACCTTGAAGCCTAGGGACGCACGACACTATGCTCCAAAGACCACATGATCGAGATCATTGACATTTTCGGATGAATTCACAAGAAGATATTGTTCTCATCAATGTCCAGCTCAACCTCAGAAGCAAATAACAGCATATTTTTGGATATTCAAAAGCTCCACGAAATTCCCATTCCAACAAATCAAGAACCAAGTCAATCGGAGATTCCTACAAGCGGGTATGCCCAAAACATTGAAGGTTGTGCACTCTGAAAATTTCTGGACAGCACGTAGCGCCAAAAGTGAAACGGGCATAACTCCCTCGTTTGGACTAGGTTTAAGATGAATGACCACTCGTTGGAAAGGTAATTTCATAAACATTTCAATAGATCTATATTTGTATATGTTCTGTTGAGTATACAGGAGAAATTCCATGAAGAAGAGGCAGGAGCAACGCGATGAGAACAAGATAGAGAAGATAACGATGACAACAATGAAGGGGAGCTTGGGTGATGCTTTCATCAAGCGTACATGATAAAATTCAGAGGCTTGGAGCAGAGGAAGAACCCCAATGACATTGGTAAATGAAGGCACAAGCGGTCGACCTTCGACAAATGAAGATGTTGCAAACAAACCACGACGGATTACAAGAGCGCAACATTCAATACATGGAGACGTGAGAAGCAAACCACGACGGACCACGAAGAGTGCATCAAGATGACATCTCGCACAAAGCACCACGACTCCAATGAGTATGAAAAAGCTCCGAGGCCAAGGTATACATTGAATTCTCAAGCTTCTATTGGTTTTGTTGATAATCTTTAAAAATCTCATACTCGAACCGATAGTCGGAATGAAAGTTTAAATTCTATGCCTTGTTCTTTTCATAATGATAGGCTAGAGTTTCTTGAGAATGTTGATTTCATGCTTAAAGAACCTCTGCCTAATAATGAGCTCCGCTCTATGCAAGAAACACATGCTGCATTTAATTACACCATGCCTTGTTGATGAAATTTAATTGAGAATGTGATTATGTTGCATATGTTTACAAATAATTGCAAATCTCGATCTTGTTTTGTGCTTGGTCAAGCTCATGACCCTAAAAGAGTACATGTCGGGAGAAGCCCCGAATTTCACTAACCATGCAGGACATGAAACTCAAATGATGAGGAGGGAAACCGTGCTCAAAATTTTGAACATCATCATCAACATCTTCAAGTTTCGAGAACGGACGTTGCTAAGCCTCATCAATTTTGTGCACAAGTCCAGAGATTTACAATGCAAGAAAGTTGAATATTCAGGATCTCCATCAAGTCCTCGGTTCAATGCATCCATGATCGATACAATTGAAGACCCACATGAGGAGCTATGTCTCAAACATCGGAGATGCACGTGCTGAAATCAGCACGGGGCAGATTGTAGTGACGGGAAAAATGGGCATAACTCACTCAATTGGAATGCGTTTTGGGCAAATGAAGACTTGTTGGAAAGAAGATTTCGTGCACCTTGCATTGGATCAATTGGTTGGCACAACTCCCAATCTATACAGAGAGGAAAATCTGTGAAAAGAAAGATAGTGACGAAGGACAACAAAGAAGGAGGTGACGATGATGTGAGAGACGATTGGGCAAGTTTTCCATTAAGCGTGATTGATCATGTCCAACATGGAAAGTGGAATAAGAGCTGCATGGAACACCTGCACCTCTTGCATGAAGGACCATGGCTTCGCATCAATTTGAAGGTAAGAAAGTCGAGCTCTATGAATTTAAATGAAGCGCTTTGCGGGAGGCAACCCGATCTTTTATTTTATATATATATTAATATGACCGTCTACATTGCACTCTTTAGTCGGAATATCAAGTAACATTGTACCATTGCTCTAACAAAAACGACAACTTCATGTTGTTCATTCTAAATGTTATTGAGGGAGCACTTTGTTATTTGATCTTGGGAAACTTGTAGACCTTTTTGTGTGCCTATTAGTATTTTGAGTCTTTTTCTTTGTGTCTTTGTAGAGAGATTTATGAAGTATTGCACCACCCTTTGATTCTAAACTTGTGGCTAGTTAACTTAGGCTAACTTTTTGTTTTGTTTTAGACAACCTCATTGTAGCATAACCGCCCAAATTAAACCGGCTTAAGTGCGCTAACTATCATTTTAAGTATTAATCAAGCCACCACGCACTTAAAACGGTGTAATCCGGCAGCCTGCTGGGTTAAGGATCGAAAACACCGGAAGTCTCACCCGAAGGCGAGCACAGATGATTACAAGCAGACTAAAGTTCTCAAAATTAAATTTACAAAGCAAAGTATTACAATTAAGTTTAAATAAAAGTTATCAGAGTTAAAAGTGGAGCGGAAAATTTAGAAAGGAAGTTCAGTTTGAAAACCACGAGATCTACGAAGTCGGGAGGATGTCACATCGAGCCCACCGACGTGAATCCTGGTCTTCTTCCACCAACAATAAATACCCAAAAACAGGGTAACAACAAACCCTGAGTATACTAATACTCAGCAAGGCTTACCTGACTAAGGGAATACTTAGCCCATTATCTAGACATGCAAGGCTTTTTGGCTCTGGAGTTTGTTTTGCTGAAAAGCTACTAATACTGGATCCTTACTTTCAATATTTTAGCTCAATTTAAGTTTATCAAGTACCAACTAGATTTGCCTGATCATCTAAAGCAAGCATGGTTGATCACATTAATCTTTACAGCGTACCACAAACATATCTCATCATATTTCTCTTCTCATTTTCACTTCTTTACTACGATGTGACACAGTGACCAAGGCTCTCATATCCGCGAGTCACGACGAATCGATCCGGTTTAACCTTGCAAGGTGGACCAAACCGACACGACACATGTAAGCCCCGTCGGGCCACACGCATCAACTGTTTCCATCATTACCACGACATCTGAACCACGCCTGCTAAAACCCAGGTGATGGGCCCCTCCAGGTGAACTCCCAGAGAACCCGAAGGCGGAATCCTATCCAACACCCGCCAACTCCCACGCCCAGCGTAGCAGGTCGGAATTCAAACTATTGTTGTAAAGCGGTACACAGCTTACCGGTTTCGACTACCTCCTAGTTCCGGCATGTCGTTAGTACTGTTCAATCCCCGATCAACAATGCCAACAACGGTACGGTCCTCAATCGACACAGGCGGAGGCTAAATTCCATCCATTCTATATCTAGAACCCATTTCATCTCCGCCCGGTCTTAATTTCTTTTTCCTCATTGATTCATTCTCAGCCACATTGCCATAAGTAACACTATCTTAAATCTCGCGAGTGACAGGAATCACTCGACTTCTACCGAGATCCTACTTAGCAGAGCATTTCTATCGACATCTGCATACTAGTATTGACCCTCGGTTACCATGGCGGAGTTCATGAGCTAGTTGGATTCATCGATGGTGTGCACACGGTGGTAATGATCGAAACACATCTATTATGTGAGTAATGATAATCATGTTTTCCGAATCTATTAACGATTATGTCTCTTCTTTTTTATTTCGTTCTTGCCTTGGGTGCGCTTATTCCTAGATCTATTCTCGAGATAGATTGCATGGGGTGTTCTTGTAGCTATGGTGGCTAGGAGTTCATACCGGATCTACCCAAGGGGGTTCGACACGTCTAGCGTGCTTCGGGGTGCTTTTGTCCAAAGGGAGCGTCGTGATAGGGCGTGGCCTGAGTAGGGGGGTTCCCGAGGGGTTGGATTGGAGGTTTTGATTTAAAGATGCTATTGATTGAGATGCATGATTTATTTGCTCGTTAGCTTGAACTACAACTAGATGACGATAGGCCTAGTCATGTCTTTGGTTTTGCTATGGTTACGCCTATGTTCATGGATGAGATCAACTTTTACACAACACTCATATCTATTGAAGGTTTACTCTATATGTGCAATTCATACTTCATGTTAGGATATATCCGTTAGATTAGATGGAAAACCTTAGGTACTTCTTTGTCGATCCACGGATTGATAAACCTTGGGGGGGTACTCTAAGGGAAAAGCTACCACGATCTGTGCGCTTGCGGTACATAAATTGGGGCGCTAAGGAGCGTCAACATTGTCTCTACTGCACCCGCCAAGGCTTCATCGCTCAGAGGTTTATTTTTTTGTTCCAAGGTAACATTTTGTTTCCATAGAAACAAATAGATTAAAGAAATTGTTTACCGAACAAATTTAATGTTTGTTTCCAATACAATTTAAAAATTTGTTTAGAACAAACGACATTTTGTTCTTATTTTAACAATTTTTGTTCTACTGCAACAACTTTGATTTGTTTGAAAAAACTATTAAGTTTAATTTTGAAAAAAATCATTTTGTTCCAAGTAAATAATTTTGTGTTCCACAGGAAAATTTTGATTTATTTCTATTAAACAATTTTATTTAAATTTGGTTAGAGGCAACAATTTTTTTATTTGCTGTCCTTTTTATGTGTGACTAATGAAAGGAATTTTCTTTTTTTTTGTGTTTCTTTGTAGCCATGCATATTGGTTGTTGAAGTCTGAACTACAATACTGTTTTTATACCCTTGAATGAATGGTTTTTTTCTTATATACCAGATTCTTTTCTTATTTGCATAACCTATTGTCGATTTATTTTTATTTTCATTTGTTCTCGATTCAATTTTAATTTTTTAAAACTCTTTCTCCATAAGGCTCGGAAAACGTTTGTACAATGAAATGGGCGCCAAACATTGCTCGCGCGTTCGCTGTGCTTCACGCGCTCGAGAAATGAACCGGGCCTATTCCAAATTACAGCCCAAAGATTAATTAGCGCCTCCGAAGCAGCTTCTGTGGTAAATCAAATCCCAGTCACGCAGGTTATCACCTCTAATCGAACCTCGGGAAATGGGCGTGCTTGTATCACATGCTGGCGGACTGTGGGCGTGCTGGAGAGAGCACAAGTGTGAGGCCTGCCATGCGTCCACCACAGACAGGTGGTCCTTTTTCTTGCATGGCCCTCACATGTGGCATTGCCCCTACCCACCGCGGACCATGGCCTACATCAGTTCTTCTTTCTTCCCCCACAAATCTCAGTGTTGGAGGCACACGGCAAATAGGCTCAATCCGGTAGTGTACCGTATTAATTACTCAAGCTAGACATCCATGTGCGGACATAGTGGATTGAGTTAAAATGATGCTATCGGTCATTATGGAATATAAGTTTGAAGGGCGAGCACAGCTCTATATGTTTCGGGCACTGCAAATGATGAATTTGATTGCAATAATTTTGTTTGCTTTTTTAGTTTCAAAACTACATTTTTATATGTGGTATACAGTTGGTAAAAGATCCGGGTCGAACAATTCTGCTGCCATATATGTTTCAGTTTACCTATCCTTTCAGCCATCTACATAAATAATATATGCTAGAGCACTGTAGGACCGAATGTTTCATCTTTTCTTAACAATGTGTTTTCATATGCGATGTGCAATAAATTGACTATTCGTTCCAAAATTTTGCTAATCCTCATTTCATTCATTATTTATGGTGCCTTATTCAGTGGGGGTTTGCTGCTATGCTAGATGGAGGCTGAATTTATTGAAGGGTTGACTAATTGAAGGATCTTTACATATCCTCATATTTTTCATATGATCAGATATATAACAAGATGCCATGATAATATTGTGAAAGAAGTTTTTTTTTTAAGAATAGCTGTGGATGAAAACATAAACTCCTCTGCTCCAAAAGATGTTGCCTTTTGTTTTTCTTTATTTTTTCATCGACTTCTTTTCTTATAACCATTATATGAATGTTTTTTTCCTATCTTCCTAAATTCTCATTCGGATTGAAGGCTATCCTGGATGTAGTTTAGATTGCTGATTATCTGCTGACCGTAGAGCAAAATGTTACATAGTGCAAGGTGAGTAATAAGTACTCCCTTCTTGGTGTTTTATTTTACTCTGATCATTCAGTTGCTATGTACCTTATCAGTTTTCTTCAAAATTTAAGGTCCATTGCTGCTTGCCTAGAAACTGCTTGGATTCATCCTATCATCTCACCCATCCCCTATGCTCAACTGCTGACAACCCAAGGTCCGTCCCCTCCCATCTCTTCCCTACATTGATACCGTGATGTGGTTCAGTTATCATTTGATTAATTAATTAGTTGGTCATAAGTGACCTGAATGATTAACCTTGTACTTGAGGAATTGATGACATATATTATCATTTTGTGGTTAATGTTAAACCATACAGATCTGTGATCATTTATTTTATTTGCTACAACAAATATCTAAATCCGGGCATATGTTTAGTTAGATCTCGGTATGATTGAATGGCTGCTGTTTTCTCAGCCCTTTTGTGAATTACGTGCTGCACACAATCAATAGTAACTGGTAACAAGACTTCAGGTTCAGCTATCCTGAAATTTTAATTTTTTTTCAATATTATGTAACTTAAAAAAAGAAGCATCATGTTGACATCTAACCGTGTCAACATTAATATTGTTATCTTATTTCATAGCTAGACAAGTCCAGAGGCATACTTTAAAGAGAACAGAAAATTACAGATGATGGGCCCAAACCTCAAATAGATCTCTCTCTTGATCGATCCATATTTTGGCAAGTGATTAGAAAGAACCGAGAGACATGGTTTTCAGATAATCCACTTCCAAAAAGTTGGTTTTTCTTGAGAGTATTTGCCTCTGCCCACTATTTTAACTAAACTAATACAAGCTCTGAATGCACGCAAATTATAAAACAAGAAAAGCACTACTTGGTGCAGTCCTGGAGTGTAAGAGCGCGTGAAAGGAATAACATATGCCACGACCTTCACTACCTCTAGCACACGGCAAACTGGCCGAATCTCGTAATGCTTGATATAGCTAAACCTTCTTAAAGAAACCAAGCCTATTATCATAAAACCATGCATGCATAGCATGAGCCCGTGAGCGTGAACCGCACCACAGAGAGGATATTGTTGGCAGATGAATAACAATATATATGTTTTGCGCCTATCTAAATTGTTATCCAGAACTGTAGAAAAATTTCAAGGTTCATGTGGAAAGTGAACCAGATTCACACTAGAATTGATCCATGTTCAAAAAGAAAATGTTAAATGCTAAGAATTTTAAAAGCTCCAATATTTAGAAAATTAATAAATATCCTTATTTGATGATCCTGATTTGTTCTATTAATCATAAGTAACACAAGCAGCTCTACAGTTTGGAAAAATGAATTTGAAGTTTTAAAGAAAAGATGGTTAATCTATCAATGTCAATAATGCAGGATGTGACCTTATTATGTGATGCGTACACTCTAAGTTGTGTGTGAAAAATATAGATATCAGCAAGTTGAAGATGGTATTATTGACAAGTGGGTCCAACATATATACATGGGGGTTCAATAGACATTTCAGTGTATTCTGTCTCCTCTTTAGCCTGAGATGAATATAATGTTGTAATGGAGGTGGTGCCTCCAGCAAATAGCCACAAATTGGCAGTGCCTTCCCCAAAAATTGACTATTGCATGACTAATACAAAAAATTATAGCCAAGACAACCATTGAAATATGTTCATAGTCTTGAATTTATGTCCCGTCCATTTATACATTTGAATTTACCAGGAGCCCAGGATATATATAGCCAGGGATGCAAAAACTGAGTGAAAAGATGATTCATTTTGGCTCCAAAAGGACCATGTTTGTCTGTTCATCTATTTTACTCACGTTGAACTTTCAGGCTCACTACAACAAGGATAAATAGGTAAATATAATATGCATTCTTGGAGTTGGACAAACAATCACAGTGGAATAGGTCTAGAGACCGTTATCAGATTTCCATTCTTCTCTGTTACTATATTTTAACTATAACACGTCAGTTCAAAGTTCATGGCTTCAATGCAAATGTAACGAAGGCACTAAAGACTTATCTATGATCCACTTTATGTTTTAGGTACTTTTAAGTTTACTAGCACAGTGCCAGTGTGTTGCTATTATGGGTAATATAAATTTTATTAGACCTACATGAGACCACAAATTTTGTGCTTTTTCACTCCGTGTACAAGCCGTGCCATGACTGCGTGAGGTATGGATTGTTTGGGTTCTGATTGGATTCGAATTGATTTGTTTGGGTTCCGTTTAGGATTCCAATTGATTTATTCAAGTCCTGATTAGCATTCTGATTGATGGACCGTGGAATTTGCTTACTCTACAAACATTAGAGAAGTAAAACAACAAATTCTAGAGTAGAATTAGAGAGAACAAAAATAGATGGTTTGACAACCATTATTATATTATCATGTTTTCTCCATTATCACTAAACTCTTTTATTAACTTGTGTTCAAAATTCATTTTATCCCCTTTAGGAATGTGAGAAAGGCATGATGGGTTCATTTATTTACCAATTATGAGTTGGGCGCTTTAACCATTCAGCCATGGATGCTTAACAGGGTAGCTGCTACTTCGGCTTTGGTCCCCATTTTTCAGTCTGGATATAAAACAAAACATTTGGAGTAAAAAGTATACAATTCACCTACTATTATTTCATTTTAATCTTTTCTCCATTACTAATCTTTTTATTATTTGCTGTTTGAAGTTTATGCGAGTGAATGGTAATAAGGAACGATGGTTTAATTTTTTTCTACTTTGAGCTTTTAACCTCCACTTCTGAGTTAGAATAAAATTAAAAAAAAATTAAAAATAGAAACTTGAGGGAGAATCATATGGTTCATCTAGCGTTATTGCATTTAATTTTATCCTTTCACCATTACTTTTTTGTCAAAAAAAATCTCCAAAAAACTATACGTTACCCCATGTTTAAAGTCCATGTGTCAAATGAGATAGGAAAGGAGGAAAATAATTGTGACATAATTAAATATCAAGAGTATTCTGCACGGACTAGCAGTGCATTGCATGGATATAGTTAATCATAAAAGAATTAAGATTGAGGACAAGTTCAGCCAAGGAGAAATAAAAAAACTAAAGGAATAAGTGTCAGAATTAAACAGGGTGAAGATCTCAAGGTTTCATATTTTTGAAGCTTTAGCATATTTATAGCTCCGACTATTTTGAATTTTTCATGCTTCAATATATATATATATATATATATATATATATATATATATATATATATATATATATAGCTCCTACTGTTTTGCGGACACCTTAAATGTAATGCCGGGCCAATCAAGAGCTCAAGGTTTCTTGTATCATTTAGCATCAACTAACTATATATACAGTTATCTTTTGCCTGAATCTTCTAAAGAATTTGGGAAACTAAAAGGTTTCAAGACCACTTAATGATCACCTGTTTGAGATAGGTTAAATTATTGACCCACAACTGAATAATTACCGATTCCAGGGAAAAACAATGACTCAAATAAATACTACATAATGACACATACCAAAATTTTCCATATTGCTGCAGGTCTCATTTTTTATTTTTTCTGAGCATCAAATTCATCTGTGAAACTGTCATATAATTAAGTCATCTAAGATATGTAGTGGAGAATAAGTACAGCAATATGGATGTGCGACATATTCAACCATGTTATTATTTTCCTTGTTAACTGAGATGCTTTATCTGTGGTTGGATCTATTTGGATAGTGGTTTCCCCATTACCTAAACAAAAGTTCCATTATGAAGAAACTCAACAAACTAGTAACTTGCATGCCATGAAACAAGGTGAAGGTACACACATACCAAATTATGCCATTCTGCCTCCTTCCATATTGCCGCAGGTCCTATTTTTCATTTTTCTGAGCATCAAATTCATGTGTGAACTGTCATATAAGTCATCGGAGATATAGAACCATGTTATTTTCCTTGTAAAATGAGATGCATTATTTGTGGTTGGATTTATCTGGATAGTTTTTTCCCCATTGTCTAAACAAAAGTTCCATTATGAATTGAAGAAGCTCAACAAACCAGTGCTCTACTATTTAACTTGCATGCCATGAAACAAGGTGAAGGTACACACATATATAAGGCCATTCCCTGAAATAGGTTACCGGAGCAACCATGCTTCTTTTCATCATGGATCAAAGAGTTGTTATTCATACAGTCAAAGCATAAAGTTTACTTCCAGCTAGGGATACCATGATCAGAATTCAGAAGCTACATACATATAGCATAAATTATTTCGAATAATGGTAACACCATATTTCAAACATTACAAACAGAATCTCCATGCTTAATGCTGATCCTTGCTGCTGGCGATGCTCTTTGACACTCTTTGAGCTCTCTCGACGCTTCTTGAGCAGTCTTTGTACTTCCCTCAAACATGTCCACAGATACTGCCCGGAGATTTCTTGCACGGTGAAGAACATGGCGGATGAAGCGCATCTCATTTTCCGAGCATGAAATATTAATCATACGCAGATATTCCAGATTTTTGAACCATAAAGTAGAATTCGGCAAGACACTGAGCATGAATCCAGCTACTACACCCTCTTGAAAGATTTCCTCATCTCTAAAAGAATTCTGCATGCAAAAATGTTTTGAATGAAGGCACAACAAATGGATTCAGTGCAATAATTAGTTACACTAAAAGGATGAAGGAAAGGTGGTAAGATAGCTATGAACAAATAATAATAAATCAAATATTACCGTAATTTCAAGAACTTGAAGAAGTTGAGCTCTGCGAAGTAGGTAAAATGTCGACACGAATGTCGTGATAATAGAAAAGTTTGTGTCAAGTTTCAAAACCCTTAGGTTCTGGAATCCGAATAAAAGACTTGTCAGGAACGGTCCCTGAAAATATGAAAGAAGTTATTTTACATAATATATATCTACTGCATGTATAAAAAACTATATACTGATATCAAAATATGAGCAACAATATAATACAAGAACTACTGATATCAGTAGTGAGAAATAGTAGTACAAGAAAAGAAAAATATGTTCATCATCAGTAATAATCATCAATAGCATATGACCATAGTACAATACTAAACAATCTTGGATCATCACATGGAAAAAATCGTACGGCCATAGTATGCTCACCTGATATGTGACACCGTCAAAATTACCGAGCTTGAGCTCCCTGACCCTGGAAACCGCTCTGAAAAGCTTGTCGTAGTCTCTGTCGACCGGGGAATCATTGAGCATGACGTCGGCATCCTCCAGCTTGGGCAGGTCCCCAAGCTCCCACGAGCCAGCGCCGACGAGACTCAGGCACAGGACAAGCCGCCGGAGGTTGGGCCCTCCGATAACCCACTTGCCGGGGATGCTTCCGACGTCGGCTACGTGGAAGACGATGTGTTTCAGGCTCAGCTCCTGGAGGCCCGGCGCCGCGGCGAGCATGGCCTCCACCTGCCTCCACCCGTTCTCGCCGTGGAAGAGGACCCGGTCGAGCGAGAGCGCGGCCAGGGCATGGAACCCGGCGAATCCGACTGGCGGCGCCGGAAGGGCGCAGGATCTGAGCCTCAGCTCGGCTAGCGCGGCGGGGTCGCAGGAGAAGAGCGACGGCAGCGCGGCGGGCGTGTCGCGGGCGGGGAGGTCTAGGGAGACCGAGCGGGGGCTCTTGCCGGCGACGAGGCGCAACCAGTTGTCGGCGCGCCCGGCGAGGCCGAGGGGAACGCCGCGGATGCTGACGCGGCGGACAGGGTTGGCGCAGCGCTCCAGGACGCTGACGGCGGTCTCCCAGCTGCGCACGCCGTCGATGTCGATGTCGACGTCGAGGTCCGGCACGGACTCCCAGCGGTGGCGCCAGACCGGCGACAGCACGGAGGTGCGCACCACGTCGCGGGCGGGGAGACGGGCGAGCACGTTGTCCTGGACCTCTGCTGGGAGAGCGCCTAGAGAGCCCTCCGGCGTCGGCGGCTGCCGCCTCCGCCGTTCAGATCTCCGCGCACGCAACATCTCGGCTAGGGTTGTACTGGAACGAGTGAGCTCGTGCGATTGGGAATGGGGAATTGGGGACTGTTTCGTATGTATAGGCACCCTAGCGTCTCGATCGAAGGTTCCAGAAGTTACCCAGCAGTAATTTTGTCCTGTGTAATTATTAGCACTAAAAATTTACAGCAACCACACACTGTCACTTCAGCTTTCCTTTTATGCTGTGCCGCCATGCTTTCTCACCATGGTTCAAATGAGGATGGCTGTCTGAAAATTGTGAGAACCGCCCAATTTGCACTCGGTTTAAGTGAAAATTATTAATTAATCCATTAAGATGAGAGTTAATACGTGTCCGTCTCTCGACACGCCACGTGTTAATCCACATCTTAGAGGCACTTAATCAACACAAATCACCTAAAACGACCGCAAATCCGGTAGTCCCGGTACGTATTTGCCACATGCCCAGGATTAAGCACACGTACCGTTATACAAGCACGTACATTGTCGATGATCCACAAAGAGCAGTTTTACACGTTTAACATTACAAGTTCGATATAGGTGGGTTCAAACTTTCTTTACAAGCCCTGGGCTTATGAAAGACATTTTAAACAGAAACTTGGAGTTTATTGAATTTACATGCTTTCACGGAGTTCGATTACGATAAAAACATACTTAACATAATGATGCCTTGCTCAAGGACATCTGTAGCGAAAATGGCCTCTCATGCCATATTTCAATATAATGTTTTGGCGATTGATGACACACACAACACTTGGACTAATGTGATTGTTAAGATGACCATTCTCAGGCTTTTAGGTTCAAGTGATGACAAAGAGAAGATGGGCGTAGCTAGGTCCGAAGGGCCGCCCCTACGGGGGTTCCGCTACCCGGTTAGCGGACGGGGGTCGAGGGGGAGCCGCCCCTCGTGGGTTTCAGGGCAGCGCCCTGAAAGCTCTTCTAGGAGTATACCCTGAAAGGATTCGAAGATTGAAGAGACCGTGAAGAAACCAAGTCAAAACAATCAAGACAGAGATATTTTAGTATCACCGGTTTAACCGACGCTAAGAAAATTACATACGTCGGTGCATTGACTTGGAGCACGTCTGGGAGTTTTGGTAACACCGGTTGAACCGACGCTAGGAAAGTTGAATACGTCGGTGCAATGAACTCAGCAGCTAAGGCAAAATCTATACACCGGATGAACCAACGCTAGATATTGGTGAACGTTGGTGCAGTTGTCCAGAGAGTTAGTTTTTCAGCAACTACACTCACCGGTTAAACCGACACTGCATCGGTTGATTACGTCGGTCGATTGAGGTAGCCGTTGAAGTATAACGGCTAGTTGGAAAATGCACTCACCGGTTAAACCGGTGATGACAAAAACGGAAGGATCGGTTTAACCGGTGATAACGCATTTTGTCAGCCTTTTTCCATCGACTAGTTTGGGGTGTGTGGGCTATATATATATGCCACCCCACGGTTCATTTGAGAGTGCTGGAGACCAAGGAAGCATACAAGAGCCAAAGATCATCTCCAACCACCTTAGAACTTCATTGAACATCATATAGGCTTAAGCACACTTGTGCGAGTGCTTAAGTGCTTGCAATAGGGATTAGTTCTTGCGAGAGCTCCCTTGAGAGAAGTCTTGCTGTGGCAAGCAATCCTTGTGATTCGTCGTGTGATCCTCCGACTTGGTGTGGAGTGGCAACGACACTTTGTGCGGGGAAAGAGGAGGCCCCCTCCTTGGTGGAGAAGCTCCGTAGTGGATTTCGGCCGGGTGACCGAGAGAGACGGTGGCGGTGCATGAGACTCAGTGTCTTGTGGGCACTTGCCTTTGCTTGCCGGCATCGCCTTGGTGCGAAATGAGCTCTAACAGATTTCTAGCTGCCCCAGAAGAAGATGACGGAGCTGGAACCACCGGATTTGGTGGTGATGAACCATAATGCCGCAACAAATCCTCAAGATCAAACGGAGGTTCCTCGCCCCTTTCCACACATTCTCTATATTCTTTTTCCAAATAACGGAGTGCTGCCCTATGAAAAGCGCTAGGTTTCTTGCACCGACGACCGACTGGAGTTGTGCCCTTCTCTCCAGAAGGACAACGATCACCCCCACCGGTGCCACTCCCTCCAGCTGCTGAAGCCATATTTTACTGGAAAACACTATTATTTTTCACAACATTATAAATTCTTACTATTACAATAAAATCTGAATAAATAAATTAAAATAAATCACATTAATTTGCAAATTGATTGAAAAAACTCTATCTTGCATGCCTTTACTTTCCTAGTTAATTTGATTAGGATTGGCTATAGGTTGCAAGTGTTTAGGGGTAAGTAGAGAGTAGCATAGATAAATCTTAGTCATAAGTAGCATGTGTAGGACGTGTTAGGTTTATCTTATGCAAGTAGTTTGAGCCCTAGGACAAAAAGCGATTAGCGACCCTATTCACCCCCTCCCCCTCTAGGGTGGGACACCCCGGCGATCCTTACAACATCACCACAGCCGCAACGACCTACTCCTCCCCCGCATTGGGTTCGGCGAGGTAGAAGTGGCCGAACACCACTTTCGGCTCACCTGCAACTAGGTTTAGAAAGCAACCTGAGTACAAAAGGTACTCACAAGACTTACGCGATTAAATAAACAAGGATCATGCAAAGGCTCAAGTAAAAGCTTTAAGGTTAAGTATTTATTGTATAAGCATTAGCTCTCTACACTATCACCTATCAGAATTAACATTGCCCAAACCCCCATTAAATTTTAGTTGATTAAGAGTATAGCACATAAAGTGTCAAAGAGGTGCCATGAACCATTTCCATCATAACCGAAACTTTCTACGAAGAGTTCAACGGACAAAGAGCTTGCTCATAACCGAGAGAGCGGCAATTCGAATTGATTTAACCTTGCAAGGGTGTACTACTTTACCCACACGACGCGAGGACCATGCGACTCACCCAACCGATCACGTTGGGCAAGGGGGTACTCATGTCAACCGTTCCCAACAAGGCTCGATCATTGAAATCTTCACACCTATCTTACGCGTAGAGACTTAGTTTCCACTGGAGACATCTCTAAACTTTCCTACACATAGGTCCACCCGGGGACACCTCTAATCCTCTCTGCATAGCCCTTAGCCACGTATTTAGGACTGCACATCAATGATCAAGTCAAAAAAGGTAATTAGCTTATCCGTACTATTATATTGGATATGTGGTAGCACGTAAAAGTGCTCAAAGCCGACGTCATCCATGGACGGTCCTTAAACAATCCAAGTGGACTTGCCCATGTGACTCCATTCACTGGGCCCTACTATTCCGCTCGAACCTCGAGGCTACCAAACCCTTAACAACCAAACCGAACCAGTGCGATCAAGGGTAACCGGTAAATGTGATCCTCCGAATTATTTCTGTCTAGCGAGCAATATAAATAATCTAAGCAGGGCTAAGCATCTAGTCAGGTTAAGTAATTAACTGACTAACTAGTGCCAAGAACAAGGATAACAAATCAAGAAAGGATAATGCACGCAGATAGGTACAAGAATGCAATATATACATACTATATATAACCCAACATTACCGGTGAGATAACTAATTAAATCAAGTTAAATAGGAGCAAGGATTCATGCTTAGCTGCTTGCCTTGGTTAACTTCCGGCCCGACCACGAACGGGACTCCGGGTTCAGGCTCGATGGACTCGGCAGGCTCAACGGGTTCGTTCTCCGACGGTTCAGTCACTATAATGCATGTATGAGATGCATGCATTAGTATGATGCGGTGACATAAAAATGACATGCTATAAATGAAACATGGATGAAATACTATGCAAAGGCACATGAATGTAACACATGCGATGATGCACAAATGTAACACACGCAATGACAATGATCCCTATTGAACATGCGATCAACGAACTAGTGCGAGAATTAAGAAAAGAACTATTACAACAAGCATAAATTATAAATTAAATTGAGCATACAGAGGACATTACAAGGACCACATGAAAATTGGATTTGCAGTAAAAGCATTTTTCTATTATTACTCATAAATATATTAATTTTCAGCTACTCTAAACAAGATAAATCAGAAAATGCAAGCAAACTTAACTAAACAAATTCAAGAAAATTATCATAGATACTAGGCATTAATACAAAGCTAACAAAACTTGTTTCACCCTTTTGTCATTTTCCAGCAAAAAGTTCTATATTAAATTATTTTCAGATAGAGCATATGAAATCACACTAAAACCTTAACAAACAGCAAGGAAACATATGATCAATCCGCACTACTGGAAATAACATCTCACAAGGAATCTAACAAAATTTAGTTTGCGTTTTTCTGATTTTTCTACGATTTACTATGATTTTTCAAAGTTTCAGCCGATTTATTGCAAAAGAGCCCTTCGCAGCACTATTCACCTGAGTCTTGGTTTGTGCAGTTAGCCCCCTGGACTTGTTTGAATTGCTGCACAAGGTCCTTCACATGAACTGAAGCAGAGGAGGCACTCAGGGAGCTCGATTTTGATAAGGGGAGGCCATGCCGACTGCAAGGGAGGGGTGGGGGAGCATGAAGGGGATGAGGGCTAACTGTAGGTGTGCTCGGTTAGAGCTGGGGTGGCCGGGGGAGGGCTGGCGGTTGGAGCAGCACCTCGGCGGCGGTGGTGGCGGCGTGCGGCGGGGCTCCGGTGAGTGGTCGACGACAGGGCGGCCATGGGAGGGTTCAGCAGGGCCGGGCGGAGTGGAGGTGCTCAGCGGCGCGGCACAGAGGCGCGGGCGCGTGGCTTGCGGCGAGCAGCAGCATGCTGGTGTCGGCATGGCTCAGGAACGAGCGCAGAAACAACGGGAACGTGTAAGAACGAGGAGAGCACGAGCATCAGTGAGTCGAGGGGAGTCGATTTCTATACCTAGGTTGGATGGAGAAGGACCGGAGGTAGGACTTCGACGGTGAGGAGCGGAGCTACTGTTCATGGTGGTCTAGAGCTTCGATTCCCGTCGATTGGGCCGAGGAGGAGTTCAGTTGGGGTTTGGGAAAGTTGGAGGAGGTGGTGGGGAACGTCTGGGCATAAGAAATCGAAGTAGGGCAGCCGGAGGGAGGAGATCGATGGGAGAGGCGGTGGCGAGTCTGCTTTGCTCGAGCTCTGGCACGGGAGGAGGAAGAAGAGGGGCGCGTGCGAGTGAGAGAGCAGTTGGTGGCTCGAGATAAAGATGAGGACGGCATGGGCAGCAGCGGAGTGACGCAGGACGGCACGGCAGCGAGCCGATGCTCGCCGCGCGTCGAGCGTGCATGAAGGCCGCCCAACATTGTTGACTCGGTTTGAAAATCTTAAACTTAATTAGCATGTGCTCAAACACCTGGGTGTTACAAAAATGATCTCCTGCTCGTCACTACGTACAGTTTTGTCAGAGACGAAACTCCAGAAGTACAACCCACGCCGTATAATAAACAACACCAAGTTGAGTATGAGTATATAGAAAGCATTCAAAGTGAAAAAATAGTTTTCTCGAAATTTTAATTTCTCTCTCACCCTCGCGTCACCCCGTGCGAGTGACTCGGGCGCCCCTCGGAACCCTAGCCGCCGCTGCTTCCGCCCACCGCTCCACTGCCTGAGCGGGCCGCCAGAAGCCCGTGCGCCCCACAATGAGGGCGTTGGCAGGCCCTTTCGTGCTCTTGGGCAGGAGTGGCCGTCTGGACCGTCGTTGGCAGCTTGCCGGCACGAGCAGCTTTTTGCGGATGCGGAACCCGAGGGGTCTCGAATCTAGCATGGTGCCGAAAGGATCCTGTGCTCATGCTGCCTGCCGCGCGAGAGGTGGGGGTGCCGTGTGCCGGCCGGCATCGGAGGTGGCTTGACCACTACTGGAAATCCATAATTTGCCGAGTGTTAGCCTCTTTGCCAAGTATTTTTTCTCGGACACTCCGCAAAGAGACTCATTACCTAGTGTCAAAGTGAAGACACTCGGCAAAAAAAGCTCGGTAAAGAGCTTCTTTGCCGAGTGTCAAATAAAGACACTAGACAAATATAAGTTTCAAATTTAATTTTGAACCACTAAATAAATTTAAATAAAAAATTTTCAACTACAAAATTGTGTAACTTCACAAGATCTAAAACTTTTATATTAATCATTTATTTTTTTGATAAAGTGATAGTAAATTTGTTCACAAAATCGATAGCTCTCTGATATAGTTTCAAAAACTATATACGAGACTTATAAGATTTGTGAACAATATTACTACTACTATGTCGAATGAGAAAAAACCAAAATAAAAGTTGCTGATCTTTAGAAGCTGAACAACTTTCTAGTTGATTTTTTTTAATTTGAAATCATCTTGTCAACAAAAAGTACGTTTGAACATCTCAAATTTGAAATTAAAATTTCTAAACAACATTGGATGGAGAAAGTACCAAAACATAAGTTGTAGATATTGAAAAGTTATGAATTTTGTAGTTAACAATTTTTTTAATTTGGATTCATTTAGAACATGAAACAAATCATTTAAACTCGAAGAAAATAAAAAAACCGTTTGCCGAGTGTTTTTAGGTGACACTCGGCAAACAGGTGGGCCCATCAACCCACACCATGCGCACAATTTTTTTTCTTTTTTCCTCATTTTCCCCTCCCCTCTCGGTCAATCTTAACCACTCCCCTCCTCCTCCGCTTGCTTCCGCTCGCCCCTCCTCCGCTCACCTCTCCGACGGACCCTCCTCTGCCTCCCTTCCTCTCCCCCCTCCGCTCGCCCCTCACCAGCAGTGAGGAGCAGCGGCGGGGTGAGGTACGGCGGCAGCGCATAAACAGCATGGGACGGTGGCAGCAAACGGCATCGCGAGCAGGAGCGGGACGGGAAGCTCAAGCAGCCCGGCCATGACGTGGTCCCAGATCCGGCCGTGCGCGAGCAGGGAAGCTCCCGCAGAACTACTAGAAAACGAGCCATGGGAACCGGTTGGAAACAGCCTTAGGCACCGGTTTTCCAACCGGTTCCCCCAAACCGAGACCTTTGGTGTCTCCCTAAGACTCCGAGAATTTAACCCGGTGCCTTAGGCATCCATTGGCACCTGTTGGAAAGACCAACCGGTGCCAAAGATGCTGCCACGCTGACGCAAGTTGGCAGCCCCTATGGTACCTATTTGTCTTTCCAACCGGTGCCAATGACCTTTTTCCTTATTTTCCGAATTCCAGTTTTGTTTGTTATATTTATTACTATTTATTCTTTTATAATTGCTAAACCACTCGAGCTCTACAGTACTATACGTTCATTGATCGTACGTACGTGTTCATTTTCAGAGAATATTTGAAACTAATTAAAAGTGAAATGCGAGCATATAATTAAGCTAATTAGATGAACTAATATATTCACAAATATACAAACATCAAGGCATCACGTTTAGAAATATTTACAAATGTACAAGTCATGTTTGTAGTCCAACTACTGGGCCCCTCAGGACGTCGATGGAAGTCATATATGGATGTGACTGTAATGGTAGAACTCACCTCTAGGATCCAGGATCTTGTTCAAAATGAATCCAGCGAGCTGCTCGCACACGGCGTTGATCCGATCGGTAGAGTAACATTCCTCCCCCATTCGAGATATCTATAATTTAGGAAAAAAGGACTGATATATTAACATCATGTGCGTTAGTATAATTATAAAAATGTACTAGCGAATGGTTTGTACGTATCCTTAAGTCCTCCGTAGTAGGCTTCCCGCATGGAGTCATGATGTGCAAGGAGAAACAAATGAATTACTCAATTTAGAATAATTTGGGATTATATACTTAACTAGACAAATGTTTATGAACCAACATACCGAATAATTCATTTTAACGTTCACTTCGGGCCTCCATTGACCACGTCCTTTGTTTGTTTTCACAAATTTTTTCCACACCCTGCGCTCAAAGGTAAGTTTGACATTCAGGAATTGCTATTAACAGAAAAAAGATTTGATTGTGCAAACTTAACTTACCTATTCAAGGGGTCTATGATATATTCGATTGGGGACTTTGGATTTCTCATTGAGTCAAAGACAACAAGATTGCCGGTCTCTACGGAAAGTATGAGTAAAATCCAATGATAACTGCAGATATAGATAGGATATATACATACATGCATTAGACGACTTAGTATTTATTTAGTAATATAACAGAAGATTGAGTCGACCAAGTCTTACCCAAAGTTGTATGGTATGTATATATAGGATTTGAAACTTTGCCTAGTCAACAAATCGTACATGTTTTGGTATGTGTCCCTGTAATTTTGGTTTAGCATTTTCTGGTTGACTAGCAACGGAGACATGAAGCCGATCTGATTGTGCCATCCTTGTTTTCGGGTTCTTTGAATCTCCTGTCTAAATGATACAATAGAAATTTTATAATGCACACAGATAATTACATTCTTGTTAACAAAAAGTATTAATGTAGAGGTAAGTGATACTTACAGAACCCAAATGGTGATGATAGAGATGTCGAGGGCTTGTCGATGGTAAATGTGATATAAATCTTTGAAGTACACCAAGGAGTCGTACTCCCCGTGGAAAAAATCATGGTCACGATACTTGACTAAAAACATTTTGCCTTCGTCATTCGACATTCGCAGGTACCATCTATGCAAATTGAACATCTGCGTGCCTAGACTTTTCTCCTCTTCCTCAGTGACGAAAGGTTTTCCATGCTCGAATGGAGTAAGAACGGGAGCGATAGGGATTTTTGCTACCTCGTCTTACCCTGTTTCCTGCTCTAGTGTTAATCCAGTTTCAAAAAGAAAAATCGCCGCCTGTAGGTCAGCTTGGAGTTGTAAGTCCGTAGGGTGTAGAACTGGCAACCCTGGCACCCGGAGGGGCTCGATTTCTTTTTGTGGTGTGCCAAGTTGAGGAATGGTCTTGCCAAATTTTTTCTTCACATTTCTCACTTTGTGTGCCTTTGTCAGAGTATGATCAAAGTCCGAGTGTAAGCTTTTCAGTTTTGGTGGGTTGTCTAGGTTCGCGAGAAGCTTTTTCCCTAATTCTAGAGGTACTTTTTCCCTCTGCGGGGGGACTTTAGGCTTTAACTGTTCTTTTATATATCGAGCAGTATCCTCTTCCAAATCCTCAGTGGTCTTCTCGTAGGTTAATTTTATTTCGACCATTTTCTGCTTCTTCTTTGAGGGTCCAGCTACTGGGAGGCATGTTGTTTTTTTCTTTCCTTTTTCTGGTGTAGGAGGAGTTGGAGTACTCGTGGTCCTTTGCCCCAGCGGAGACGGTGGTGAGGGAGGTGGTTGTGGGGACGGCAGTGAGGGAGGCCGCAGAGACGGGCGATCGGTCTGCACGGGAGCCGTTGTGCTTGCAGTAAGTTTGATGTCGGCCTTGCGCCATAGAATGACCCCGTGCAGTGCGTCTCCCAATGTCTTCTCTCCATCCCCTCCAACAAAGTTGAGCTCAAGATCCTCATTGTTTCCAACTACCTGCTCGACTGTGACGGAGGTGTAGCCAGGGGGTATCGGCCTTCCATGAATTGTAGTACAAGGATTCAGGGGCAGGGCTGACCCGTATGTGACATGAATGGATATATTCTTTGCTCGCACATGAAGCTCGCACGGTGTCGGCATGGTAACATCATCCACTGGATACCTCTGGTCATCTATCGCCGTTGGCTCAATCTGGGGTTGCTGTTCAGCTTGTACGTCGGGCGCCACCGTGGATGCACAGCTGCTGCGTCGCTGAGAGGCCGGGCTTATCACAACATCCGGGTGCGACCCAGCAGTGCCCCTTTGGCTCAGAGCTAGCGCAATAGCCTCATTGACCCTGGCGTCCATCTGAGATTCCAAGGACGCAACCTTCATGTTCATCTCTTCTTGTATGGCACGGAGTTTCTCTTCTTGTTCGGCTTTGGTCTTTCGGTGAGTCTTGTAAGAGGAATCTCCAGCCCAAGCAACTTTCCATGGGACCACGCCGATGCCGCGGGCTCGTCCAGGGTGTTCTGGACTCTTTATGCTCTTGTCAGCTCATTATTCTCCCTTTGAGGCTGGAACGTTCCTTGTTGGGCCTCATCTATTGCAGCGACCAGATCGCGGGACATTTCTTGCATATGCTCGGGCACGACCAAACTTCCATCCAACTGGTTTAGTGTCACGCCATTAGCAAATAACCACCACTTGGATCTATCCGGCCAATCCCAAGTCGTCGCCCTGATGCCTCTGTCCACAAGGTCTAGCTCCATCTTCTGCCATTTTTTATTGCCTTCTTGTACCCTCCAGCCCCAAGGTGGTGGTTGTACTTCTTATTTGCTGCATTCGCCTTGGCCTGTTGGGATTTTTCTTTGGCTTCCTCTGAAAGTTTGTATTGTTTGAACTCCTCCCAGTATGGTTTAACTTGAGGAAGATCGTCCCAGTTCGTCTCCTTATCCTGCTTGATGTAATTGTTGTACAACTTCTTCTTGAAACTTGCAAAGGCAAGGGCCACCTTTTTCAAGGCACATTTCTTCACAAGTTCTTGGTCAACTCCTTCAGGAAGAGTGAACATATCCTTGAGTTCTGTCCACAATATTTCCTTCTGATGTGGAGGCACGGCATGTTGCTGTTCTTTTGGTTTGCTCGATTTCCATAGTCTTGTGGTGATCAGAATTCTCGCCTGAACAATAACCCCACATTGGTTGACAAATTTCGTGCTAGCAGCCTCTGGAGCACTTGGACAACCCTCCGCGTCCACTTCTGTGACGACCTATCTTCCCTCCATTTTCTTCGTTGGCCGGCGTCTCCCTTTTGACTGGCTCAACGAAGTCGATGCGGAGGTCGACTAAATTACATAAAAGATATGTTAATTGCAAAATTAATCTACCAAAGTCACCATGCATGTATAATTAAGATACGTACTGGAACGTGCTGCTGATGGTTGGGCGGGGGCGCAAAGTCATCATCTTCTTCTTCGGCATCTCCAGACATATTCAGGAAGGAATCAGCTGTCATAGCCTCTTCTTCACCGATTGGCTGGGTGGTGTTGGCCCTCGTATCTTCGTTTACTGCATCCAACATGTATTACCTGGCGGCCTCCTCATCACCGAAGGGGTCCATCCTAAATTGAAACCGTATAAATGTGTAAGAGTCGGTGACCATCCTTAACTGAAGCACGAGAATGTGTGAGAGAGAGTGTGTGTGTGAGAGTGTGTGAGAGAGTGTGAGTGAGTGTGTGTGTGTGTGTGTGAGTGTGTGTGTGTGTGTGTTTGTGTGTTAGTGGGACAGAGAGGGAGAGAGAGAGAGTGAGTGTGTGTGTGAGTCAATGTGAGTGTGTGTGAGTGAGTGTGTAAGTGAGTGTGTGTGTGTGTGAGAGTGTGCATGTGTGCGTGTGTGTGAGCGAGAGACCGAGCATGTGAGAGGAGATAGCGAGAGGTCGGGTATGAGAGAAGGAGCGAGAGATCGTGTGTGTGATCGAAGGAGACAACGAGAGTTTGCGCGTGTTTGCGTGAGTTAGTTTGAATTGAAAGTACAAAAATTCACTATCTAAGGACATGTACATCTCATAATGACACATTTAAATTAAGAATTCAGAATTACATAATTGACATTTACATCGAATAAGGACATAGAAATACACATGTAAAGAAAAAATAATTAAAGGAAAAACTCTATCCATAATTCAATTCTAAGAATATTTCTATAATTGACATCTAATATATAATAAAGGAAACACTCTATCTATAATTTAATTCTACAAATATCTCTATAATTCACTTCTACTTTATTATAAATAAAGGAAACACTCTTTCTATAATTCACTTGCACTTAATTTATAATAAAGGAAACACTATATCCATAATTGAATCCTAAGAAATATCTCTATAATTCACTTGTATATCTTAATATATAATAAAGAAAACACTCTATCTATAACTTAATTCTAAAAATGTCTCTATAAAAGAAATTCTAGTCCGATAAATATCTCTATATATAATACCTCTATATATCAAAGAAATTCTAGTTCTATTCATTTGGTAACACTCTAAATTGTATTTGAAATAAAAGAAAAAAAAGCCCGGTGGCCACCAGTACCACATCGGGGACGACGGGGCGGTGTCGGCGTCGAGGGTCGAGGCGGTGGTGGCGCGCATGGGACGACACGCCGACGACGAGGCGGCGCGCAGGGTAGGGGGCGGTGGCGACGAGGCAGACAACGGCGAAGGGGCGGCGGCGCAGGGCGGGTTCAGCGGCGTTGAGGAGGAGGCGGTGCGCATCGTCGTCGAATGCGGCCGGGGCAGTCGACGCGTGCGCGTCGTCGAGGCGGAGAGGGCGGCGGCATTGAGGTGGAGGCTGCGGCGGCGTTGAGGTGGAGGCAGCAGCGGCTCACCGAAGACAAATGGGCACGGCCGCGCGGGGACGTCGAGGAGGCGCGGCGGTGCAGGAGTGATTGGCGGCGGCGTCGAGGAGGCGCGGCGGTGGATGACCGGACGGCGGCGGAGGACGATCGTCGGAGGGGGCGATGGCGGACGATCAGGGGTGTCGAGAGGGCTGGCAGTGGAAGGAAGAAGTGTGGAAGAAGAGAGAACAGGGCACACGCTTTTATACCATAGAGCCCTTTGGTACCGGGTGAAAACTCCACCCGGTGCCTAAGAGGGCCTAAGGCACCGGTTGGGAGTCCATCCGGTACCAAAGGAAACCCATAGGCACCGGGTGGAGAGTTCACCCGGTGCCAAAGGCCTCAACGGGCGGGAAATGAAAAGGGCCTAAGGCACCAGTTAGATTCAAAAAACCGGTGCCTTAGACTCTTCTGAGTCATGTGCTTTAGATATTTTGCCGCCTTCAAACTTGAAATCACAACATAGCTCAATGGAAAGCCAAAGATATCTATGCTCCGCGGCCCGAGTTCGACTCCAGGTCACCCATCTTTTTTTTGGCAAAGACATTGGTACCGGTTGAAAATATCAACCGGTACCAATAGGTTTTTACTGAAAATTGTATAATACTTCTGTTAATTACATAATAAATCATTTAAATGCATAATAAATCAGATAATTGCATAATAAGTCATTTAAATGCATAATAAATATGATAATTGCATAATAAATCATTTAAATGCTCAATAAATCAGATAATTGTATGATAAATATGATAATTGCCATAACAATCATAGATAATCATTAATAGCATGTTCACGGAAAATATTACAAGACATAATCATTCAACTAATGGAATATTAACATGGTTCGCTTTACAATCGTCCCTTCATTGTGATCATGGCATGCGTAGGGAGCCTCCTCTTCGGCTAAAAAAATACTTGTGTCAACCTCCATTGTGAATGGAGTCATATCTTCAACCTTGTTGTATTCTTCTTCATCTGTGACATCGTCGACTCCCATAATTTTCCTTTTGCCTGCCAGAACAATATGGCGCTTTGGCTCATCTCCGGCACTTAAAAAACTTGATTTATTTCTGGACTTGTCCTTTCTCGGTTCGCTAGACATGTCCTGCACATAGAAAACTTGACTGACATCTTTAGCTAGGACGAATGGTTCGTCTCGATAGCCAAGCTCTTTGAGGTCTACCGTTGTCATTCCGTACTCGTCGATATCGACACCTTTTCCTGTGAGTTTAACCCATTGGCAACGAAATAGAGGGATCTTCAACGGCCCATAGTCGAGTTCCCAGATCTCTTCAATGTAACCAAAATATGAGCTCGTTTGGCCACTAGAGTCAGTGGCATCTATATGGACACCACTATTTTGATTGGTGCTCTTGTTATCTTGGGCTCTTGTATAAAATGTGTAACCATTAATTTCATATCCTTGGTACATCAGGATTGAATTTGTCGGACCCCTGGCCTGCCAAGCTAGCTGCTCATGAATTTCATCGTTGGCCATGACTTCCTTCTACAACCAGGTGGCGAATGTATCATTATGATGTTTTGTAATCCATGTCTCAGACTTCAAAGGGTACATGCTTCGCACAATTTGCATGTGCTCATCCATGTATGGAGACACCAAGGCTGATTATTGCATAACTGTGAGATGTGCTTTGCTCAAGTGGCATGATCTGTGGCATTTACTGATTTCCTTCCAAGTGTGCCCTTTCCAATCAGCCGCCCTCATGATGTGATGTTGGAATTTCAATTGGGCAAAGTTCTTCCACAGTCAACACAAAACAAAATGACCTCCTCTGTGATGTAACCCTTCGCAATGCTTCCTTCTGGACGAGCCCGATTACGAACGTATTTCTTTAGGACTGCAAAGTATTGTTCAAAAGAGAATATATTATGAAGGAAAACATGACTGAGAATACCAATCTCTTTGACCAGGTGAACTAGAAGATGCGTCATAATATTGAAGAATGATGGAGGAAATATCATCTCAAGACTGACTAAACTTTGGTCAACATCCTCTTGTAGCCTGCTTAAACTCGATGGATCGATTGCCTTCTGAGAAATTGTGTTGAGAAAGGCACATAGCTTTATGATTGTTGCTCGAACATTAGCTGGTAGAATACCTCTAAGTGCAACTGGAATCAATTGCGTCATCAACACGTGACAGTCATGGGACTTTACGTGTGCGAATTTCTTCTCTTTCAAGTTTAGTAGCCTCTTTATGTTTGAAGAGTAGCCTGATGGGACCTTGATACTGTTCAAACAGTCAAACATACTTTGCTTCTCTTCTTTACTAAGAGTGTAGCACGCAGGACCTAGATAATGACGTCATTTATCCCTTTTTTCTGGATGTAGGATGACTCGTTGTTTCATACATTGAAGATCCTTCCGCGCTTCCAATGTATCCTTTGGGTTACCGTAGACACCAAGGAAGCCTAAAAGGTTCACATAAAGATTCTTTGTTAGGTGCATCACATCAATTGCGCGGCGGACCTCTAAGACTTCACAATAAGGTAACTCCCAAAAAATACTCTTCTTCTTCCACATAGGTGCACGTCCATCATCACTCTGCACTGATTTGCTGCCAGGTCCTTTTCCGAATACTACTTTTATATCTTTGACCATTTCAAATACCATTTTCCCACAACGTTGCCTAGGCTTGGTACGATGATCTGTCTTTCCACCATAGTGAGCATGCCTCCTCCTTAATGGGTGCTTGATTGGAAGAAATTGACGATGACCCATATACACGATCTTTCTACAATGCTTCAGGTACATGCTGTCGGTTTCTTCTAAACAATGAGTGCATGCCCTATAACCCTTATTGGATTGTCCGGAGAGGTTGCTTAGTGCTAGCCAATCGTTGGTGGTTACGAAAAGCAATGCACGAAGGTTAAAATGTTCCTCTGCGTGTGCATCCTACATACGAACACCCTCCTCTTTCCACAACAATAGAAGATACTCAATCAATGATTTCAGATACACATCTATATCGTTACCGGGTTGCTTCCGGCCGGGGATAAGCACCGGCATCATAATGAATTTCCGCTTCATACACAACCAGGGAGGAAGGTTGTATATACAGAGTGTCACAGGCCAGGTACTATGGCCACTGCTCTGCTCATCGAAAGGATTCATGCCATCTGTACTTAAGCCGAACCTTATATTCCTCGCATCATTGTCAAATGTTGGGAATGTTCTGTCCACCTTTCTCCAATGCGACCCATCAACGGGGTGTCTCAACATATTGTCTTGCTTACGTTCTTCTTTGTGCCATCGCATCAATTTAGCATTCGTTTTGTTCATGAACAAATGTTTCAGATGTGGTATTAGAGGGAAATACCACATCACCTTGGCAGGCACCCGCTTCTTGACACGCATCCCCTCAACGTCGCCTGGATCATCTCGAGGGATTTTATACCGGCATGTGTTGCATACAGGGCATGAATCCAAATTTTCATACTCACCTCGATATAGGATGCAGTCATTAGGACAAGCATGTATCTTCTGTGCCTCTAATCCTAAAGGACAAACAACCTTTTTTGCCTCGTATGTTGTCTCCGGCAAGGTGTTACCCTCAGGGAGTAAGTTTTTTATGAGTTCCAGCAACTCCTCGAATCCCTTGTCAGACAAACCATTTGATGCCTTCCATTGCAACAATTTCAATGTGGTACCCAACTTCTTTTGGCCTTGTTAGCAATCTGGGTACACCAATATTCTGTAGTCCTCCAACATACGCTTCAGATCTCTCGATTCCTTTTCTGTTTTGCAAACTTCCTCAGCTTCATGCAGCATCTGACCCAGATCATCTTCTACATCGTGTCCTTTAGCATCTTCTTCAGGCTCACCCATTGCAGTTTCATCAAAAAAAAGGCACCATAATTACCTGCAAAGTCAGGAATCCTGTCCTCTTCTTCTTCATTATTATACAACATTATTCCTCTTTCTCCATGCTTGGTCCAAACATAATAGTTCGCATGAAACCACTACTGAACAAGTGACTGTGGATGGTTCTTGATGATGAATAATCCTTCTCATTCTTGCAGTTTTTGCATGGACAGCGAACGAAACCACCGTACTTGTGGTTCTCAGCAACTTTTATGAATTCATGCACACCATCGATGAACTCCATTGAACGCCGGTCCGTCATGTACATCCATTGCCGACTTATCTGGGTTCATATTTCATTTATTAACATCAAACGAGTGTCAACATAAACCATTTGTAAATAAACATTGGAAGTAATAATAATAATAATAAATTGAATTAATCAATGATTGATTACAAAACAAATTAAATTGAGTGTCATCAAAATTATATACTATAAATATATATATTATGCATGCCTAATATTAAAATAAAATAATCCAAATCCTAACTATATATAAATAAAAAGTTATCTTATGCCTAATAATTTATATAACAATAATATGAAACTATAAACTAAATCGGGTACAAAAATATATCTACAAATATTTATCATGTGTATAAACTAAATCAAATGCTAACTACATCCTCAAAATTAATTTGCTAAAGTATTGAAAACAATATTACTAACCTTTTAAAAAAATTGAAAAAATCGCCCCCCTCCCCTCACTCAGCTGCCATGAACAGTGAGTTCACGGTAGCTTGGAGGGGGGAAGGGGGCGTGGTATTTATAGTGGGGGCACAAAGGCACCGGTTGGTGCCTAGCAACCGGTGCCTAAAGTTATTGATCAGCACCGGTTGAAGGCGCCAACCTGTTCCTATATCCAGGGCATCCAGTGGCACCGGGTTGTGGCATGACCCGGTGCCAATGTCTGCACCAATAGCACCGATGCCATAGATGCACTGTCCATTTGGTACCGGCTTATGGTATTAACCGGTGCCTTTGTCAGTGCATTGGCACCGGTTTGTGCTGTGGTGCGCCTTGCCAGCGCTCGGCGCAGGCCAATAGTACCGGCTATTGATGCAGCCGGTGCTGATGTCTCACATTAGTACCGGTTCAAACAACAAGTGGTACTTTTGGTCTGGATCTTTGGCCTGTTTTCTAGTAGTGGCGGGACGAGAAGCCAGGGGTGGAGGCGACTCGGCACCAGTGCTGGTGCCTGCACATGGCGGCGGCGCTGGCGAGGGTTGGCTCGGAAGGAGGTGAGCGATCGAGGATCTTCTCACGCCACTGCCGGTGTAGGGGGAGCGGCCGCGGGGCTGGATGCGCGGCCACGACGCGCGGGCCCTGTGCAGATAGGTATGCGCGGGGGCACTGGCGGTGTGGCGTGCAGGCGGCCCGCGTCGGGCCTGGCGGCGGGGATGCCAGGAGGCGGCGTCCTGGTGCCGGAGTCGATGGCTCGACGGCGGGGATGACGTCCTGGCGGCAGGCTTCACGTCGAGGTCGGCCAGGCGGGCGGCAGCGCAGCATGCAGGGACTTCGGCTGCGCTCACAGGCGGCATGCAGGGGCACACGTAGGCCCGCGTAGGAGGGGCCAATGGTGGCTCAGGCAGCGGCCTGCGCGAGGGGAGCGGCGGCAGTGCCGCTGAGTGTTTTTTTCTTCGATTTTGTTTGCCGAATGCTAACTAACACACAACAAAGATTCTTTGCTAAGTGCGTGAAAAAGGCACTCGACAAAGAGCTGTTTGCCGAGTCCCTCTTTGCCGTGTGGCCTTTGCCATGTGCGACCGTCGGCAAACATTTTGCCGAGTGTTTCTAAGTCTTCGCCGAGTGTTTCTTAGTCTTCGCCGAGTGTTTCAAGCACTCGGTATATCATGGGATTCCGGTAGTGGACGTCTTGCTTTGCCTACGGGATGGCGGCCTGGCATGGCGGGGGTGCCGTGCATTGGCTGTGCAGTGAAGGAGGCACGGGGCAGTGTTAGATGCGCAGCTGAGGAGGTGCGGCGCGACGTCAGTGCGGTGGTGGAGTGGTACGGCGTCACGACGGGGCCGTGCCCCTCCTATGGCCACGAGGAGAGGGCAGTCGCGGGAGATGCTGTGGCTCGAAGCTTCGTGAGAGATGTGTTTCCACGGGTGCTATGATGCGGCGGTGGCTGAAGGCCTGCGTGGGCCAGCGATGGCTTGGAGGCCCTATGCGGTCTCGGCGTGCGCTGGCTGTCATCAGGTGGCATGGCGTGATGTCGCCGGCTGCGCACGAGGCTGATGGGTGGCTACGATAGTGGTGGAGGTGCGCTTGGGAGGAGGCAACGCGATATAGCGAGCTGGCTGTGGTGTGAAGTGGCACAGCGGTGCTGTTGGCATTGGGAAGGCTTCCGTGGTTTGTTGGGCTGTTGGCGTGTAGCTAGGGAGAAGATTCTCTGGGTGAAAGTTTCACCGACTTCCTGCTAGTGGTGATGACGACGACGTCTGAGGGCGACGTGCTTCTCGTTGGTGGCGTCATCTTGGAGCCTGTCCCTGCTGTGTGTTTTTATCTAGGTGAAAACCCTGTCCACATTTTGGATGAGCGATGGTGGCGCATTTGGCGTCATTACCTCATTGGAGGCATTGGTGGTGGAGACCCATCTCAACCAAATGGTGGAAGGCTTGCTGGTGGCTTGGCAGGGTGGCTCGGTGCAGGTGGCAAGCTCAAAAGTGGGTTGTGTTGCCGAGCTCAATCTGTGGTGACCGAAATCATGTTGGCAGCCGGGGTTGTCTCATGGATATTGGATTTGGCTGCTTGCAGTGGACTGTTGCAGCTGGTATTGCTTGACAACTATCAGTACGGCGTGAGACTGCGTTGGAGGATGGCGCTTGCAGCAACAACACTATGGGATATCTTGGCTTGCAGTGGACTGCGGTGGGTTGCTTGACCTTGCTCGGTGACTCTGGTGCGGTACATCATCGGAAGACGGCAAAAGTAACAACTTGGCTTGCTGGCATGTCGACGAAAATTGTGTGTGCGGGTGGTTAAACGAGATGCTGTTGTCCGGTGGGCGTGCTTCGGCTATTTAATGGGGAGCTTGGAAACGGGACAACACTATTCATCATCCTGATGGCGATATAATAAATGGATCCGTGACATGGAGTATTGTGGCGGACGTGGTGAGGACCCTGCATGAGGTGTCTTCTACAAGCAGATGAGAGCGAGGTGGAGTCCAACAGCAGATGTGATGAAGCCCCCGCGCGTTGTGTGTTCGAGGTGGCGTCTACGAGGCAGCCTGTGTGTGGTTCAGATTCGGTGCTTTCACACTGTCAGATGGTGTTTGATGTTGCAGCAGCACAACAATGGCGGGTCCTACATAGCGGTGGCCTTCTCGGTACGATTCGGTTTGTTCCTCTTGTTTCCTCCATTGTCATGGGGCTAGGCCTTGACGGCGACTCCATGGGTTGGAAAAGGTTGTTATCTGCGGCGGCTAAGCTTTGTTTCTGCTTCCGTTGCCCTGAGGAGTGGTCTCATCCGTGTTGATTTCCCAATCCGATCGAACTGTGTTGTCTCGTGTAGACAAGTTGTTTGGCTTGTGTCGATAACTCAATACGACCAGACTGAGTTGAGCTGTGTTCGGCGCATGTTGATGCCCCAATCCAACCCGTCGGTGTTTGTTCCGTGTTTTTTTTCCCTAGTTATAGCCTCCCAGAGATATAACCTTGTATTTTTTTCTGCTATATCAATGGAACGTACTCTCTCAAAGTACCCATAATAAAATCTGCAATCACTTATCACTCTCTCAAGGTACCCATAAAAATAGTTTATTCTCAAAGTACGCACACACATGCACATATAATATAATTTAGTTGCAAAATCACAAAAAGATATACCTACATAATCTAGATTTGCATTAAGGTTTATCTAGTGCGCCTACTCTGTGAAGAGTTTTGCAATCTATAATCAAACTTATCAAACTAACCCAATGAGTACTACGAAAATAATGGCACTAAGGTAGACTAGGAAGTAAATAAATGTGGAAAATAAAGGCGGTAATTTTAAATAGATGAGGAAGAGGCTCAGGTCAAAAATTTATTTGTGATATCAATGATAACAAAGATCATCACCCCCTAGTTCACATTTGTTCAATGTTCACTAAGGATGGTTCAGTTCATGACGCTCGTCACTCTTAATTCCACACTAAGACGGATCGGATAGTTCATGAACTTGCAAGAAGCAAACCGTAAATTTATTTATTAGCCGCCACACCATATATTACATGGTTCGATGACTCCTTGATCCATCTCTTGGAAAAGCCACACACATAGCAAATGACTCTCTCTTGGACTGGCTAAGCTGCAACTAATCACTCACTAATAATCTTATGCTAATTGCCTTGGAATGATTATGCTATTTGACACTTTGGTGCGTTAGCATGCAGTCTTCCAAGTTAGCGTGAACTTATTCTCTTGACTCCAGCAGCTTCAAATGCATGAGTAGGGCTGCATTTAATTATTTATTTATAGGATTAACCACTAAAACTACTAGCCTTGCTCAGCGGGCTCAATTTTCTGTGAAAACATGGTCTTAACCCATGGTACTATGTATAGCTTCACACTCACTGAAACATCCAGCGTGTAACAAGTAACAACTAACACATGCTAGCTTTTTGGCGTGACGGTTCGCGTTTTTGGTGTGAGGATGAGCTGGGTGAGGCGGCGATCGTCTGGTGCTCGTGCTCATTCACCATCTAGCGAGCAACAGGTGCAGTAATCTGCACTCCCACCTCTTACTGTGTACTCGCAATGATGTTCTCATTTAATTGCCTTCCACCCTTCCTCATCGCTAGCTTCCTGTGTTACTCAAATCATACAATATGGTTTGTGTTCTAAATTGATTACCTTCTACCTCCCTCATTAGATTGTGTTGGAATGATTAAACGAAACATCAAGTTGCTTCAAGAAGCAAAACGAGATCTGCATATTTGAGATGGATCGTAACCCATAGTTGCTACATTTTCTCAGTGAGATCAGATCGATTTCAAAGTGATGAGCAATCTAGTGATATGTACAAAGAGTTCAACTATTTCCATTTATTTTGCAGGGGGAACTCACTGATGAACTTAATGCTGAATTCTAGTAATTGCGCTTGGTTTTGCAGAATAGTTTTTGGTTTTGATATTCAAGTTGATCATCAAGTGTAAAGTTCAGTATGTCATATCATTTGATAAGTCAGAGAGCAAGCAAACATTTGTGCAGACTGTGAATTTTTAAAAAAGTCTGCAATACATTCTTTGCATTCCAATAATATTCTAGCACAATTCAGAATTTGCAATATGTGCAATTTGCAGAGTTTGGTGCAGCCTGTGAATTTGCAATATATGTACAATTTGCAGAGTTTTGCAGCTTCTTGTACAATCACTACCTGTCCAATTTGCAAGCACTGATTCACCATGCAAGTAAAATTTACAGAACGAGGAGCCCAGCTGCAAAAATATACTCGCTTATTTTTATATTATTTTTTTTGATTTGACAAAAATATGTACTTCAATTTTTTTGCAAATTTATCATCCTGCCGCCTGTTCATCTGGCGGAAGGGAGTTACCGCCGGATGAACTGGCTGTAAGTGAGCTGGCCCACGGCCCATTCAAGATACCGCAGGATCATACGGCGGTAAGACCTTCCGCCGGATGAACTGGCGGTAGGTGTTACCGCCGTGCTACAGCCGGCTATAGCCGCGCTGTAGCCGCTACATTAGGTGTCGCCGTTTGAACCGGCGATAGGCAGCTTCACACTTCATAACGTTATTACTAGTGGTTCGGACGTCCGAAAATATTGAAAGATGGTTTCGATGTCCGAACATCTTAACAGGTGGACAGTCCGCGTTTGGGCAGAGGGCAGTCCGCCAGGTAATGTTCGAAATGCCACAGAACGGCGGACGGTCCGTACTACTTAGAGGATGGTCCGCCCCATAACACTGATTGGTTCGAGTGATGCTTTCCTAAAGTGACCGATTCAATTGAATCGGTGAGTTTGGAGTGAGCTGAAAGTTTGAATTGCAGACTGTCGGATCCTATGGGGCGGACAGTCCGCCGGTGTAACCAAATATTGTCCAGAAACTTTATTTGTTGTGGTGACTGATTGTGCATGTAGTTGACCGAATTTATTGCATTTTCCAGAGTACTAGTATGATATTTTCCCAATGCCGGATGATGCACGATTTTATTACAAACGAGAACAACCTCCATAACACAACGAGTACACAAATAAAGCACACAAGAAATGCAATACATAGGAAGCCAGAAGAGGCTTACGAAACAAACACGCAACATGTTGGTCGGGAAGGAACATAACTTATTCAGACAGCAGGATTGATTCGAATGAAACGGACCAGTACAACATCCATCATTCACGGCCAGTACTGTTTCCACGTCCTGCTCGTTCTGCTTTCTCGCGCTCGCACTTGCGTACATCATCATCCACCTTCTTCAACCACGCCATTTATTGCTGATCACGATGACTGATGGAGGTGTCAATCCACTCATGGAAATGACAAAAATGAGTATTCGTCTCATCAACGGCGCGCTTTCATAAACAAGAAACGAAACAAATTTATTAGAAAAAAAACAAAAAAAACTAGACAAACATATTCAAAAAAATATCTATACACGTGATATTGCACCTGTTTTTTGGACTTCCTCAATATTGTTACAAGACCAATACCTTTGGCCAAATGTCTCGTACTCACGAGATATGTTGGGAACACAACGCATCTGACAATAACAATAGGGTGGCTCTACACCTTTCGGCCATACCTTGCAATCTGTAACACATCTAGTTGGATCGTTAGGAGGGCCTCCTAAATGCGCCTCGAATTCCCGACGCAAAGCTGCTCTAGATAATGAGCTCATAACAGTTTGTTTGGACTAAATAAAAATATGTTCAAGGTAAATTGCCTATACTCTCGATAACCACATCCTCGCCTTTTATACACGCAGGACTGCCTACATCGTCCTTTCAAACAGCGATGGAGTCACGAGATTACAAGACCAAAGAAAACATCAGGATATAATCAGATCGAAACCGTATTGTATATAGCGACTTTTAATGTAGTGGCGGTCAGTAGTTAAGTCACCTCGTCCTGAACATTACTCTGTTGAAGCACGCCTCGGGTGAGTATTACAAGCTTAGCTGCGCAGGGCAAGGAGCTCCGGGTGGTGCTGCGGGCCGATTGGCCACTTGACCTGCTGCTTTGTGCGGCCTGTGAGATGAGTTCAGTAGAGGATCTGATTCCTGGTGAAATAGACATGTATATTTTTGAGAGGGGGTTATCTATTTTCATGTTAGTTTTGTGAGATGAGTGCAGTAGAGGATCTGATTCCTTGAACTTTTTTTTCTAGCCGTTGATATATAAAAAGTATTTATAAAAATTAAATTAAATTAGTATTCGGTTCCATTTTTTGATATTTGATCCCACATTTTGGAAGTACCAAGTACTTTATGTACTTCCTACTTTCACCATCTTTAGATTTTATCAAATGGATGGTTTCTATTTTTTTCAATCATTGTAAAATTTATCTAGTTTTGAAGAACCGTCATGATAGCAAAACTATTTCGTGATGGTTTTGCAACACGTTCACAAAAACACCACATAAATTTCATGACGGTTTTTGAATAATTTTTATGAAAAAAAGAAATGTGGCACTATTTGTCTAAAAAAAAGGAGAAAATGTGCCACCATCTCTCAATCATTGTTTTCTTACAGTGTGTCCATGATGAGCACGGGTTATTAGTTGTCGTTTATGGTTGCCATTGGTTCTTGGATTTGGCTCTGAATCGTCAAATCAATTCTAGGAATGAGGTGGTGAGCCAAATGGAGTGGAATGGAATCACTAATTCCGGTTTGGCTCTGAATCACTAATCACCCAGCCGTCTCGCACGGTCCACACGCTCCCAAGCCGACGGCTCCCCTCCGAGAATCCATGGCCGCCCTCCGCGCGTCCCCGCTCTTCCTCCCCCAGCCTCTCTCGCCGTCGGCGTCCTCCCGGTCCCGTCGTTGCGCCGCCTGCCGCTGTGTAGCCGCCACCGCGGCCAGGCCGGGCCCCGCTTCCTACAGGACCGGCGTCCATGGAGGCAGCGGCGGCGGCAAGAAGAGGCTTCTTGCGAGCCGGAGGAGGCCGGGATGTTGCCTGCCCGCGACGGAGGAAGGCGTTGCTGCGGCGGCCGCTGCTAGCGAGGAGGAGGAGGAGGACGGGTACCTGGCGCGGGAGGCCGGGTGGGGCGTGCGGCGGATGGGGCGGGTCGGGGAGGAGATGCGGCGGGTGGCGCAGGTCCAGGCCGAGGCCTTCCACGTCCCCGTCGCGCTCTTCAACGACTTCTTCTTCGACTTCTTCAAAGTACACGCTCGCATCTGAGCTCCCTCCCTGCTCACTGGTTGGATCTGCTCATGTTCTGAATCTCTGGTGGTGGTAACGGTGTTGTTCGTTGCTTGGTGTTGGGTCAAGATTAGGCTGAGGTGCTGTCAGCGCTCATCTACAGAGTGAGGAACTCGCCGCCGGACAGGTGACTGACTCATGCCTATGCTTTCTGTGCTTCGAATCAGTGGTTGCAATGTTGAAATATAGTTGCTCTGTTTTCCTTTGCCTGTGCGGTCTGAACAGGCAGGGCCTAACTTCGATCTTTTTGGCTTGGATTAGATTACCATTAGTACATCAAACTGAATCCAGTAGTGTTATGTTTTCCAAAGACTAAATTACAGTCATTTAAAGCTTGCAGTGTGGCTTGCAAGCAGTATTCCTAGTTGTATTCAGTTGCAACAGGGACCGTCAAAGCGCTATAGAAGTTCACCTAGGTGCTTAGAATTGAAACACTTCATTGCTAAATTTAGTGTCCAGAACAGAACATCCTGAGTTACAGGCAAGTTATTTCGTTTCGTTCCTAGATGCTGCTGCTAAAATTACAATTAACATGTGTTCATACTAAACATGCAGACTTTCTTGAATCCACATCATGGGAGTAGTCAATATGATCAATGCCTCAACCTCATTTTTTTTCTGTATGTCATTTTGGGTGATAACCAAACCCTGTTCTTCCATAGATATGCTTGTTTGGTGGCTGAAGAAGCTGAGCCAGCCTCCCAGCTGTCACAGGCACCATATGAGAGGATTATCGGTGTTGTGGATTGCACCGTGCAGGATGAAGATGGCATCCTTAAGCACCTCCAAGGAGCTGATGAGTACCTCTACGTGTCAGGAATCGCAGTGCTACCGTCATTCAGGTACGCTATAACATTCACACCTCTTAGCCTCCACAGCTCTACTTGCCCATTGGTGCCAAGAGTCCAAGACCATAACATTCAGGAATCAGTTCTCTTCATGTGCATATACTTTCTTCATGCCTGCAGGAGGAGGAAGGTAGGGACAGCACTGCTGAAGGCCTGTGAGGCACTAGGGCTCCAATGGAGGCATAGATTCATGGTTCTGAGGGCATATGAGGATGACGATGGCACGCGAGGCCTCTACGCCAAAGAAGGGTACAGGGTTGTGTCAAGGGATCCTGACTGGGTCACCTGGGTTGGGAGGAGAAGGCGTGTTCTGATGATAAAAGAGTTGCCAGTTCACGATGACATGATACAGCAGTAATGAAAGAATTGGGATGCATTGCTTCTTGTGTGTACGAGTAGCACCATGTACATGTCTTTTTGGACTTTTGGAGTATACAAGAGAGCTGCCCATCCTTCTTTCCATCAGCAGAAGAACAAAGTATGATACAAACAAACACAGAATGGGAACTAAAGTTACAAACCCCATTTCAAGACTGCAACTGGCAAAACTGAATCTCCCGGGCATCTCCAAGAGTTCCCCATCTCATTTTTTTTTTTGAAACATGAAGTAAAAACATCTCCAACAGTTCCCCAGATGTATTCCTCATCTGCTAACAATTCCCAAACCTCCCCCCTCCGCGTGCATATATGCGCGTCGCTGCTTCTTCCCCATCCTGGTTTTACCGCGATTTTTTGCCATGCCTTCTTCCTTGGGCTTGCGCAGAGGGGAGGAAGGAGGAAGGGAGGCTGCCCGTGGAGGAAGAGGCTCGGTGGAGGGAGCCCGGCCGCAGCCGCCGGCGGCGCGACCCCAAGGGCGGGGGAGGCGAGGCGGAGGGGGCACAGTGGAGGGAACCCGGTCGCCGCCGGCGAGGCGCGACGGAGGGCGGAGGGGGTTCGGTGGAGGAAACCCGGCCGCTGCCGACGAAGCGCGACGGAGGGCCGAGGGGGCGGCGCCCCTCGTCACAGCGGCCGCGTCCCGCCCGAACGCGCCGCCGCCCACCAGCACCGACGGGGCCGGCGGCGCCACCGCCACCGGAGGGGCGCGCCGAACTCTGCGTGGAGGAGAAGGGACCCGCGTGCGCTGCCTGCTGGGTACCCGCGCGGCGCTTGAGCCGCTGCGTCGCGCGCCGGACCCCTGCGCGCTGCCGCTGGCACGATCCGTCGTCGTGTCCTGCGAGGGTGGCAAGGTCACGGCGCTCTCGGTCCGCGGCGACCGCGACCCGTGCGCGGCGTGGCGTGCTGCGCTTAGGGGTGGTAAATTTATCAATATTTTGAATTAAAAAATTTAAAGACCCGACTTTAATTTTATATAATTTTGAGCTAAAAAATTTAAGAGTTTTAAAAAGCTGCGAAGACACCGCTAAAACTACGAGCCATTACCACTCCCTCCTAGCTGCGCTCCCGCGCATCTTCTCCGGCAACGCTTTCTTCACCACGCTTCCCAGGCTCCCTATGCTTGCGCAGTTCTCGCTCGTCGGGCTCGGCGCCTTGGGCCTGCTCTCGGGAGCTAGAAGAAGGAACGAGGAAGGGACAGTGGGGGGCAGGCTTGCTGCTGCAGAGACATAGGCTGCAGGCGGACGGCGCACTAGCAAGGGGTGGCGGATGGCGCACTAGAGCGGCGGCGGGCGGAGCAGTTCGCGTCCGGGATGTTTCGAGCGCCACAGTTTCTCTTTTTGGGAGTAAGAATAGAAAATTATTGGAGATGAAGTTTTTTTCTTTTCTATATCTATTTGGAGAGTTAGCAAACAACAAGTTTAGAAAAGAAAATATAGGAAACCTAGTGCAGAAAAGTATTGACCTATGTGCTTTTTCAGAGGCAGGCGATTCCCTTCTCTAAAAAAATAAACACCTGAAGTTAGACTTGAGCAAAATAGACCCGGCCTGATTTTAGTGGCCCAAAAGAAGGGCTGGCCTGAAACAATTAAAACATTTATTTTTGCACTGAAAATGGTGGCAGGCCTATCTTTGCGGGCTTGAAAGATGAACTGCGAGGGCTTGGCGCTGGTTTAGTCTCAAAATAAATGGACTGCCAACATGCTCTAGTCTGTAAGGAAAGGAACCTAAACATATCAATGTAGATTTGTACAATTTTTTTTGTCATTATTTCTAGTGGAATTTACTTGGTACAAAAAAAAATGAATAAAATGAGACACTGATACTTCTACTATATCCTTTATATATTATATATACATGGCAGAGCAACGGCAACTTGTTCAGACAGAGCTCAAACTCAGCGGAGCTGCACTGCTGGAGAGAATAAGGGAGGTAGTTTCTGATGGGAAATAATCAAGAATAGGAGTATGAGGTGTCAGGAATGCAAGGCTACCTAAACTTCAGGCAACTTCTATTTATACAAGATTATTTAGGACAACTTCGGCCTTTGATCTTTTTAGAAAAAAGAAGAGTAGTACAAATCAGAAACAAATAAAGAGGAACAATAGATGTGGTAGGTGGTTTCTTTATCAATGTCTTATTATGCTTGTACAATAAATTATTAGCGAGAGCATAGTTCAGAGTAGCTCTAGAAAAACTGCAACAGGTTGCGGAGCATATATACACATCCAGTTGGTTGCTGAGTGGATGGAGATAGTACTGCATAATAGATATAGTACACTTCAAGACTTCTTTCCCTTCTTTTTCTTGCTAAAGTAGTGCTCTTATGCTCTCATAAATGTGTGAGTTGTGGAACGAGCTTTAAGTATAGGAGCTGGAGGCATCGGGGGAAAGGCAAATATATGTAGGCTTTTGCAATAAGGTTGATGACATTGAGTCTGGTGCAATACTCCAATCCCATTACACCTTACAAGGGGAGAGCAGTGGCAAGGCTACAGATATGACATTTAGTGGAGGATATATTGGTCCATTGGATTGCATTGCTCAGGATTGTCTCGTATCAAAACATGCAGTTTAGAGATGTTAGTAGTGCATACTCCCCTATGCTGCAAATTGACACAAATTATATCTGCACATACGAATAAGATGCTGATTCTTCTATAATTATGGAAGTGCGTTTCTTATTTCATTTTAGCACAAAGCAATTCATCCACTAAATTTTTGTATGGATGTTCTATTGTTTATTAGACCCATAGTTAATTGCCTACAAAAGTACTCCTCCATCCCAAAATAAATCTACTTCTAAAGCTGTTCTAAGTCAAACTATTTTAAGTTTGACTATAATCTTATGGAAAAGATCACCAACATTTATGATAACAAATTGGTTTCATTAGGTCTAGCAAAAAGTCCATTTTACAACCCTCACCACTCCACTTTATCTGATTAACCCCTTAATCCTCGGAAATATTTTGGTCAGTCCAATCTACCCCCATTGCGATTTGTCTTTTTTTTTCGATTTTTCATGTACAAGTTAAGTTTTAAGTTAAAAGTTTGATGGATAGAGAACATGATGCCATGTGTTAGAAAAAAATATATTAATTCTTTTTATGGTTATTTTCATAGGTTAGGAACATTTAATACAGAATTGATCCTAGAGATACAAAACTGCATGAAAAGTAATTGTGAAATTTTTCTAAAGTATTTTTTCTAATTAACATATGGTATCATGTTACAAGTCACCTCACAAAAATTGAACTTAAACTCAACTTGTGTGAGGAGAAACAACAAAATAAATTGGCCCGGACCAACTGAAATAGTTCAAGTTAATAAATCAAGCCTTTTTTTTTGGGGTGGGGTGGGGGGGGGGGGTAAGTAGATAAAATGAATTTGTGGGGTAGTAAAATGGATTTTTAATAATGATCTACCATGAAATATATTTTGATTGGGGTTCCTCTACATATCTGTATTATAACCGATGCAAAGTTTATGGAGGAACTCAAATGAATTTGAGCTTTGCAGACGTAGATATATAGAGGTAAAGAAGTAATGCTACAAATCCAAAACTAATAAAGTGGAATGATGAATTGGTAGGTCTTGCTTAATAAATGTGTTATTGTGGTTTGTACACATTCCTGCTAAAGGGTAGTACATAGTAGCTCTAAATATATATACCACAGAAGGGTGGTGAGTAGACTCGCCGGTGGAGCTCTGGAACTGAAATATTAGTTCATAGTAGTAGATTTCAAGACCTTCCCCCCTCTCTTTTTAATTTCTAGCTAGTGTGCTCTTATGCTTTCATGTATGATTGAGTTGAGGAACGACCTTAAGTAGGAACCGGAGGCATCATGGCAAAAATACAAATATATGTAAAATTGCCAATGAATGATTGTCGGAAGGTTGATATCATTGAGTCCAATCCGGTGTGATCCCATGACTTTCGAAGGGGCAGGGAGGTGCCAATTAGCCAATAGTACATGGAGTGGAGTTTGTTGAAAATTTTTGTTGTCATCTAGTGGGTTGCAAGTCCGGGGATGGTCTCATACCACAAGATTGGCTTCAAAAAGCTTGCTGCAATATCAATGCTTTGAGTAACAGGTTGTATTGAGTTGTGCATTTGGTGTACTCCTGATTGGTTGTCTTCCCTAGCGAGCCTAGCTCGCATAAGAGAACCAGACCCCCATGCCCAGGTTCTCTCCACCCAGGTTACATACAAAAATGATTTGTAGCAACGCCTCGAATTTTTTTAGGAGAGAATCAAAATTTGAGCCGATGCTACAAATAGAGCGGAATTACTATAGTAACAGACCCACCCCTAAAAATAGCTCCATTTTTAGGGGCGGGTGATGGGGTGACGCGCCCTAAAACTACCATTTGTAGGGGCGGGTCACCCCCTCACCCGCCCTATAAATGATTTTTTAATTTTATTTCAGAAATTTACTTAATTAAAAAAATAGCACGGTACATGGTCCGGCCTTAGTGAGCGGACTATCCGCTGGTTCGGACATTCGAACCTCACTACAGAAGGTTCTGTCATCCAAACTTCTTTGCAATGTAGAAGGCAGTGAAGTTCGAAGATTCGAACCCGCGGACCATCCACGATGCTACTTTTTTAAATTAAATAAATTTCTGGAATAAAATTAAAAATTATTTGTAGGGGCGAGTGAGGGGTGGTCCGCCCCTAAAAATGCTCTTTTTAGGGGTGGGTCAACTCCTCACCCACCCCTACAAATAATTTTTAAATTTATATCAGAAATATGTTTATTTCAAAAAATAGCAAAACACATTAAAAAAGTGAAATTTGTACCATAAGCCTATTGTAATCTATAGAACTAAAAAAATATTAAAAGTATATTTCGCTGTACATAGTGATTATGAGTGGAAACCACAAGTAGGTCTTGCATTGTATGAGAGAGTAGAGTGAGTGAGACATATATTATAGTTTCACACTCCTAACCTTTACATACCTTGAAATACAGTTTTGATATTTTTGTTAAATTCTACATATCATAATAGGCTTATGGCAAAAATTTCACATTTTTTGAAGTGTTTTGCTATTTCAATGAATGAAACGATTTTCCAAAATAAATTGGAAATTATCTGCCCCTACAAATCTATTTTATGGGGCGGGTGAGGCCCCCACCCGCCCCTACAAATATTTTCCAAATTATTTTGGAAAATTATTTAATTCAAAATAAATAGCAAATAATCTTGAAAAATTGTGAAATTTATACAATAAGACTATTCTGACCTACAAAACTACAAAAAAATATGAAAAATGTATTTTATTGCATCTAATAATTAAATGTTTTAAAAAATATAAAGTTAGCCTTAACTTGTATGAGATAAGTTACTGTGGGAGCTATTCATTATATAGTTTCCATACCTTGAACTAGTATGGATACTCAAATTAGATTTTGGTATTTTTCCTAAATTATCAGGTCGCAATAAGCTTCTTATAAAAATTTCACATTTTTTTGAAGTGTTTTGCTATTTTTAATGATTTAAATAATTTTTCAGAATTTTTAGTGAACTGTCTGAACTCCTTTACGTCCATGCAGGCCTTTGGACCTTCGAATTTTTTAAACGGCGGACTGTCCGCTCGTGTATGGCGGACGGTCCACCGGTGTTCCACACAAGCAACCAACCAGCTCTGTAATGATATGGTATTTGAGAAAAAAGGTTCACCTCATTTATGCAAAGATTGTGTTCAGTGAAGCATATTATTGGCTGCGATTTTGGTCCCTTTTGCAGCGTGAATACACAAAGGAGAGCAGTTCCGATGACAAGCAAATTGCTCGAAGTCATTGTTTTGAATATCCTAAGCAATAGCAGATGGAAAAGAAATAATAGAATTTTCTTGTGATTTTTTCCCGTAAGATTGGTGAACTTCTATTCTATTTTGGTGATCAGCTTTGGAGCTGAATTCGCTCTAAGATATATGGTTATGTACGGTCGCCGAGGTCAGAGACAATCTTTGCATGTATATATGTGCATGAGTATGAGGTGTTCATCCTGCAGCAGCATGTTCTAGTTTCAACCAAATTCACTAGATAGCTGCAGGACGATTTTCAAGACAAAGCTTTTTGCTACCTACAAGCTTAAATTTCTCAAGACAGAACTCTGCGCTGCTGAGCTAATTTAGAATTATAGGACAGCAGTACATCGTGTTTTCTACTATAATCAACTCCGACGATTTGATCCATCAGTTGTTTTGCCTCCATTATCCTACGACTCATGGAAAGTAAACTAGAAGGGTTGGAATTCCATTTCATTTCTTCTTTCTAGTAGAAGGCAAAACTCAACATTCCATACACTACTACAAAAATATTGATTTGTCCCGGTTGGGAAACCCCTGTTGTCCCGGTTTCCCAATCGGAAACGCCAGTCCGGGACAAAAGGGGGTGCACTTTTGTCCCGGGTCTGGCAACGGGGACAAAGAGGACCTTTTGTCCCGGTTGGTGTTACCAACCGGGACAAAAGGTGCTGCCAGCGCCCACGTGGCTGACGCACCCTTTTGTCCCGGTTGGTGTTACCAACCGGGACAAAAGGTCCTTTTTTTTCCAGTTTTCCTTTTCTCAATTCTTTTTCTATTTCAATTATACTTTTGCATTTCAATTAAACTTATGTATTGAAATTCAGTGTGTATGATCTCCACTAATATATACATATATATATATAGTTACTTATATAATATTTGTCCTAGATAGTTTTCATATATAAATTAATTCACTTATATATATATATGTATACACATATCTATACATGTGAATTCCTTTACATATGAAAATGTCTAGGACCAATATTATATAAATATAAATATATATACACATATATATTATTGGAGTGCTTATATATATAATACATACATACTCATAAATAGAAATTTAATACATACACACATATATATTTACATAGGTATATTCGTTCTTAATTACATATATACGCGTATATTATCATATTTGCTGCGATTGTCAATATTAGATAGTCCATCATAGTAGAATTCGCCTTTTAGATCGAGGACTTGCTCAACAATAAATCCGGACAATTGTTCTTGAATCGCCATAATCTTTTCCTCTGGTATGAGTTTATCGCGTATCTCCTCGACCTATGGAAAAAGGGGATAATTAATTTCGACTAATTAAAATACGAGTTCAAATATTAACAAGTTTTTTACTTACTTCCTCCTCCCAATCTGTACAGCCCTTTGGAGGACCTATCAGACCATGGATGTTCTCGCATACATAGTATGCGCATAAATTAGTGCCTTGTTTTTGTCTCATACACTTTAAAGAGAAGAAATTATCAGGTATTTACATGAATATATAATAAAACTAATGAATCGTGCAATGAATCATCCAAGTGCGTACCGCAAAATCTGTCTTGATCTTCAATTCCTTGTCGAATTTGCCTGGATGATTTTTAGCGAATTGTTTCCAAATCCTGTGCATGATTAGAACAATTATAGTCAAGTAACAAAGTGATTCAAATTATCGGTCATCGACGGAGTAGTGGTAGAATTACTTTTTCATCATGTTAAGAAGATTTTCTTATTGTTCTGGAGGTCTCCTCAATGAGTCCATAACCAAGAGTAGGCACTTCTCGGGAATTATGACAATTATGACCCAGTGTTCACTGCAAGATTATACGGAGGCAGTTCTTGGTAGTTAAGGTTTAAACAATTCGATTACAGAATAGAAAGAGTTAGACGGAAGGAATCACTCACGCAAAGTTGTAAGGAAACAATATCATTTGCTTGTTGTGATGAACGCTTATGTACTTGAACAAGTTTTGGTATAGCTCATCGGCAGTGTCGCGTAGAATCCTCCAATTACAAGTAATTGGGTCGATGAAGCCGAGGTGAGAGTATCCCTTTCTCCTGCAAGTTTGTATCTCCATTCTACATGATACCGAATAAATCAAGAGATCAGTATGTTGAGATCATGCAAAACAATACGTAAGGAGAGTAAAATACTTACAGAACTCACAAGCCGACCATAGAAATGTTGAGGGCCTCCTGATGGAATAGTTGGTAAATTTCTTCCCAGTTTATCCATATAATGGCCTCCCCCCATAAGAAATCGCCATCTTTAATCTTTGCGCTCTACATGAAGATGCAATCGGCCATCGCACGCATGTAGTGCTGATGCAGCTTATACATTTGCGTTGGAAGCACGGACACTACTTCGGGGGGTACAAGAGATTTGCCAATCTCATACGTCCATTTGACGACCACATCGGCCTTTGGAATATCTTCTCCCCCTGCAATCTGAGCCACCGTCAGGTTTGATTCTTTCAAAAATGTAACAAAGTCTTGTTCTTGCGTCGTCTGTCCCACTACGAGAGGCTCTATTGATTGTTTCTTTTGGGCTCCGAGCTGTGGAACGTCGGACGACGACGACTTTGATTGTCTCTTCTTTTTCTCAGTAGTTTTGATAATTGTGCATTCGTAGTCTGAAGGGGGGTCTCTCAGAATGATTTTTCTCTTATTTGCTTCGCACATTCCCTTAAAAAATTTCAAATCTATCGGATTTATCACTTTCTCGGGCTCCGGCTTCGGCTTCGGCTTCGGCTTCGGCTTGAAGTGCTCTTTAACTATTTCTTGAGTTATCCGATCGCATTCTTCAAGGCTCAGGTCCCAGGGTTTAATAGGAGCCTCCTTGATTTTCTTCTCTTTTCCTTCTTCTTTGGAGGCTCCTTAGCCGGTGCAGCTACCTTCTTTGGCGGCTGCCGTTTTTGCTTCTTTGGCGGCGGCGGAGGGGGTGACCATGGAGGCGACAGTGACGCTTGAGTGTTCATCGGCGCATGAGATGATGGTGATGGAGAATGTGCCGGTGAACCTTGCCGAGACAGTGCTGCCCTTGGGGAGTTTTGCGGAGATGCCGGCCTTGGAGAGGCATGCTGAGATGCCGGTTTTGGTGTTTGATCATCCGACTTTAGGACAATGTAGCGCTTATCCCATAGGATGTAGCCATGAATGACTTCTGCTAGTGTTCTCTCCCCCATCGCCTCCAGGAATATCAAGCTCGAGCGTCTCCCAACCCTGGCACACCTGCTCCACGCCAACTCTTGTATATCCTGGCGGAATTTGCTGCCCGTGGTACACGTCGCCTGGTTGGGTTGGCATGGCGGTACCGTACGCAACAGTGAACATTAAGTTCTTAACGGCAGTCTACAGGTCACAAGGTGTCCGCTGGGTGATCTCATCCACTGGAAATCGCTGCGGGGCCGTCGCTTCAACTGCGGCCTGGATCCCCATTGGCTCGGCGACAGCGACGTCTGTGGAAGCGCAGCTGCTTTTCCGCTGAGACAGATGATCGGCTGCGACATTAGGCTCTGGAGGCACCGTTTGCGCTTGCTGTTGCTGGCTCATTGCTATGGCCACTTGGCGTTGAACCTCTTCCTCCAGTCTTTGATCGTGTGACATGAGCCGTTCCTCTAGCCTTCGCAAGTGCTCCCGCTCATCATTTTTTCTTCTTTGCCGGCTTCTATATGATTCAATGTAATCCCTGAACCCATACTTCCACGGAACCATGCCTTTGCCTCTTGTGCGGCCCGGATGCTCTGGATTCCCAAGGGCGTAACTCAGCTCGTCCCTCTCTCTATCCAACTAGAATGTTCCCTCGGCCGCTAATTGTATGGCCTCCTGTAGTCTCTGGGTTGCTCGCTGGATGTTTGGCCCATAGATGTAGTCACCAGTCAATGGGTCCAAGCTTCCCCCATGACCATAAAACCAGGTCCTTGACCTTTCAGGCCAGTTCATGGTCGCAGGATGGATGCCTCTGTCAAGCAGATCCTACTCCATCTTCTCCCATTTGGGTATTGCAAGCTTATAGCCTCCTTGGCCTAGAGTGTGATGGTACACTTTCTTCGAGGCGTTGTCTTTGGCCTTCTGCACCTTCTGAAGCCCAAGCTCTGAAGACTTGTATTCCACAAATGCATCCCAGTGACCCCTGAGCTTTTCGAGCTCGCCGGTAAATACGGGTGTGGTCCCGTTCTTGATATATTTCTTCGTCAAAATTTTCTTGAATGATTGCAGCTATTCGGCCATCTTACTCAGGGTCCAGCGCTTGCATATCTCTTCGGATTCAGCTGGAACCATAAAGTTTTTCTTAAGCTCCCGCTAGCACCATTCTTTTTCTCTTTCTGGTACCGCATCCCGTTTCTCGCTTGGATTGGAAGCTTTCCAGAGCCTGAAGCTGATCGGGATGTGGTCCCTGACAATACATCCGGATTGTCTTATGAATTTTTTGGCGGCAGCTTCTGGAGCGATCTGTTCACCATCTGGACCAACTTACGTTATAATGAACCGCCCTTCCAGTTTTTTTGTTGGGCCTCGCTTCGTCTTTTCCTGCTGCGACGATGATCCAGATGGCTATAAAAAATATTTATAGTATTCATATAGATTCAGATGAAAATATGATTGTCACTACAAATAAGTATAGTTGTGATATGTACATTAGCACTTTGTTCAGCAGCAGCGTCATCTTGAATAGATGGTAGCTCAATTCCATCACCGGACATATTCAAATATATGTCGGTATTGCTGCCATCATCAGCTTGTTCAGGGACATCTCCTTGACCTTCGCCAATCATATTCAACAGGAACTGTTCGTCTTCCGCGTCTGTGTGTCGCGGGTCCATCGTAACTAAAATATGAATACAAATAAAACCCTTAAAAAAATTCTCTAAATAATCCACATATTTAGATCAGAAACTATCGGAAACGATTCGGTCGGTATCGGTAACGATCGGAAACTATCGGAAATGATTCGGTCGGTATCGATAACGATCAGAAACTATTGGAAATGATTCGGTCGGGATCGGTAACGATCGGAAACTATCGGAAACGATTCAGTCGAGAAGTAATATAAATGACATAATTAAATAATAAATACACGATAAATTAAAGGCTTCGAATGATATAATTAAATAATAAAAACATGATAAATTAAAGGCTTCAAATGACATAATTAAATAATAAATACAAGATAAATTAAAGTCTTTGAATGACATAATTTATAATGAATATATGATAATAAAGTCTTTGAATGACATAATTAAATAATAAATACATCATAAAAGAAATTCTCTCTAATTCTCTATTTCCTTCTCTATTTCTCTATAAATTCTCTCTAATTCTCACTATATCTCTATAAATAAAGAAAACACTATATCCATAATTGCATTCTAATAATGTCTTTATAAATCTATTCTACTTAATATTTAATAAATAAAACACTATATCCATAATATAATTCTAAAAATATCTATATGCATAATTGAATTCTAGTTAATATAAAACAGAATTACATAAACATAAAATTTGAAAAGAAAAAAGAAAATGCCGGCGGCCACACTACTTACACAGGGCGCGGAAACCTAGGGGCGGCGGCCCTGGACGACGAGGCGGGGAGCTGGCGGCGCGGTGGCGCGCAGCGGAGAGGGTGGCGGCGCGGTGGCATGCAGTGGAGGCCGCCGGGGGCGGCGAAGACGAGGGCGTGCGCGCGTAGTGGAGGCCGGGGCGGCGAAGATGAGGTGGCACGGGGTCGGGGACGGCGGCGCACCGGTGAGCGGCCTGGCGGGGTCATCGTCCAAGGCGGCCGGGGCGTGGAGGCGGCGGAGCTCGGGCGGCGCTCGGGGACGGCGGCGGAACAGGAGGCGCGATGGGCGACATATATAGGGGGCCCCCCTTTTGTCCCGGGTGAAGGCACCACCCGGGACAAAAGGCCCTTTTGTCCCGGGTCGTGGCTTCGCCCGGGACAAAAGGGGGGCCTTTTGTCCCGGGTAAATCCACGACCCGGGGCAAAATGGCCTTTTGTCCCGGGTCGTGGCTCCACCCGGAACAAAAGGTGTTTTTGGGCGGGCCGGGAAAATTCCCTGCCCGCGGCCCACCTTTAGTCCCGGGTGAATCTACCACCCGGGACAAAAGGGGCCCGTTTTCCCTCGTTCCCGCCAAATCTTATGTTTGTTTTTGTTTCTTTTTACTTTTCTTTTAAAATTAGCTTTCATTTGTTAATTCAGTTAATAAAATTATGATTCCAAAAATTATGGGACAAAATTTCTTATCTCTATATAAACTTGATACACGCAACAAAAATAATTAATTTTCATTCAAATGATTGGGTCAACGAAATATCTAACTTTTTTGAAATCATATTTGTTATTTTGACCATGCAAAAATATATTAGGTGAACAAATTTTTTCAAACTGTTGCTTTTCATCAGAAAGTGGATTCTATCACGATATTAACATTTAAAAAGTGAATTTTAGATAAAATTAAGCAATTTCATGATATTAATGAGTAGTGTGTGAGTTGGAGAGATAGTGTGTGTGTGTTAGTGAGAGAGTATAGTGTGTTAATGTGAATGTAATTTCATGAAATAAATAAAATTAGTTGAGTAATCCATTATTGAATGAAAATTATAATTGAGTCTGGTAATTAAGTGAAAAATATAAAAAATAATATATATAACACATAAAGTATAATTGTACAGTACATATATAATAAAAGTATTCGAATTGCGATTACGTTTTTATACAATAATATAAAATGATTCAAGTACATGAAGGATTAGCAGTAACAGACTTTCTCTTCACAAATGTCCCTTGATTATGATCACGGCGCAAGTATGGAGCATCATCATTGGCTAGCAGGATGCATGGATCAACATTTACTTCGAAAGGTGGAATGGCAACAAAATTATTATATTCTTCTGACAAGTCTGTCTTGTCCGCCACTCCAACGATGTTTCTCTTTCCTGATAGAACTATGTGTCGCTTAGGCTCATCCTTTTGTTTGTTTATCCCCTTCTTTGGCTTGCTGGACATGTTCTTAATGTAAAAAACCTGAGCGACATCCTGGGCTAGGACAAATGGCTCGTCTCTATACCCAAGATTGTTGAGATCAACTATTGTCATCCCATACTCATCTTTTGTTACCCCTCCTCTAGATAGCTTAACCCATTGGCAACGAAATAGAGGCACCTTGAAATTGTGACCGTAATCCAGCTCCTATATCTCTTCAATGTAGCCGTAATATGTGTCCTTTTTTCTATTATTGTCCGTGGCATCCATACGAACACCGCTGTTTTGGTTGGTACTCTTTTTATCTTGGGCTATCGTATAAAATGTGTTTCCATTTATCTCGTACGCTTGGTATGTTAAGATATTCCAAGATGGTCCCCTAGCCAATAAGAACAGTTGTTCACTTATATCCATGTTATGCATTAGATTCTTCCGCAACCAGCTGTAGAAAGTGTTCATGTGCTCACGTGTAATCCATGCCTCAGACTTTTCTGGGAAATTGGAGAGTAGAATTTTCTTGTGATCCTCGATATATGGGTCAACCAAGGATGATTGTTGAAGAACCGTATAATGCGCTTTCTTGAATGAGAAATCATCTGTGCAGACATAAGATTTCTTTCCTAATGTACCCTTTCCAGTTAGTCTCCCCTCATATCGCGATTCAGGGACTCCAATCGGTTTAAGGTCATCAATAAAGTCAACACAAAAGTCAATGACCTCCTCAGTTCCGTAGGCACTTGCGATGCTTCCTTCTAGACGAGCTCGATTACGAACACATTTCTTGAGTACCCCCATGAACCTTTCGAATGGGAACATGTTGTGTAGAAATACTGGTCCGAGGATATCAATCTCTTTCACAAGGTCCACTTGAAGATGTGTCATGATGTTGAAGAAAGATGGTGGAAATATCAGCTCCAAGCCAACAAGACATTGTACCACATCATTTTGCAGCTTTATCAAATTCTCCGGGTCAATTATCTTCTGAGAAACTGCGTTGAGGAAGGCACATATCTTCACGATGGTTAACCGGACATTATCAGGCAGAATCCCCCGCAACACAACCAGAAGAAGTTCGGTCATAAGCACATGGCAGTCATGGGACTTGAGATTTGTAAATTTCTTCTCTGCCAAATTTAAGATTCCTTTTATATTGGATGAGTATCCAGATGGAACCTTTATACTGCTCAAGCAGTCAACACATGGTTTTTTTCTCTTCGTTGCTAAGAGTATAGCTGGCAGGACTTAAGTATTGTCGTCCATTATCTCGCTGTTGTGGATGTAAGGCATCTCGTTCTTCCATACGTTGCAATTCTTGACGTGCTTCTACTGTATCTTTTGTCTTTCCGTACACTCCCAAGAATGCTAACAGGTTGACGCAAAAATTCTTCGTGAGGTGCATCACATCAATTGCATGACGAACATCTAAGACTTCCCAATATGGTAGCCCCCAAAATATAGATTTCTTCTTCCACATGGGCGCCATTCCGTTTTTGTTCAGAACAGGTTGGCTACAAGAGCCCTTTCCAAAAATAACTTCTAGATCTTTTACCAAGTTGAAGACATCTTACCACTACGGTGCATCGGTTTTGTTCGGTGGTCCGCTTGGCCTTTGAAATGCTTGCCCTTCTTTCGTACCGCATGCCTGATGAGAAGAAACCGACGATGACCCATGTATACAACCTTCTTACAGTGAGTCAACCATATATTATCGGTATCATCTAAACAGTGTGTGCATGCTTTGTATCCCTTATTCGAATGTCCTGACAAGTTACAAAGAGCAGGCCAGTCATTGATCGTTATGAACAGCAATGCTCGTAGGTTGAAGTTTTCCTGTTTGTATTCATCCCACATCCGTACACCTTCATCGCCCTAGAGCAATAAGAGCTCTTCGACCAATGGTCTTAGGTACACATCAATGTCAGTTCCGGGCTGCTTTGGACCCGGGATATGCACTGGCATCATGATGAACTTTCGTTTCATGCAGAGCCATGGTGGAAGATTGTACATACAAAGAGTCACAGGCCAAGTGCTATGACCACTGCTCATCTCACCAAAAGGATTCATGCCATCCGTACTCAAACCGAACCTTATGTTTCTCGCATCCAAATCAAATTCAGGGTACGTTCTATCTATTTTTCTCCACTGCAACCCATCAGCGGGGTGTCTCAACATCGAGTCTTTCTTGCATTCCTCTTTGTGCCATCGCATCAACTTAGCATTATCTTTATTTCTAAATAGACGCTTCAAACGTGGTATTATAGGCGAATATCACATGACCTTCGCAGGAACTCTCTTCCAGGGAGGCTCCCCCTCGACATCTCCAGGATCATTTTTTCTAATCTTGTAACGCAATGCACTGCATACGGGACATGCATCCAAATTCTTGTACTCGCCTCGGTAGAGGATGCAGTCGTTGGGGCATGCATGTATCTTTTGCACTTCCAATCCTAAAGGGCAAACAAGTTGTTTGGCTTCATACGTTGTGGCAGGCAATTCGTTGTCCTTAGGAAGCATTTTTTAACAAGTTTGAGTAATTCACCAAATCCCTTGTTGGATACAACATTTGTCGCCTTCCATTGCAGCAACTCCAAGGTGGTGCCAAGTTTCTTCAATCCATTTTGACAATCTGGGTACAACAACTTACGGTGGTCCTCTAACAACTTCTGTAACTTCCACCTCTCCGTTTCACTCTCACTGTCTGCCTGCACATTGTGCAATGCCTGCCCCAGATCGTCGCTGGGATCATTTTCTGCTACATCTACTTCGGGCTCTTCCATGGGAATATCGTCATCGAATGCACCGATTCCAGCATTCCCGGGAAAGTGGTCGTCAAAATCTTCTTCTTCATTGTCTTCCATTGTAACCCCCTGTTCTCCGTGCTTCGTCCAACAAACATACTTCTCCATGAAACCATTTGCAAAAATGTGGCTGTGTAGGATTCTTGAAGACGAGTAATCCTTGTTATTGTTGCAATGAACACACGGGCAGCATATAAAACCATTCTGCTTGTTTGCCTCAGTCACAGATAAAAAATAATGCAGGCCATCAATGAATTCTTTTGAACGTCAGTCAGCATTGTACATCCATTGCAGGTCCATCTGCATTTTAAATAAATCGATTTGAATTCTTTACATGTATCGAATAAATAAAATATATCAAACCTAAATTAAACTAAATGTAACATAACATGAATAATTAAAAGATATGCAATACCCATCTGTTGTCGGTCGAAACCCACCGGCGAGCAGCGACAGGCAACACGAAGAGCCGGGAGGTCACCGGAGCGCTGGCAGGCACTGCTCCCTCGTCGACGGCCCACAATTCCGTCACGCGCCCGGAGATTCCGGAGAAAGTCGGGCGTGCCACCTGACCTATACCCGATCAGGAGGGTGCGAATGTGCTCCAAACAGTTTCCTGCGTACAAAGACACGTGTAAACATAAGTCTGAGTCGTGGTCGGCTCCCCGGGACGACTCTTTCATCGGCTTTAAAGAGCCGATCGAGTCCCGGCGTCAGATTGGATATGTTTGCATCCGGATATTGGTGAATAAAACAAATAATTGTAAAGCTACTTCAATTAAATCTAACTAATCTAATCCGCGATGGTAAAAGCTTCACTGCTAGATCGGAACATCCTACACGTGATTGGGCCTAATGAACGTAACAGATAACTAAACCATAACCCAAAACAGAGGCCTAAGAACTAGCGAGAGCCGATTCCCGGATCAATTCCCTGTTAAGACTAAATGTAACACCCGGTTTATAAAAGAACATAAACTGAGCAATCATATACGTGCCAGGATCAAGTCACACGTATATACAACAGAATGAACAGTATATCACAGCACATATCACGAATAAGACATAATAAATCGAAATACGAATGTTATTTATTACATAAATGACAAAAATGTCTGATACAGCGGAAGCGAAGTACAAATACGAATAAAACTCTCCGAAGCTGAGCAGGGCGCCACAGGGACGTCGACTGGGAGACGAACGCCTAGAAGTCCTCGTAGTCCTGGTAGCGCTGGACGAACTCCCTCGTGTCGGCAGGGACTGAGCAGCAGTAGCGTAGCCAAGAGGAAAAAGTAGAGAAGAGGCAAGAGTGAGTACACAACTTGTACTCAACAAGTATAACACAAACTATGAGGCTCTAAGGTTGGCTGACTCAACTGCATTAGCTTTTAAGCGTTGGCAAAATTTTATTGAAGCTATTTACTACGAGTTGATGAATTACCATTAACCCAGTTATATAGTAATTAATCAGAATTAAACATGTTACTACTGAGAACCAAGCCACAACCAAACCAAGGTAACCCGAGAGGCACCTCCCTCGTCGGAAGGAGACAACCCCACTAATCAAAAGGAGGATCTGGGCCGCTCATAACCGTGAGCACGGCTAGTATACCAGTTCTACACTCTGCAGAGGTTGCACATCTTTACCCACAAGTCGTGAGCTACGCTAGAGGTTCATCACACTTCCTTAGGTGAGATGACTAGCGACTCACTACGAGGCCGTTACAAAGAATCTCGTTGGTAAGGCGTAACCGCGAGAGTTAGGTCAGCGACGATGGGGCCCACCTCACGGGGGTACAAGCATAGGTACGCAAACCAAGCACAGACCAGCCGGAGGAGCAGGGTCCATTGAAGCTTACTACTCTTGCCCCGCAGGTAAGTTACTCCAAACCAAAAAGACCTAATTAGTAAGCCAAGTCTATCCCATTCTAGCCTTGTGGTAGCGCTGTTGTCCCAGGTTGTCGCTCTATGAACCGGTCCTTATGGAGAGTGGCCAACCAAGCACTAAGCACCGTGCCGGCCCCCTAAACCATGTTTCTAAAAAAACCATATTTTAACGAGACGTGAGCCACCCAAGCACGAAGCACAGAGGGCCACTCTCAGAATTAAGTTCAAGTAAACCATTAATCAAATTAATTAAAAAGGACCAGAGTGTTTTATAGCGCAGCAACCTAGCACAACTAACCAAAATGCAACCCAAAGGTATATATAAAGGATATAAAGTGGCTAGGAAAGTCCTTATAGGCATACAGTATTAAAATGCAGTATGAAAATGTATTTAAAGTGATAGGTTGTTCATGTTATACTTGCCTTCCTCATACTGCTCAGGCTGCTGCTCAAACTGCTCCGAAGACGGCTGCTCCGGGTACTGGTACTGGGGCTCCTCCGATGGATCAACGTCTACTCACGAACACATGGCCAAAACAATGCACAATAATAAGCATACGAGCAAACACTAACAAAAACTAAGAAACAATACATCAATATATAAAAACAGCAAGAAAAACTGGTCTAGAACTATTCTACGCATTACATCGATCGCGTGGACATAAAGAACGCTTAAAACGGAGCTAGAACGTGCAATCTAGGCTAAAAACAAGGTTCAAGGGCTTATTTGTAATAAAAACAGGGTTCCAGGGACTTTTCTGCTAAAACCGAGGGCCTAGACGTAATTAACCATTAGCTCCAGGGTCTAACTCGCAAAAAACATCACGGGTGGACTGCGGGTTCTAATTCTAAAGAGCTCAGGGTCTAAAACGTAAAAGGAAGGGCAGATCTGGAATTACTTTTCACCAGAGATGGACTGCGGGTTGATATCCCTAAAGGACAGGGACTCTTATGCAAAAAGAGCGGGCCGAACCGGTATCTTCAATTCTGGGCCATTGGATCGCGATCTGAGGGCGCAGGGCGAAGGGCTGCGCCAATCTAATCTGGAGCGTCCATCTGAGATCGGGTGGTCAGGGCCTATTCGGGCGCGCGGGCGGCGGCGCTAACCGCCGGAGCGTGGCTCCGTGGCGGCGAGCGGCCGGAGAAGGGGAACGGGGGGCTGCCGGACTCGGTTTGGGCCCCGTTTTGGCCGTGGGGGTTCACCAGGGAACGCGTAAACCACTGGGGCGGTTAGCTGGGTCCGGGGGGCGGTTTTGCGGGGTTCGCATGGCGCCGGGCGGCGCTAACTCGCCGGCGAGCGGCGTTGTGCGGGCGGGGACGCGCTACGGCCTACACTAGCAGGTCTAAAAGGGAGAGCGAGCTGAAGAGACCCTCACCGAGGCTTGATTCGGGCTGGAACGGCGCACAAGGTTCGACGGCGGCGAGTCCGGCGGCGAAGCTCGGCGGGGCGCGATGAGAGGTTGCTGGAGTGGAGCTCCGGCCTTCTAATTCCCCTTGATTCGACTCCAGGCGGTCCTGTGGAAAGGATACGGGGTCAGGGGTGCTCCGGGGTCACCGGCGGCGAGGGATCAGGGCGGCGGGTGGGTTACCTGCAGCGGTAGACTTGGGGAAAATCCGGCGCGCACAGGTGGCCGGGGTAGTGACTGCGTGCTCGGGGAGGTTTCCGGGGCACGGCCGGAGTTGCTGTGGCCTTGGGCCAGGGCTAGGAGGCACCGAGGTGGCTAGCCTACGGCGGCGCAGGGGCTCGGTGTGGCGGAGCATAGGCGCGGCACGTCGGGGTGAGCGGCGCGGGCTTCTCTGGATCTCGGCTGCGGAATGGGAGGCGCAGGGGGCCGTGGGATGCTAATTAAAGACCCGCGGGGATCCTGGGAAGGCGTGCCCGGCGGGGACGCTGCGGTGATTGCGGACGGGCATTGCTCTGCGGGGAAAGCGGATCGCCCCAACGGCTTGGCTCGATCCGGTTCTAGGGGCGAGGCTTCTAGAAGGAGGAGGAGCTCTGGGTGGCCGGCCAGCGGGCCTCGGGCGCGCGCACGGGCGGAGCGGGGCCACGGGCAGCGAGCAACGCGGAGCAGAGGGACTCGGGCGCGAGGTGGAAGAAGGAAGGTGGAGGAAGGGGTGCTGACGGGTGGGGCCGCTCGGTCAGACTCAGCGGTGGCAGAACACGCGGCTGACGTGTGGGACCAGATGGCAGGCAGACGGGGCGGCCGCGCTGGCTTGGGCGCAGGGCGAGCGGGGGAGAGGCTGGGCCGGGCCGGACTGGGCCGCGGGAAAGGATGGGCTGGGTTGAGGTTTTCCTTCTTTTGGGTTTTCTTTCTATTTCCTATTCTTTTCTATTCCTAATTCAAACAAACTTAAACCAAATGAATCCAAATTTGAATTTGGATTCACTCAAGCACTCAAACAAACTAAACAATGCTCCAGCATGATGCAACAACCAAGTTTAAACTTATGATAAAATTTTAAATACTTGAGAAACAAAATTCTAGATTAAATGCAAGTCTAACACAATAAACCTTAGAAAATTAAATTAAGCCAATTAAATTTATTAATAAATGCTGGAATTTAAATTAGGGTGTTACAGATCCTACCCCTTAAAGAAATCTCGTCCCCGAGATTTAGCTGGGCTGGCTAGCAAAGAGATCTGGGTATGTCTTCCTCAGCTCATCTTCTCTCTCCCATGTGGCCTCAGCTTCACTGTGGTGACTCCACTGAACTCTGCACATCTTGATGCGCTTGTTCCGAGTAACCCTCTCTGATGTCTCCAGAATCTTCACCGGATGCTCAGTATAAGTCAGATCTTCCTGCACATCTACTCCATCCAGTGGTGGCTGCTCCTCGGGTACTCGCAGACATCTCTTCAGCTGAGATATATGGAAGACATCATGAACTCCTGAGAGGCTGGTGGGCAACTCCAGGCGATAAGCAACTTCGCCTTTCCTCTCTAGCACCTTGAATGGCCCCACATACCGAGGTGCTAACTTCCCTTTGACATGGAATCTGCGGATTCCTCTCATCGGAGACACCTTCAGGTACACATAGTCACCAACACTGAAAGTCATGTCTCTCCGTTTGCCATCTGCATAGCTCTTCTGTCTGCTCTGTGCAATCCTCAGATTCTCTCGCACAGCCTGAACCATCTGCTCTGCATCATCTATGATCTCAGGGCCAAAGAGCTGCTTCTCACCAATCTGATCCCAATAGAGAGGAGTCCTGCACTTCCTGCCATACAATGCCTCGAAGGGGGACTTCTTCAGACTGGCCTGATAGCTGTTGTTATATGAGAACTCAGCATAAGACAGGCACTTATCCCAACTAGTACCGTACTGAATGGCACAGGCTCTCAGCATATCCTCCAACACTTGGTTGGTTCTCTCTGTCTGCCCGTCTGTCTGAGGGTGATAAGCCGTACTGAAACGCAGCTTCGTATCCAACAAATCATGGAGCTGCTCCCAGAACCGAGAAGTGAACTGAGACCCTCTGTCAGATATGATCTTCTTGGGCACACCATGTAAGCAGACAATCCGAGAGATGTACAACTCTGCAAGTCTAGCACCGGAGTAAGTAGTGTTCACTGGAATGAAGTGAGCAACCTTCGTCAGACGATCCACTACTACCCATATGGAGTTGTACCCCTTCTGAGTACGAGGCAATCCAACAATGAAGTCCATAGTGATCTCCTCCCATTTCCACTCTGGAATCTTCAAAGGCTGTAACAGACCTGCTGGCCTCTGATGCTCAGCCTTGACACGCTGACAGGTGTCACAAATAGCCACGTACTCTACCACTGAACGCTTCATCCCATACCACCAGAAACGTTCCTTCAGATCATAATACATCTTCGTGTTGCCCGGATGAATAGAGTATGTTGTATCATGGGCCTCACTCAGAATCAACTTCCGGAGATCCTTCACATCTGGCACACAGATCCGGTTCTTGTACCACAAAGTACCCTGATCATCCTCTTTGAAATGTGGAGCCTTGCCCTTCTTGAGCAACTCATGAATCTCCTGCAGCTTCTCATCATCTTTCTGATGCTGCCTGATCTCTGCCTCTAGAGTCAGTACTGCCTCAAACGCTGCACTCGAAGTATGATGCAAGAAGCCCAGACTCAACTGCTCGAACTCCTCGCATAACTCTGCAGGCATATGGAAAGCCACGGCCATGTTGACATAACTTCTCCTGCTCAAAGCATCTGCTACAACATTGGCCTTGCCCGGATGATAGTGAATCTCCAGGTCATAATCTTTGACTAACTCTAGCCATCTTCTCTGCCACATGTTCAGCTCATTCTGCGTGAAAATGTACTTGAGGCTCTTGTTATCAGTGTAGATATCACACCGCTGTCCATACAAGTAATGCCTCCAAATCTTCAGAGCATGCACAACTGCGGCTAACTCAAGATCATGAGTGGGATAATTCAGCTCATGCCGACGTAACTGCCGTGAAGCATAAGCAATCACTCTACCCTCCTACATCAGAACACACCCAAGACCATCCTTCGAAGCATCACAATACACCGTGAACCTCTTCGTCTGGTCTGGCAGAGTCAGGACTGGCGCCGTAGTCAACTTTTTCTTCAGCTCATCAAAGGCCCTCTGACGCTCATCAGTCCACACGAAAGCCACATTTTTCTCCAGTAAAGAAGTCAAAGGCTTCGCGATCTTGGAGAAATTCTCAATGAACCTCCGATAATATCCAGCTAAGCCCAAGAACGACCTGACTTCTTTTACTGTCTGCGGTGTCTCGCACTCTAGCACATCCTTCACCTTGCTCGGATCAACAGCAATGCCTCCCTGAGAGATAACATGACCGAGGAATGGAACCTCGTCAATCCAAAACTCGCACTTGCTGAACTTGGCATACAACTGATGCTCTCTCAATCTCTGCAACACGAGTCTCAGGTGCTCCTCATGCTCTTCTTCTGTCTTGGAGAAGATCAGAATATCATCAATGAAGATCACCACGAAGACATCTAGATAGTCTATGAAAACCATGTTCATCAGATGCATGAAGAAAGCCGGGGCATTAGTCAAGCCGAAGGACATGACCGTATACTCATAAAGCCCGTACTTGCAAGTGAATGCCGTCTTCGGAATATCCCCAGGACGGATCCTCAGCTGAAAATAACCCGAACGAAGATCAATCTTCGAGAATATACGAGCACCTCGAAGCAAATCAAAGAGATCCTCAATACGGGGCAGTGGATGCTTGTTCTTGATGGTAACTGCATTCAGCTCCCGATAATCCACACACATCCTCTTCGAGCCATCCTTCTTATCTACCAGCAACAATGGAAAAGCCCAAGGAGAGAAGCTGCGACGGATATAGCCCTTGGCTAGCAACTCATCAATAGTCTTCTTGACTTCTTCATGCTCTATAGGTGCCATACGGTAGGGCCGCTTTGCAATAGGAGCTGTGCCAGGCAAGAGATCAATACAAAACTCAATGGCGCGTTCAGGCGGCATACCTGGCAGATCATCCGGAAAGACATCCGGGAATTCAGACACCACGCGAATACCGTCCGTGGGTCTAGCCTCCATCTGATGAAGAAATCTAGAAGGCTCTACTGCACTGATAACAACCTCTTGGCCACTGGAAGCTGATAGCAAGACTGTCCTCTGAGCACAATCTATCCGGACTCCCCATTTGGCCAGAGTCTCCATTCCCAGAATGACATCAATGCCCTTGGTGTCTAGCACCATCAGATCAGTACAGAACTCTACTCCCCTCAAGGAAACACTGACTCTCGGGCAGTAAGTGTGAGATCTCAACTATCCTCCCAGTGAAGATACTAACAGGCACCTCTTTAATGTGCTAGTATGAATACCATGATGCTCGACAAAAGACTGAGTAATGAAGGAATGCGTAGCACCAGTATCGAAAAGCACTGTAACTGGATATGAATTAACCATGAACGTACCAATAACCACGTTGGGAGCCTCGGCCGCTGACTCGGCCGTCACGTGGTTCACTCTGCCCTGAAGTGGCGCCCTGGGCTGAGCTGGGCGCCCCTGCTATCCCGTCTGCGCCTTCCGGGGGCAAGCGTTGGCGTAGTGCCCCGGCTGGCCGCAGTGAAAGCAAGTGCGAGGGGGTCCCTGAGTCTGCTATCCGGTAGGAGCTGCCGGACGTGGAGCCTGCGGTGCCGGTGGAGCAGCACGAGCCGGAGGTGCCGGTAACCTCTGGCCCTACCCCGCCTGCTGCTGCTGTCGAGGCGGGTACTGCTGTGGTGGCCTCTGCTGGTACTGCTGAGGAGGCCGGTACTGAGGCTGCTAGTACTGCTGAGGCTGCTGGAGGCGTGGACGAGTGTTGCTGCCGGAAGCAACGGGGACAATCTTCCTCTTCTTGTCCTCCATCTCCAAGTGCTTGCGCTCAGTGTTGAGCGCGCTGTCAACCAGATGGTTGAAGTCATCGAAGCGGAGGTTGAGCAGCGCGTACTGGAGGTAGTCCTCAAGGCCCTCCATGAAGTGCTCCTGCTTCTTGCGGTCATCCGCAACATCGGCAGGGGCGTAGCGAGCGAGCTGCAGAAAGCGATCACGATACTCCGTGATCGACATAGTCCCCTGAAGCGACAAAGATAGATAGATATCGAAAGATTAACTCAAGATTCATGAGGATAGAACAAGGGGCATTAGTTCAAAAGAAACCGCTGAATGATTATATTTAAGATTACCTATTTCAGTGCAAGGAACTCCTTCTGCTTCATCTTCATAACGCCCGCGGGGACGTTGTGGCTGCGGAAACGCTCCCTGAACTGGAGCCAAGTGAGAGACTCGCGGTCATGAACTGGGTGGGACTCCCACCAGTCCAAAGCTGCCCCTCGCAGCTGTCCTGCTGCGTACAGAACTCTCTCCCGATCATCGCACTGGGCGATGTCCAGCTGACGCTCCACTGCACGGAGCCAGTCGTCAGCCTGAAGAGGGTCGGACGTGTGAGAGAACGTCGGCGGGTGACTCCTCAGGAACTCAGCACGCCTGTCGCGAGGCTGCGGCGGTGGAGGAGGCGGAGGCTGAGTGTGAGCCTGCTGAAGAGCCTGAACAGTGTTGTTCAAGGTGGCCATCATCTGCATCTGGAGCTGGAAGTACTGCTCCGGAGTCAAAGGCGGAGGCATCGGGATCCCGGTCCCCTGGGTGTTCTGACCCTGGTTGTTCTGCCCCTGCTGGTCAGAACCACGCCTGGTGTTCACCATCTGATTTTGGACAAAAGATTTCACGAGTAAGGATATTGCAGGAATAAATTCAGATGGATACGATAACTCTTTGCGGAAAAAGACTCAGATCTGATAAAGTAGACAGCATAGAGTGGACTGTTTTACCCCCAACGATCTAATCCATTTTTTTAATTAGTTAACTTAACATAAGAGTGATTTTCTTTAAACAAATTTAAACTACTAAGCTATGCAATCAACCAAAGATCCAAATCAAGCATTTGCATAATAACAAGCAGACAATTTTCACGACTTAGCCGAGTTTAACATCCGACTCGACTAACCACAACGTGTCGCAGAACGTACTATCGTATTTATTATAAAAGGGTCACCTAGCTAATACTCTGGTGGTCAGATGACTGATTCAGGCCAAAATCTACGAAAACTATTCTTCAAAGAGAAAAATCAAGGCAAGAAGGGTAAAAGTCATAGAATTCAAGGGGTATAATTGTAAAATAGTTTCAGCAGACAAGGATTGGAGAGAAGAAGTCCTAAAACTCGACCAGTTCTATCTAGGCTTCGTCCTACAGCCGATACGGCTCTGGTACCACTCTGTAACACCCGGTTTATAAAAGAACATAAACCGAGCAATCATATACGTGCCAGGATCAAGTCACACGTATATACAACAGAATGAACAGTATATCACAGCACATATCACGAATAAGACATAATAAATCGAAATACGAATGTTATTTATTACATAAATGACAAAAATGTCTGATACAGCGGAAGCGAAGTACAAATACGAATAAAACTCTCCGAAGCTGAGCAGGGCGCCACAGGGACGTCGACTGGGAGACGAACGCCTAGAAGTCCTCGTAGTCCTGGTAGCGCTGGACGAACTCCCTCGTGTCGGCAGGGACTAAGCAGCAGTAGCGTAGCCAAGAGGAAAAAGTAGAGAAGAGGCAAGAGTGAGTACACAACTTGTACTCAACAAGTATAACACAAACTATGAGGCTCTAAGGTTGGCTGACTCAACTGCATTAGCTTTTAAGCGTTGGCAAAATTTTATTGAAGCTATTTACTACGAGTTGATGAATTACCATTAACCCAGTTACATAGTAATTAATCAGAATTAAACATGTTACTACTGAGAACCAAGCCACAACCAAACCAAGGTAACCCGAGAGGCACCTCCCTCGTCGGAAGGAGACAACCCCACTAATCAAAAGGAGGATCTGGGCCGCTCATAACCGTGAGCACGGCTAGTATACCAGTTCTACACTCTGCAGAGGTTGCACATCTTTACCCACAAGTCGTGAGCTATGCTAGAGGTTCATCACACTTCCTTAGGTGAGATGACTAGCGACTCACTACGAGGCCGTTACAAAGAATCTCGTTGGTAAGGCGTAACCGCGAGAGTTAGGTCAGCGACGATGGGGCCCACCTCACGGGGGTACAAGCACAGGTACGCAAACCAAGCACAGACCAGCCGGAGGAGCAGGGTCCATTGAAGCTTACTACTCTTGCCCCGCAGGTAAGTTACTCCAAACCAAAAAGACCTAATTAGTAAGCCAAGTCTATCCCATTCTAGCCTTGTGGTAGCGCTGTTGTCCCAGGTTGTCGCTCTATGAACCGGTCCTTATGGAGAGTGGTCAACCAAGCACTAAGCACCGTGCCGGCCCCCTAAACCATGTTTCTACAAAAACCATATTTTAACGAGACGTGAGCCACCCAAGCACGAAGCACAGAGGGCCACTCTCAGAATTAAGTTCAAGTAAACCATTAATCAAATTAATTAAAAAGGACCAGAGTGTTTTATAGCGCAGCAACCTAGCACAACTAACCAAAATGCAACCCAAAGGTATATATAAAGGATATAAAGTGGCTAGGAAAGTCCTTATAGGCATACAGTATTAAAATGCAGTATGAAAATGTATTTAAAGTGATAGGTTGTTCATGTTATACTTGCCTTCCTCGTACTGCTCAGGCTGCTGCTCAAACTGCTCCGAAGACGGCTGCTCCGGGTACTGGTACTGGGCACCTCCGATGGATCAACGTCTACTCACGAACACATGGCCAAAACAATGCACAATAATAAGCATAGGAGCAAACACTAACAAAAACTAAGAAACAGTACATCAATATATAAAAACAGCAAGAAAAACTGGTCTAGAACTATTCTACGCGTTACATCGATCGCGTGGACATAAAGAAAGCTTAAAACGGAGCTAGAACGTGTAATCTAGGCTAAAAACAAGGTTCAAGGGCTTATTTGTAATAAAAACAGGGTTCCAGGGACTTTTCTGCTAAAACCGAGGGCCTAGACGTAATTAACCATTAGCTCCAGGGTCTAACTCGCAAAAAACATCACGGGTGGACTGCGGGTTCTAATTCTAAAGAGCTCAGGGTCTAAAACGTAAAAGGAAGGGCAGATCTGGAATTACTTTTCACTAGAGATGGACTGCGGGTTGATATCCCTAAAGGACAGGGACTCTTATGCAAAAAGAGCGGGCCGAACCGGTATCTTCAATTCTGGTCCATTGGATCGCGATCTGAGGGCGCAGGGCGAAGGGCTGCGCCGATCTAATCTGGAGCGTCCATCTGAGATCGGGTGGTCAGGGCCTATTCGGGCGCGCGTGCGGCGGCGCTAACCGCCGGACCGTGGCTCCGCGGCGGCGAGCGGCCGGAGAAGGGGAACGGGGGGCTGCCGGACTCGGTTTGGGCCCCGGTTTGGCCGTGGGGGTTCACCAGGGAATGCGTAAACCACTGGGGCGGCTAGCTAGGTCCGGGGGGCGGTTTTGCGGGGTTCGCCATGGCGCCGGGCGGCGCTAACTCGCCGGCGAGCGGCGTTGTGCGGGCGGGGACGCGCTACGGCCTACACTAGCAGGTCTAAAAGGGAGAGCGAGCTGAAGAGACCCTCACCGAGGCTTGATTCGGGCTGGAACGGCGCACAAGGTTCGACGGCGGCGAGTCCGGCGGCGAAGCTCGGCGGGGCGCGATGAGAGGTTGCTGGAGTGGAGCTCCGGCCTTCTAATTCCCCTTGATTTGACTCCAGGCGGTCCTGTGGAAAGGATACGGGGTCAGGGGTGCTCCGGGGTCACCGGCGGCGAGGGATCAGGGCGGCGGGTGGGTTACCTGCAGCGGCAGACTTGGGGAAAATCCGGCGCGCACAGGTGGCCGGGGTAGTGACTGCGTGCTCGGGGAGGTTTCCGGGGCACGGCCGGAGTTGCTGTGGCCCTGGGCCGGGGCTAGGAGGCACCTAGGTGGCTAGCCTACGGCGGCGCAGGGGCTCGGTGTGGCGGAGCAGAGGCGCGGCACGGCGGGGTGAGCGGCGCGGGCTTCTCTGGATCTCGGCTGCGGAATGGGAGGCGCAGGGGGCCGTGGGATGCTAATTAAAGACCCGCGGGGATCCTGGGAAGGCGTGCCCGGCGGGGACGCCGCGGTGATTGCGGCCGGGCGTTGCTCTGCGGGGAAAGCGGATCGCCCCAACGGCTTGGCTCGATCCGGTTCTAGGGGCGAGGCTTCTAGAAGGAGGAGGAGCTCTGGGTGGCCGGCCAGCGGGCCTCGGGCGCACGCACGGGCGGAGCGGGGCCACGGGCAGCGAACAACGCGGAGCAGAGGGACTCGGGCGCGAGGTGGAAGAAGGAAGGTGGAGGAAGGGGCGCTGACGGGTGGGGCCGCTCGGTCAGACTCAGCGGTGGCGGAACACGTGGCTGACGTGTGGGACCAGATGGCAGGCAGACGGGGCGGCCGCGCTAGCTTGGGCGCAGGGCGAGCGGGGGAGAGGCTGGGCCGGGCCGGACTGGGCCGCGGGAAAGGATGGGCTGGGTTGAGGTTTTCCTTCTTTTGGGTTTTCTTTCTATTTCCTATTCTTTTCTATTCCTAATTCAAACAAACTTAAACCAAATGAATCCAAATTTGAATTTGGATTCACTCAAGCACTCAAACAAACTAAACAATGCTCCAGCATGATGCAACAACCAAGTTTAAACTTTTGATAAAATTTTAAATACTTGAGAAACAAAATTCTAGATTAAATGCAAGTCTAACACAATAAACCTTAGAAAATTAAATTAAGCCAATTAAATTTATTAATAAATGCTAGAATTTAAATTAGGGTGTTACACTAAAGCAAAGCATCTAACACGCCACCAGATCATCCAATCCGTTTGCAAGGCCTAACCTAGCAGATATTACGCTAACTCTTAAGAATAAAAGCAAATCATAACAGATCAGATCTACTAAACATAAAAGAAGCAGGGTGTTGCCCTTACGCAGCTAACTCTATGCAACAAGAGCTAGTATAACATGATGACATGATCGCGTAAAGACAATCATGATATTCGTAGACAATTAGCAACAAAAGCACGACAAATCTACTAAAAGCCATGCTACGAACATCAAGATAACTAGCATTACTCGCCATCAAAAATGCTTCAGTACGAGTAATACCAAGGTAAAAGCAAGAACAACGCTGCCCTGATCGCAAAGCGATCAAGGAAGCATGGCGCTTACTTGGATGAAACCATAGAATTAGGGGTGGCGATGCGCCGAGAGTTGTTGTTTGCGAGACGTGATGACGTTCTTCTTTTTACAAATGTCATAGGGTACATATTTATAGTCCGGAGACTTCTTGCCGTGCAAGGCAACCTCTAAACTCTTTCCTAAACAAAGACTAGAGATAGATTACAACTCAACAAAGACTCGAAGATTAGATAACATGATCTGGACTCTTCCCTCCACCGGCCCAGATCTTCATGAAGCTTCCAAATATCAGCCGAAACATGCCGTATAATTCTGGCAGATTCTGGTCGTCCTATTGTTTCGGCAGTTCCCGTCAACTCCGAGCGAATCTGGATGTTATTCCAATTGTATTGGAAAGCTTATCTCCTTAGCTTTCCATGCATATCTAGAACATCCAAAACGGAGTCCATATGTGGCCTGGGCGTCCATTTTTGTGTGGCCTCTTCCTGCAGTCCGAACCAGCCTCGCGAATAGACTGGGCTTCAACATGGATTAGGCCCGTGACCCCATCTCAGCTTGACCCTTGAGTGCCCAATTATCATTGTATTTGGCCAAACTTATGATATAAGCCTGGCTAAGTGGACTCCTTTACCGTGGGCTTCTTCTGACATTTGGCCTACCAATCCTAGTCAAATTCTGGCGATAACACATGCCCCCCCAAGTTTGGCCAAATATGACAGAATCTTCTAAGCGCCAGCCATAAAAACATCATCTCCTCAAATTGTCTTCTCATGCCACTGATGGTCTTGCCCCCCGAGCCGATAGATCGGCTATTAGCCAATTGACTTTGTGACCGATTGCTTGAACCGGCCTCACGCCTTCCTCGACCAATCTCAATGTTGTTGCAGACCGGTCCTAGTTTTCATATTCCATGGATGGCACTGACTTATGTGATCATCCTCGTGCTTCATCAGCTCAGCATAAACACGTACGGCCTCTCCTGCAAAACAATCACTTGCCGAACCGACGCTACAAAGATCATTGTGAATCGGCTAAAAGCTGATGAATCATATTCGGTCAGCCAAACAGTCCACATAAACCAAACCATCATCATTGATAAAAAATTTCTTCCACACACAAAAATATGCTATGTCATGCAAAGAGTGAGTGTGAGCTTCCAGGTATGTCTCAAAGCATTTACAAGTGCTAGCATGTATATACAGTGAGGGTATAGCATAAAGACACCGCATAGAAAAGCTCAAAAGAATATAACTATATTAGAACATGAGCAAGCAATTTTTAGGATTTTCAAAATAAAAAGCATCACCACTTAGCCCAACCAACTAGTACATTAAAGCATGACAAGCAAAAACCAGCAAGTACCTACACCAGTGAGCTCTTTCCGATACAAGGATCTTTTAACAAGCTTGATTATTCATGCCCTTAGGTCTTGCAGGTTAAAACATATTGCATTTGAAACTCAAACAAACCTTTTGTTCTATGCCAGGGGTTATTTGCTTATCAGGCCACTTCTTACCAACCAATGCTAAGCCTAGGTCCATTGAACCATCAGAAGCTTAAAGCAAGGTTTTGGTCATTCACAGCCTAGTCCAAGTTCATTCTAAAGTGCAATAGCAAGCAGTCCCGAACTATATCAGTGAGACAAAACAAACCCACCTGGATCTTTTCATTATAGCACAGCATGGACATCATTAAGATTTTAATATAATTTAGCACAAGATTATCATATAAGCATTGAGACTCGAGCTGCATAAATGATTCCAAGGAAAGGATATAGCTACCAGGCATGTACAAGATAGTAAAAGCAAAGTCAGCCTACACATACTAGTAGCCAAGTAAAGCGGTGACCATATTTCAGATTTTCAAAAGAATAAAAGCCATGCTCGGTATCAGATATTCAACATATTCAAATGAGCCTAACCACACATGGTCACCAGCATCCACACCTCAAAATATATACACGAAACACAAGTAGAAGCTACTAAGCATACAAGGAAGCTAGTGCAAGTGATAAACGCATATACTGTATGATGATGCAATGGTGGGTTTGAATATTACCAATCAAATTGGCTGTTGACGAGCCGATGGTTAAAATCCCGCCTGGTCCGTACTTGCCATAATGCATTCTCATCACAACTATCGGCTGTTAGAAAGCCGAACGTCTGTAGCCTAAAGTCCAATCAGCACATCTATTGTCGTAGAGAGCTCTTCAAATGCTTTGTCGATGTGGATGAAGTAACTGATGTTGATCGCATCAAAGGAGCACAGAAGCTGAATTAGCCGGTTGATGTGACGAATAACCTGACCCTCTATTCGCGGGGGTCGGGCGAGATAGACCCCGTCCGCAGGGGTCAGGCGAGGTGGACCCGTCCGTAGGCGACGAATGCCCTGACCCCGTAGGAGCCGAATTCGCCGATGTCGATGGTGTCGCAGGAACAGGAATAGCCGATGACGATGATGATGCAAAAGTACTGTTGGCCGGATCGATCAGCTAATGTATCAGACACTCCCACGCCCACATGGGAGCAGAAGTAGCCGATGTCGATGGCCGGAACTGCGAAGGAGCAGAAGTAGCCGATGGCGAAGAAGCTGTTGGAGCACCGGCGGTAGTTCTTCATCTGGACGAAATTTTTTGTATAGGTCTCCATATTTCATCACCAAATCTCCGCTTGTGTGCCAGAATGTGTTTATTCTGTGAGGCCAGTGGATAAGACCAGCCTCAACCCGTTTTTTGTCACTTCGATCCGATCACAATCTTCCAGCGCGATCCCTGAGATCGGCTCTTGTCCTTCCGCGTCCCAGGCGTTCATTTCTGCGAGCAAAAACTCGCTGGAGTCATCTGCACGGACCACCTCCACTTCATCGCCATCCCATTGAACCAAACACTGGTGCATCGTGGAAGGAACACAACAATTGGTGTGAATCCAATCCCTCCCAAGCAGCACTGTGTACGTACTCTTACTATTGATGATGAAGAACGAGGTTGGGACGGTCTTGCAGCCAACTGTCAAATCCACATTGAGGACGCCCTGTGCCTCCGATGGCTAGCCTTTGAAATCATTGAGCATCATGTTGGTCTTGATAAGATCAGCAGCAGAATGACCCAATCGGCACAATACTGAGTACGACATTAGATTGACCGCGGCGCCAGTGTCGACCAACATCCTATTCACAGGCTTGCCGTCGATGAGGCCCTTGAGATATAACCCCTTCAAGTGCTTGTAGCTTTTCTCCTTGGGTTTCTCGAAGATGATCGGCTGTGGGCCAAGATCCAGCTGTGCGACGGCCAATTCCTCCGGTTGGGGCGCCCGAAACTCCGACGGGAGCACGAACACCATGTTTACATCAGCCGATGGCTTGTCATCGGCTCTTGGCTGCTTGGGATGCTACTCCCTCCTTGGAGGGTGCCTTTCCACCCTTTGCGGGCGCCTGACTTGCTCTGCGAGATCCGGACGCGCTTTCCTCAGCACGTCAAGGTACCTTGCCTCCGCCTCTTCGAGATTGCGTAGGCACTGCACCCTGCGCTTCTGTGAGCGGCTGAGCCCGTCAGGACACCATCGTGGATGATGATACTTATCTTCCTCTTCTAGCTCAAGATCATCCCTGGATGGCCGCTTGCCATGGTTGTCGTGACGTGTTCTGGGCCCCAAGCGCTGGAACATCGATGTCTCGCCTTGCTGGCGTCCCCGAGGCCTGCACTCTAAGCAATCATCTATAGTAGGCAATTGGCTCATGCCGGAATTCCAGCAGTACCTGAAGAATGGGCAATGCCAGTGGTCGCGTATAGCCTGGCACCTTCCCAGCGTCCTCCCTGTGCGGTACTCGTACTCCTCTTCTTCCGATTGATATCGGCGACGCAACTTGTGCTGATATTCATATTTTTCCAGAAGCCGATCAGAAGCTGGAAGCTGATTACGGATGTGACGTACTTGCTCTTCAGTAATATGCTGTCGCCCTGGGGACGTTTGCCAGAAACGGCCTCTCTCTCCTTTGCTCATCACGACGGCGTACAGGCCCCGCCATGTTGATCTGGAATGAAAAATTCTGGCTCGTAGGAGTGAAGTCTGACAACTCTACCACGTTGGCTTGTGGGAAGGTCTTCGTGTCAACCTTCATCGTGTGTTGGGCCAGGATTAACCGGCCTTGCTCGATAGCCGATTGAATCTGACGACGCAGCTCCTTGCATTCACCCGTGGCATGAGTGAACGAATGATGCCATTTACAGTATAGCCTCCCCTGCAGCTCTTGTGCGGTTGGCAGCTTGTGATTCTCTGGGAGCTTCAGCTGTTTTTCTTTGAGAAGCAGATCAAATATCTGCTCTGCTTTAGCTACGTCGAAGTTGAAGCCCTTCACAAGCCCCTGCTGTTTGATCCATTTGCACAGGACGGGGTTTGCCCCCCCCCCCCCCCCCGAGTCCACTCTGCCACGGCCACTTCTTGTTCCTCGCCAGAGTCATCAGACTCATCCGCTTGGGCCATGTTCACATGGCGCTTGAACTTGTCCTGGTACAGCTCAGGATGGTAAAGCTCATACGCGGTAAGCTTCTGCACCAGGTGCGCCAGAGATGCGAACTCCAACTGGAAAGCCATATCCTTGATTGGCTTAGCGAGTCCCAGAACTACCAGATCGACTGCCTCCTTCTCCGTAATGCGTGATGAGTAGCATCGATTCTTGACCTCTCTGAAGCGTTGTATGTATTCCGACACAGTCTCTCCTCGCTTCTGCCTGACTTGGGCGAAGTCGGCAATCCCAGCTTCAGCAGCCTCTGAGTGATACTGGGTATGGAACTAATCTTCCAGCTGCCTCCAAGTTCCAATCGAATCTGGAGCCAATGACGCGTACCATCCAAAAGCTGGGCCTGTAAGAGATTGGTCGAAGAACCGGACCCTCAGCAGATCCGATACTGAGATCATCCCAAGCTGTGTTAAGTATCGGCTCACATGCTCAATGGAGCTGGCTCCTTCTGACCCGTTGAACTTGGTGAACTCAGGGAGCCGATACTTGGGTGGCAATGGGATCAAGTCATAGTCACTCGGATACGGCTTGGAATAGCCGATCGCTTTTCTCTTAGGCAGGATGCCAAACTGGTCTCTCAGTATTGCACTGACCTGCTCCACACTAAGAACTCCTGGGGCCGATGGCTCAGCACTCGGCCCGGTAGCGTACTTTGCCAGCCACGCTTGTTTCTCCGCGTCTGCTCTAGAAGCTCCTGGGCTTACCAACTGCGCCGAGCGTGTTGGATTGACGCTGTCAGGGATGTATGCGCACGTGTAGCCATACGGGATTTCCTTGGGTGGCTCGGTCAGGAACTGGCCTTCTCCAGGATCACCGCCGATCTTGTGAACAACATAGATCGGCGAATTCTGTTGTCCTGCTGCCGCGAGCGAGTAGGACACTAGCGGCCTAGATTGCAGTGCAGCTTCCCCCTTGTGGCTCCCCAGGACTGGTCCCGATGGGGAGTACTGGTTCTTGATCACCTCCTAGACAACACGATGTGCCACACGCTCAAGCTCGTTCACCAGGCTCTCTGAGTGCCGATGAAGCGTATGAGCCACCATGTAGTTCATCTCCTGGCATAGGGCTCTGGTGCGCTCCTCTGATGGCATAGACAGATCAACGTTGTCGAGAGCGCCCACTGGTGAGAACCCCTTCCACCTGATGCCATGGTTGCGGGTCCTCTTGAAGGAGCCGATGAGATCGGATTCGAACTGAGCTTTGACCTCATCATATTTTTGCTTGTGTTATGGAGTCAGCTCTTCATATGTGACAGGTTTGGTGACCGGCGGAACCGACGCTTGGTCCTGAGATCCTGTCATCTCTGCGGCGGGCGTTGTTGTTGATGATTGTCCCACCGGGCGTGCCAGAATGTATTGTCGGTCGAAACCCACCGGCGAGCAGCGACAGGCAACACGAAGAGCCGGGAGGTCACCGGAGCGCTGGCAGGCACTGCTCCCTCGTTGACAGCCCACAATTCCGTCACGCGCCCGGAGATTCCGGAGAAAGTCGGGCATGCCACCTGACCTATACCTGATCAGGAGGGTGCGAACGTGCTCCAAACAGTTTCCTGCGTACAAAGACACGTGTAAACATAAGTCTGAGTCGTGGTCGGCTCCCCGGGACGACTCTTGCATCGGCTTTAAAGAGCCGATCGAGTCCCGGCATCAGATTGGATATGTTTGCATCCGGATATTGGTGAATAAAACAAATAATTGTAAAGCTACTTCAATTAAATCTAACTAATCTAATCCGCGATGGTAAAAGCTTCACTGCTAGATCGGAACATCCTACACGTGATTGGGCCTAATGAACATAACAGATAACTAAACCATAACCCAAAACAGAGGCCTAAGAACTAGCGAGAGCCGATTCCTGGATCAATTCCCTGTTAAGACTAAAGTAAAACATCTAACATGCCATCGGATCATCCAATCCATTTGCAAGGCATAACCTAGCAGATATTACACTAACTCTTAAGAATAAGAGCAAACCATAACAGATCAGATCTACTAAACATAAAAGAAGCAGCGTGTTGCCCTTACACAGCTAACTCTATGCAACAAGAGCTAGTATAAGATGATGACATGATCGCGTAAAGACAATCATGATATTCGTAGACAATTAGCAACAAAAGCACGACAGATCTACTAAAAGCCATGCTACGAACATCAGGATAACTAGCATTACTGGCCATCAAAAATGCTTCAGTACGAGTAATACCAAGGTAAAAGCAAGAACAACGCTGCCCTGATAGCAAAGCGATCAGGGCAGCATGGCACTTACTTGGATGAAACCCTAGAATTAGGGGTGGCGATGCGCCGAGAGTTGTTGTTTGCGAGACGTGATGACGTTCTTCTTTTTACAAATGTCATAGGGTACATATTTATAGTTCGGAGACTTCTTGCCGTGCAAGGCAACCTCTAAACTCTTTCCTAAACAAAGACTAGAGATAGATTACAACTCAATAAAGACTCGAAGATTAGATAACATGATCTGGACTCTTCCCTCCACCGGCCCAGATCTTCATGAAGCTTCCAAATATCAGCCGAAACATGCCGTATAATTCTGGCAGATTCTGGTCGTCCTATTGTTTCGGCAGATCCCGTCAACTCCGAGCGAATCTGGATGTGATTCCAATTGTATTGGAAAGCTTATCTCCTTAGCTTTCCATGCATATCTAGAACATCCAAAACGGAGTCCATATGTGGCCTGGGCGTCCATTTTTGTGCGCCCTCTTCCTGCAGTCCGAACCAGCCTCGCGAATAGACTGGGCTTCAACATGGATTAGGCCCGTGACCCCATCTCAGCTTGACCCTTGAGTGCCCAATTATCATTGTATTTGGCTAAAATTATGATATAAGCCTGGCTAAGTGGACTCCTTTATCGTGGGCTTCTTCTGACATTTGGCCTACTAATCCTAGTTAAATTCTGGCGATAACACCATCATACATCTTGATTAATTAAAAGGAGTACTTAATCCATTACAGAACTTAACAAAGGAGTACTATACATGAAACTTAAAAATTCGGACAACAACACATAGGTTTTCAACCGTCCTTGCGTTGGAATGCAGGATGCTCTAACGGATTTCTTGCTGGCGCAGAAGAAGATGGCGGAGCTGAAACCTCCGAGTTTGGTGGTGACGAACCATAACGCCGCAATAAATCCTCAAGATCAAACGGAGGTTCCTCGCGCCCTTGCCATGCATTCTCTATATTCTTTTTCCAAATAACGGAGCGCTGCCCTATGAAAAGCACTAGGTTTTTTGGACCGACGACCTACTCCAGTTGTGCCCTTCTCTCCAGAAGGACTACGATCACCCCCACCGGCGCCACTCCCTCCAGCTGCTGAAGCCATATTTTACAGAAAAATACCTTTATTTTCCACAAAATTATAAATTCTTACCATTATAATGTAAAAATTATTTACTATTACAATTACATTGATCAGATTAATAACTCTTGCAAATAACTATGAAATCATATAAAAAGACGAAATGTATCATTAATTGAAAGAAATCTCTAATTAATTGAAAGAAATCTCTATAACTTCTAATTACTTTGACACCCTTCAGTTCCAGGAGTACACTCTTTTCAATATCCAGAAACCCTCTAGAAGAAAAATAAACCTTTATTTCTGAAAATGTATATGTCAGTAACCTCAACCCTGCGGTGATGACACTGCCTTTCGGGGGGACATGGTGCGGTACAAGGATGTCACCAATCGGCCAGTCGCAGCACCAACATTTACGATTAATAGGCACATCACTTGGCACATGTAGCGTGCTCGTTGATATGCTCTCAGTACAACAACGGCCATGCTGACTGCGTCAAATGCTGTCTTCTTATCAATCGGAAGTGCTGGTGATGCGACCAGCCGATTCGCGACGTCCTTATAGCGCATCGTGTATCCCCGAAAGGTAGTGCCATCACCGTTGGATAGAGTTTAACGACGTATACTTGTTTCGAAATAAAGATTTTTTTTAGCTTCTAGATGGTTTTAATGTGAGCCTGAATAAATACATCACTAGAGTGTCAAAATAATCCATTCATAATGCAAAAAATTCTAATATACTCATTTCATTAATTCATTCATGAATACAAAAATTAACTATCCACAATATGGTCATATATACAAGTACATCACATGAAGTGTCTACACTCATTCTAAAAATTTCTACTATCCACATACTCATCTAAATCTAAAAGAAAATCACACCTACATATGCAATCTAGCTAAATGTCCAAGAAATGAGTTAGCTACACATTTTCTCTATTTCTAAAGCATGAAATGAGCTATACAAGCCAAGGAAGAAGAGAAAAACAAGCCCCAAACCTTTAGTACCGATGGATGGACGGGGAATCAAAGATCTTCACAAATATGGTGAAGAAATGAGCAAGAACTCCTCTCTCCCGAGCCAAGAACATCAAGAAACAAGTGAGCTGAATGGCTCGGGCGGGGGAGAGGGAAGGGGATAAGGGGGCCAAGGCCTTTTGTCCCGGTTGGAGACACCAACCGGGACAAAAGGGGGGCCTTTTGTCCTGGTTGGTGGCTCCAACCGGGACAAAAGTCTGCGCGGGCCTTTTGTCCCGATTGGAGCCACCAACCGGGATAAAAGGCCACTCTTTTGTCCCGGTTGGTGCCTCCAACCGGGACAAAAGGTCCCTATCCCCCCGCTGGCCCGGCTAGCCGTTGGACCCAGGACAAAAGCCACCTATTGTCCCGGGCCCAAAGGCTGCCGAGACAAATGGCCTGGAACAAAGGCCTATTCTGTAGTAGTGATATTTCCATTTATGTAATATTCGATGTTATTACACATTACATTCTTTTGGCACATATTTTCAGCAGAACTTTTGTTCAACACTATCAGACCATGCATATTTCTTTCTTTTGCCGCATTCTAGCTCATTTATTTGAGTATCAAATTGATATTATTTTCTTTTAACTGTACAACTGATAGAAAATGATGAGTCGCATGAAGCACAGACTAATGGTACCTGAACGTATAAACAATCAATGCCGTAGTGCTGATTCAGCAGTGTTTCTCGTGATGATGAGGTGTGGGAGTCATTATTCAAATGTAAAAAACCAGGCCAAATCTTATATATCTTTGAACCATGTCTTGTTCTCTAGTGTTTCGACAAAGCAATTGACCAGTAAACTGCAAGATATGGAGTACTATCTGTCTGCAATTATATATATTCTCTAGCTACAATCATGCGTACTTCTCGCAAAAAAAAAATCATAAGTACTATGCGGTACAACAACAACACATGAGTTATGTGTTCCGTATTACATTGTATTTATATGCACACCAAACCTCTCTTCGGTTCATCTACATTCCTGTGCTGCACAAGTATTCATATAAAATATGGCAGAGGAAGAGAGCCAGAATGATAGTGCGATCCAAATATATGGTGCTCTGTGATAAAGGAATAAGCTGCTAGAGAAGATAGGAACTGGAGGCATCAGAGACACCAAGAATGTTCAAGATAGGCCCCTACTTTGGTAACTCTATGACAAGTGCTGATCACTCTACTGGCTGCCATGCACCAATTCATTCTCGCTTTCGCGGCAAGGTAGTCATGCTGATGGAGAGGCTGCCGGCTGCTGTTCTTAAATGAGCAACACCTTGTCAACTTGGAGCAATGGCGGCGACTGATATGTTTGTGTGCTATGTCAACTTGGAGCAATGGCGGTGACTGATATGTTTGTATGGTAGAGATTGACCCAGTGCGGTTTCTAGATCACAGGATGATGGAAGGCGACCATTGACGATCCTCACATCAAGGAATACAGTTGATATGAGATTTTGATACTGCTGAGGATAGCAAGGTTGAAGGAAGGATATCGAAGAAGTTCGAAGTCTAGTCTTTCATGCTTTCTTTCTTATTTCTTCCTTCTTGTCTTTTGTTTTTCTCGGTTGGAGGTTTGGAGTCGAAGTACTCGTGTAAACTCCTAGCTTTGTAGTCAGATGTATTCCTCTGTGGTCATAGACATTCACAATGAATGTTCAAGACTAGATTTTTCCCTTAATCTAAAAGTGAGCAAGGCTCCGCTTCAGACTGCTAGCTACTTTGTAGCTATCTCGATATGCCTAAGATGTGCTTCCATGCTATTGAAAACCATGAGGATGTGCTCCACAATCCTTCTTCCTTGCAACGGTACGGCCTGGAGGAGATGCAGAGTGCAATGACTAGGAAGCAGTGAGCGGACCCAGAGTTCTTCGATCTATAGCCTGGGCCAACCTAGCAACTAATAACAAGTTCATATTGTATTTGACCTAGTAGATCTCTCTCCAGATCATTGGATCAAGAAATTAAGAAGCTCACTAGCGCACAACACAGCAAGGAGTCTGGGCACATGCCCTGGCTAGCCGGGCCTTGGGTCCGCCAGTGCTAGGAAGTGTTTGTGTTATGTGTGTGGTAAGTCGTAACACTTCTTAGTTACCAAAACACGACTTAAGGTTCTTTATATAAAAGGAACTTTATTTTGTCTGTTTATTTACGTCACTCATTTTACTATAGAATCCTTGAACTGGAGCTCTCCCAAATAGGGCATGAGAATAGAGAGATGACACAATGAATTGATTTGTGGAACACCAAAAGTACATGGATGTAAACCTCTTGAACAAAGTGAGCTGCTGGCAGACCATTTTAATCCGAGTACACGGTCCCAACAATGCATTAGGCCGGTGCTCTCGAGAATCGAAGGTGGTATTTATTTTTTGCTTTTTTGTTGCTCTCGCTATATATATACAAACGTCTTCAGGCAGAGCTCAAATAAGAAGATGGTCTCTACACATATGTGTAAGACCAGGACAATACTACAACCACCAGAAGATAGCAGTAGTTAGAGAAGGCTCCAATTCAAGCATGGCCCTAGGAGTTGGAGGCATTAGGAGCGTACTGGATGCTACTGCTGCTTGATATCCATCAACGGCATGGATACCAACTTTGGCACAACAACTAAACATGAGCGTGGTGCGGATCGCTCCAGCGGATCGCCGAAACGTCCATATAAACAATGATCCTAATGGGCTCCAACTCCAACCCATAAAACAGCATAGGGTCAATGGATCGCAACTAGAAGAATTATTAGTTCTAGTGGTTCGATCCTAATCTAGGGGAAGTTCACGTCCATGGCAGCGCACGACGCACGGTGCAGCTACGCTATCACTTGCGGCACGCCCGTGACCCGATCCAAGCCTGTTCACCAGTGCATTGATGTGCACGTGCGGCGCCACCACAGCCGCACATGTCCGCTGCTAATGCGCAGCAGCACAAGGAGTTTTAGCAATAGACATGTTGCAGTCTCCTTAGCAATCAGGCCTCTAGTAGCTCTTTATTTATGGAAGCAACCTACTACGAGGATTTGGATCGACCCAACAATTAGTGTTGAGGGACTGAAACTGGCGACCAGAGGGGGGTGAATGGGAGCCGATCAAAATTTCTTTCGAAATCGATCCGTCGGCCTATATCCCGAAAATCACTACAAACCCTCAAATCCTAGATGAAGTGTGGAGTAGCTATAAAAGAGCTAAACCAACACAAATCACCCCTAGGAACGAGTGAGAGAAAGCACGGAAGCGATCGAGAAAAACAGCAGATCTAGCAGACAGGGACCAGTCAGACCGCTCGCTCTGGGCGGTCAGACCGGTCGGGCTGGATTTGAAATTCCAGACCGGTTGCTCCGACCGGTCAGACTGGTTGCACAGACCGGTCAGACCGGTTTCTGCGACCAGTAAGACCGCTTCTGCCCAGAACAGAATTCCAGCCCACGAACTCGAGGTGATTTCAAGATTACTCGTTCAAATCATCACCAAATGGTCTCAAAGTTTGTAGGGAGGTTCCTGGGATAGAGATGAACCTCTCCACAAAAAGAATTAACCCAAAATGCAAAGGATCACTAGAATTTCGAGGGGGAAAGAGGCAAAAGAGGGTTTTCCAAAAACTCCAAAAACCTCAATCAGAGGGACTCGTGATTCTCGGGGGTTTAGCTCTAGGCTAGATGGACGAGATGCAAATCACGGAGTCCCTAAACCCACCAAGAGAAAGCTTTGATCCCAAAAACCACCAAAAGAGAGGAAATCAATCCAAGAATAAAAGATGAACGAGAACACAAGAGAGCTGCTCAAAAGGGTCCTCAATTTCATTCAAATTCATCGTGATTTACAGAGGAATTCACCTATACAAGAGCTAGACCTCCACTCATTCATCCACCCTCTCAAATTTGTGGACCTAGCTATAATCTAGACCACTTTGCCATGGAGACCTCGGCCTAACCCTAGAATAGAGAGAGGAGCAAGGAAAAACAGAAAATGACTCGTGGCTTGGAGGCTCACCTGTCCAAGGGGGCAGGTGAGATGTATTTATACGACCTCGGGAGCGACTGGTAAGACCGGTCTCACAGACTGGTCAGACCGGTCCCTTTCCAGAAATGACCTCCACCCTGACTCGTACACTAAAACGCCCGTAGGGGCAAAACCGGAAAGGGTACAAGATCTCATCCGACGGCGGAGTTTCTTTCTTCGACTCGAAGCCTTCTCCGCGATGCCACCACGTCGATGCAGATCTGATCCGCAGTTTTGAGGGGTCCACAAAACCTGGTGAGGTGGCCGGTTTTGAGAAAACCGCCAAAACTCCACGCGCGGGAAGATTCCCGCCTCCACGCCGTGGCCCTAGACGCCGTTCCCGCCTCGGCCTTCTGACGGCCCTAGATGCCGCCCGACGCCCGTCACCTCCTCGCCCGCAGCGAGGCCCAAGACTCCGTCGACGCCCGTCACCTCCGCCAGTCCCGAGACCGACGCCCGTGCCTCCACGACTTGGCATCTTCAACCGCCGTCCGCCAGCTTGGTTTGGTGGCGTAAACCAACAAACTCGCCATCCACCGGTGCTTGCGCCCTCGATCCAGGAGTGGACGCCACAGCTGCCGCCCGGCACGAGCTCCGGTCCGGCTGTCCTTCACCGCCGTCCACCGCATGGTCCATCGGACACAGCACCTCCACGGCAGCTCACCGTCGACACTCGACGCCCGTGTATCTGCAACCAAAGACCAAGCACACGATCACACCGCACGGTTGACAATTCACTCATCACAGCCAGGAGTGAGTATTGCTCATTCCTCAATCTCCCCCTTGATGAGTGCATTGTCAACACACCACCTGTAACCAGAGAAGTGAAAAGTAAAAAATGGCACGAAGAAAGTGAAGAACTCAAGCAAGTGACAAAAAGCTCAGAAAGGCAAGAACAATCACTTACTCAAGCAAAGATCGATTCCCTAAGACAAGGGCAACGGCTTGACACAATCGATCAAAAGCCAAAACATGACTCCTCAAAGACAGAGGTAATGCTCGACGCAGTCATGCAGGAAGCAGAAGGAAGGCGAGGAAAGATCAGGAGCCAAAACAAAGCAGACACTCCCCATGCAAAGCCTTTCCCTCTCCCAAGTGTAACTCACCCAAAATGATGCACTCTCAAAGCCCTGTGCGCAACAAGTTTTTCAAAAATCAAACAAGTCTCCCCCTTGTTCGATCACTTCTCTCCCAAAAATTCTCCCCCTTGTTGGCACATGCACACATCAAGCCTAAAAAATGCCTAAACCTCCCCCTGAAATCATGCTATGCAATGAATGTCGTGCAAAGGGTGTAAGTGAAACATTCAGACATACAAAGATATGATCATCTAGTGACATGCACGTGTGCTTCATAAACAGGAACTGAATCTAGCTCAACAGGGTATATCAATCAAGTCCAGAGCTAGCAAGTTCAGTTCAGCAAAAATAAAAGCATCACCCATGATCTAGCAACAACAAGTAGGAGAAAGAAAGCAGTGCTAGCCAAACTCATACATGGTGATCCAAAGCAGCCAACATATTTGATCATGAATCAATTCTGCAACTCAACACTTGCATTTGAATGAAAATTTTACAGTATATATATCAAGCAAGTGTTTCTACCAGGGGTTGAAAGCTTGTCATACTTTACTTAGCAGCGAGGCCAAGCCTATGCCAAAGACAGTAAGAAGCTTAAGGCACTCGCTTCAGTCATGCACAGCCTTGCCCGGGTTCTCACTAGTGCTATGTGAGCCGTCCCGAAAGCTCGATCAGTGCGACAAGCAATCCCACCTGGATCTTTTCAATCCATTTCAGACATATATTAAACAATTTTAACAATTTTAGCTCATGTCCAAGATTAAAAGCCACACTAGCATGAATAAGATAGCAAAGCATATCAATACAACCTAACATGCCAGTAGCCAAGACAGGGTGATCATATTTTTAGATTTTCAAATCAAAATAGCTTAACTCAGATGATATGACATATACTAAGAGCAAGCTATACATGATCAAGTCTAAGAAACTACACTAGCAAGCACTAGAGGATCATAACAGTGTATACAAGAATGCCAGTGTAGTAATGCAAACTGCAAACATGTACAATGCAAATGCATCTATCAGAAGCTAGAAAGCGAAGAGAAACAAAAACAAAGACCTACAAAAAAAACTAACCAAAGAAAAATCAGCGATCAAAAGGGGTAACAAACCCCAAGCTCCCCTCGCAAGCGAGCAAAGGTGTCCTGCTCAAGTGGTTTGGTGAGGATATCTGTAGTTTGCCACTCTGAAGGGACATGGTTCAAGTCTATGTGGCTTCTCTCATGGTTATCTCGCAGGAAGTGGAACCGGATATCGATGTGTTTGGTTCTGGAGTGTAGGATAGGGTTCTTTGCAATGCTAATGGCGGACATATTGTCTACAAGGACTGCAAGGTCTGTTTCATCCAAAGGATCTGGGAGCAACAGCTAGCAGCGGCAACATACTCAGCTTCTGTGGAAGAAAGCGCTACGCTAGCCTGCTTGCGAGAGGACCAAGACACCAAAGATGTACCGAGAAATTGACAAGTGCCGGATGTCGACTTACGATCCAACCGACACCCACCGAAATCGGCATCAGAAAAGCCAACCAAAACCAGAGAAGAATCCGCAGAGTACCAAAGACCAAACTCAGGGGTGAATTTTAGATACCTGAAGATGCGTTTCACCACCTGCCTATGGGAGGTGCGCGGCAAAGCCTGATATCGCGCACAAAGGCCGACCCCGAACTGAATGTCCGGCCGGGTCGCCGTCAGGTACAGGAGAGAGCCAATCATGCTCCTGTACTCCTTCTGGTCCACCGCCTCGCCATCCAAGTCCGCATCAAGCGCCGTCGATGTGCTGATCGGAGCCGGCTAAGGAGACAATTCACTCATGTCGAACTTCCGCAGCAAGTCCTTGGTGTACTTCGCTTGATGGACGAATGTGCCCTGAGGAGTTTGCTTGATCTAGCATCTGTTGAGGTGGGTGACGATGCTTAATGTGTCGCGGTGCTTCCCTTGTCGAAGTTGCCTCCTCCTCAACCAAAGCTGGTGTCTCCTCATGTGCAGCTGGGGAAGGCTGAGTCATCTACTTGATCGGCCCCCGGGAAGTGGATGTAGTCGGATCGGGGCCGTCATCATCGTCCGAGCTTGTGGTGGAGGCGGCTGGGTCCACAGCACGTGTGGTAGCCTCAGCATCACCCTCCGCAGCTTCTTCCTCCTCATCTTCAAAGATGGGGTGCCGAGTTCATCATCTCCTGCAACCTCAAAGACAGAAGAATTGCACGGTGCAGTCTCATCGAAAGTGACTTCACAAGTCTCTCTGACGATGTTAGTATCAATAATCAGCACACGGTAAGCTCTAGAGTGAGAAGCATAACCGATAAAAATACCGTCAGACGATCGAGACTCAAACTTATCAAGATTTCCTTCCTTCAGCACAAAGCACCGGCAACCGAAAACTCTGAGATGGTCAACCCGGGGCTGGCATCCAAATCGCAACTCATAAGAAGTCTTGTGCATGAAAGCACGCAAGAAAATACGGTTGGACACATAACAAGCGGTGTTAACCGCCTCAGCCCAGTACTTTCTAGGAGTCCTATGCTCATCGAGCATCATCCTAGCCATCTCCACCAGCATCCGATTCTTCCGCTCTACAACCCCATTCTGCTATGGAGTGTAGGGAGAAGAATACTGGTGTTCAAGACCTTGATCACTGCAAAAGGTGTCAAAATGAGCATTTTTGAATTCTGTGCCATTGTCACTGCGAATTGCTCTCATGGCCTGGGGTAGCTCGTTTTTCAACCTCAAGATCAAGTCTCTAACAAACTCAAAAGCCTCATCCTTGGTTCTCATGAAAAAGACCCAAGAATAGCGAGAAAAGTCATCCACGATCACAAGAACGTACCACTTCCCACCAACCGACATCACCCGAGAAGGACCGACTGTGTCCATATGTAGCAACTCTCCAGGGTGAGTGGTCATCACTTGATTAATAGACGGATGGGAGGTGGCAACCATCTTCCCGTGGAGACACGGGTGGCAAACAAGGTCCTTTTCAAACTTCTATTTGGGCAATCCTCGGATCAGGCCAAGTGAGCTAAGTCGCGACAACAAGTCAAAGCTCAAATGTCCAAGTCTCCTATGCCACTTCCATAGATCAGAAGAAGGACCAGCCAACAAGCAACAAGGAGGACCAAAAGGAGTTCCAGAGAAATCGACCAAGAAAACTCGGTCACGAGGAACGATCCGGCAAACCAGGTCTCCTCTGGAATCCAAAACACGAGAACAACCCTCCTTGAAGCGAACTTCAAACCCATCCTCAAGAAGTTGCAAAACCGAAAGCAAATTAAAGCCAAGATTCGAAACCAAAGCAACCTTTCTCAGGGTGAAGAGATCAGAAACTCTAACAACGCCAACACCACGTACCTTGCCCTTACCATTATCCCCAAATGTGATGTATTCTTTGTGGCGCGTTGGGGTGAGGCTGGAGAACCATTTGTCATTCCCGGTCATATGGCGCGAACAACCGGAGTCCATGATCCACCTATTCTCCAAGCCTCCAACCTGCACATCAGTAGCGAGACAAAGGGTGAGCAAATGTCTCAACACTGGGGTTAGCAAAGTGTGAAGCAAACTAGTGTCGAGCCATTTGCTCTACAGAAGGGTTAGCAAAATCAGGAAAAGCGTATCCCCCGTCCCGTCTACCGCGAGGCTGACGACCACCACCGCGAGGAAAGCGTGGTGCATCGTAACCTCCTCCAAAGCCTCGGTCTCGTGGTCCATAGCCGTACTGAGGACGACCAGGAGCACGACCGGCAAAGCGACCACCCGCTGGTGCACGGTAACCACCACCGTCTCCCTGTCCTCCACCTACATGGCACACCCTAGCGTCTTGCCTACCACCACGCCGAGGAGGACCATGCACCCGAGCAGAGTACATGTCCGAGTTGCGTCTCTCCTGCTCACGCCTCACAGCCCGCTTCCTCCTGAAGCAAAACTCCTCCAAGTGACCATCTCTGTCACAGAACTCACAGTGGTACCTCACCTCTCTCTTGGGAGGTGGAGGCCCCGCCTTTGGACGGGGAGGAGCGGCCCCCTTCTTCGGGGCAACCTGGGCTATGGCAGCAGGGAGCGTATCGAGGGGATTCCTCAGCTCATTGGGCTTTGGAACCTAAACCTGCTTCTGTGGAGCTGCTTTTTGTGGTTCTTTTAGCACACCATCCACGGGGTCAACAAGCGAAGGCTGTGTGCTTGTGCTAGCAGTGTTTAGAGCACTTGAAACTCCAGCAGCCTTGCCGATCTTACCATACAACTTGTCAAAGTCTGACTTTGTGTATGTGTAACCGACCCCAAAACCGTCACCACGCTTAAACTGCTTGATCATCATGCCCAACTGCGGCTCACTGCTAGAAACCCAACTCAGAATCGCTCTAAGATATGTGTTCTCATTCTCCAAGTTGGCTTTCTCTACTGCAAGATTATCCAAATCAGAAATCAGACCAGGGCAAACATAACAATCAATAAGTGGGCTAGACTCCACGACCTTAGTCTTCCCCAAAGACTTAATCAAGGCATTCTTCTCATCTAGCTCCGACCTAAGCGTGGAACAAAGCTTACACGCACCAAGCAAAACTGGCCTATACTTCATCTCCTCTAGCTCGCACACAACAGTAGCAAATTTAGATTGCAAAGCGGCTAGATCAGACTTAAAGATGGGACACTCATCGCATTCAAGCACATAACTAACTATGGGAGCGTCCTTGACCAGTTCAAGCTCATGCTTAGCCTTGGCTAGCTCGTGAGACACATCAGCAAGAGAAGTCTTAGCAACATCTAAGTTCGCGACGTTCTCATCATGCTTCGCATGGAGAGCAACAAGATCATTCATGTGAGATATGCAGCCAGCGCACTCATTCTCACCAAATTTCTCTCTAGCACAAGCCAGCTCAGTCCTAAGCTTCTTACGCTCTCTAGCTACTTCCTTAAGCAGCCTTTTCTGATTGTCGAGAGTGGCGTACAACTCCATAACCTCATTGTCAAGCAGGTCGATGGTGGAGTTTACCTCTGAATCACTCTCGGATCCAGGAGAAGAGTCATCGTGCGTCGGTGTAGCATGAAAACCTGGAGACGCACGAGCACCATTGGCCTCGCCCGCCATGGTGCAGAAGCCCTTGCACCGACTGGCCGCCAAGCAAAGGCCAATGAAGCCGGTGGCTTCCTTGTCCCTCTTCTTCTTCTTCTTCTTGTCATCGTCGTCGGAGGTCGGTGAAGAAGAGCGGTCGGTGTCGGAACTCTTGTCGAGGTCGCTGAGCTGCGCCAGGAAAGCCTTCTCCCACTTCTTGGCCTTGTACTGGAAGCGCTTCTTGAGCGACTCATTGTCGAAGCGCCCTCCCCTGTCACGACTGCGGTGATTGTGGCGCCGACACTCCTTGTTGGAGCCTCCCTCGTTGCGGTCAAGGTGGCGGTCGTAGTCGAGGTTGTTGTTCTAGCCACCGCCGGACTTCTTGGGGCAGTCGGCGACGAAGTGGTTCGGATCGCCACAGTGGTAGCACCCGGGGTTCTTCCTCCTCTGCCTATTGTGGTAGACACGCTGGAACTTGTTGATGAGGAGGCACAAGTCGTCGTCACCCAGCGTCTCTAGCTGCTCATCTGTAACAGAAGGCAAAGAGGCAAGAGAAAAGCCAAGAGCAGAGTTAGCGTTAGAGCTCGATCCACCTGGGCCAGTCACAAAAGCGATGCTCTTGGAAGGAGGGGCACTATTGAGCTTGGCTCGTGTCTGGTTATCCACCTCGGTGGCCTTGAGCTTGCTGAAGAGCTCATTCACGGTCAGAGTCTCATAGTCTACAGACTCAATGATCGTGTTCACCTTGAGATCCCACACAGAGCGGTCAAGTGCGTAGAGCAACTTGAGGGCCTTCTCGTGCTTTGTGTAGTCAAGGGCATCAGCAGATCTGTTCGCACTGACTTTGTTCACAATTGATTGAAACCGACTGAACATGTCGCCAATGCTCTCACCCAGCCCCTGTGTGAAGTTCTCATATTCACACCGGTGAGTCTCGAACAGTCTAGCCTTTACCTGAGGTGTGCCCTCGTGGTAGTTCTCAAGGCACGTCCAGACTTTGTGGGCTTCCTGAAAACCCTGGACGCGTGAGAACTCTGCACGAGAAATGCCAGCGAACAAGGCATTGACAGCCTTGGCGTTCGCCTCGTGCTCGGACACCTGAAGAGGAGTGGTCCGAACGGCAAGCACCTCGTACGCCTGGTTCTTGGTGATATCCCAGATCTCGGCTCCCATGCTTTGTAAGAAGGCACGCATGCGAACCTTCCAATAAGCATAGTCCTCACCGGAAAACACTGGGATCTTACCAAGACTCTCTATGGTCGCCAAGTGGTTTTTGAACCGGTTAAGGTACTGAAAACCTCAACCAAACACTGATACCAGTTGAGGGACCGAAACTGGCGACCAGAGGGGGGGGGGGTGAATGGGAGCCGATCAAAATTTCTTTCGAAATCGATCCGTCGGCCTATATCCCGAAAATCACCACAAACCCTCAAATCCTAGATGAGGTATGAAGTAGCTATAAAAGAGCTAAACCAACACAAATCACCCCTAGGAACGAGTGAGAGAAAGCACGGAAGCGATCGAGAAAAACAGCAGATCTAGCAGTCCGGGACCGGTCAGACCGCTCGCTCTGGGCGGTCAGACCGGTCGGGCTGGATTTGAAATTCTAGACCGGTCAGACTGGTTGCACCGACCGGTCAGACCGGTTTCTGTGACCGGTCAAATCGCTTCTGCCCAGAACAGAATTCCAGCCCGCGAACTCGAGGTGATATCAAGATTACTCGTTCAAATCATCACCAAATGGTCTCAAAATTTGCAGGGAGGTTCTTGGGATAGAGACGAACCTCTCCACAAAAAGAATTAACCCAAAACGCAAAGGATCACTAGAATTTCGAGGGGGAAAGAGGCAAAAGAGGGTTTTCCAAAAACTCCAAAAACCTCAATCAGAGGGACTCGTGATTCTCGGGGGTTTAGCTCTAAGCTAGATGGTCGAGATGCAAATCACGGAGTCCCTAAACCCACCAAGAGAAAGCTTTGATCCCAAAAACCACCAAAAGAGAGGAAATCAATCCAAGAACAAAAGATGAACGGGAACACAAGAGAGCTACTCAAAAGGGTCCTCGATTTCATTCAAATTCATCGTGATTTACAGAGGAATTCACCTATACAAGAGCTAGACCTCCACCCATTCATCCACCCTATCAAATTTGTGGACCTAGCTATAATCTAGACCACTTTGCCATGGAGACCTCGGCCTAACCCTAGAACAAAGACTCGTGGCTTGGAGGCTCACCTGTCCAAGGGGGCAGGTGAGATGTATTTATACGACCTCGGGAGCGACCGGTCAGACCGGTCTCACAGACCAGTCATACCGGTCCCTTCCCAGAAATGACCTCCACCCTGACTCGTACACTAAAATGCCCGTAGGGGCAAAACCGGAAAGGGTACAAGATCTCATCCGATGGCGGAGTTTCTTTCTTCGACTCGAAGCTTTCTCCGCGATGCCGCCACGTCGATGTAGATCTGATCCGCGGTTTTGAGGGGGTCCGCGAAACCCGGTGAGGTGGCCGGTTTTGAGAAAACCGCCAAAACTCCAAGCGCGGGAAGATTCCCGCCTCCACGCCGTGGCCCTAGACACCGTTCCCGCCTCGGCCTTCTGACGGCCCTAGACGCCGCCCGACGCCCGTCACCTCCTCGCCCGCAGCGAGGCCCTAGACGCCGTCGACGCCCGTCACCTCCGCCAGTCCCGAGACCGACGCCCGTGCCTTCACGACTTGGCGTCTTCAACCGCCGTCCGCCAGCTTAGTTTTGTGGCGTAAACCAAGAAACCCGTCATCCACCTGTGCTTACGCCCTCGATCTAGGAGTGGACGCCACAGCTGCCGCCCGGCACGAGCTCCGGTCCCGGCTGCCCTTCACCGCCGTCCACCGCACGGTCCATCAGCCACAGCACCTCCACGGCAGCTCACCGTCGACACTCGACGCCTGTGTACCTGCAACCAAAAACCAAGCACACGATCACACCGCACGGTTGACAATTCACTCATCACAGCCAGGAGTGAGTACTGCTCATTCCTCAAGTGTCCAATGGTTTAAATGGTGCCCTTATTCCTAATTAATCGATGTTGGATCGCGTCTGGTTCGCACCATGGATGAACCGCGCCCATCTTTAACAGTAACCGATTACCTGATCTTGTTATGATGACTGAGATCCTCCGCACATTAGCCAGCTGCAAATATCCATTATATTCATTGAAGCTTCCCTAGGACAGATAGCGATACTTGCAGATGGGCAGCTTGATCAGGGGACATTAGACAAGAAGCAGAGGACAAGCTCTGGAGGCTCTGTGTCAACAGCTATGCATTATTCACTAGCTAGCTCTATGTGAATGGATTAACTCCGGTTACTTCGATATTCCTCGTGATGTCGATGTCATGGAGTTTGTTATCCAATGAGTGGAAACTATCTAGGTTGGTTTTCTTTGTTGTAACAGAAACTAAATCTCATTAGAGCTCCATGTCCATTTGGTTTTAGAATGAAAAGAAAAATCGAATGTACAATGCAACTTGCATCTCGCTTGATGCTATTAGACGGCGCATTTATTCTGACACAGTACATTCTGTTAGCATATCAGCAAACATTACTGCTACATAGTATCACCTAACTTTGAATTTTTAGTCATTTGTTGTTTCTGAACATTTTAATTGGAGTTGACATCTTAATCCGGGTGCAAAATAGTGAAAACTGTGCATGGTTTACAAGAGGGTTTACATAATGGGAAACCGTGAGCACCAGGAATCAGCAATGACACGATCGACAGCTGGCCAGCGTTGGCTCCACAGCCGTGCGTCTTCCTTGCAGGCCTGCCACAGTGGGAAACCCTCTTGTAAATCTGGCCTTCCCCTCAAAAATTGCTGAAATTACAGCTTTTGTAATGGCTTTAGCTGCCAAACAGCCCCTGAAATGAATATGAATCAGGTGGGGATGCTCTCCCCCCCCATTGACCCTCAAAAAAACAAACTGTGCATTGTACTAGTTTAGTTATATGTTTGAAAAATTGGCCAGATTGTTTGTAAAAAAAAAGGCAGAGCCAAATATCCGAGTGTCGTGCTCTGTAGCATTTTCACAAAGCTACTGAACAATAGGTACATGTGGATACTATCGATCTGAATATCCGTTCATTATATTATTCGCTGCATCCTAACACTGACATTTATTTTATATGCAAAATAAGCCTCACTTCAGCTAGCTCGTCCACATTCTCATTTTATGAAGGAATCATATATTAGGCGGAAAAAGAGAACTAGAGAGCATGGTAATCCTATCCATCCATGACATGTGTGATGAGGTTAACTATAGGTATTGGAAAAAATAGGAGCTGGAGGTTATATATTCACGTGGGATATATATTTATCCACTTCTTTGTACATGACAGTATTTGCATTTGATAACGTATTTATTTCTAGTAAACTGGCACCGTTATTCACTACACAGAAGCTACAGTGTATGTAATTCTGTTGGTGAAAGAGAGATATCGACAACTGCAATGTTCGATTTGTGCAATTTCCTTGCTCCCATTATGTCTCTCTCTAGGCAGAGCTTAAATTCGAAGATTTTCTCTACATATATGTGAAAGACGAAGAGGACACTACTGTCACTAGCTAGAAGATAGATAACACTAGTCTGAGAAGGCTCCTAATTAAGCATGGCCTAGGAATTGGGGGTATCGAGAGCATACTGGATGCAGCTGCTGCTCAGTATTGCGGAAATAATCTTTGGATGCTTAACGGACATAATGAAGGTGTTAGTGTTTCTGGAACGCCAATAGTGTACTAGCAACCACGCTTTAGCCAACATCAGCAATTATCGTATCTTCAAGGAGCTGATAAGCTTTCCTTTTACTCCAGTTCACATGCATGTGGGGGCGTTAATCAAAATTTATGGGCAATACAGCCAGCATCTGTTTCAACAGACGTCCATTCCTAAGTGCTGAACTTTTCTAGGCTGAAGAGGCCTTTTGCCTTTCGGCTTGGTACAATCGATAATGATTAAATACAGAGGCTCCCCTGCTGCTACAAACATATTGGTCCAAGATTGGGGTTGCTTATATTGTTTTAGTCCTTTTGTTTGGACTTGTATGTGGATTCTGGCAACTCTTCAATAATGCAAAACTAGGAGGTCTGAACCTCTATTTACGTTTTTCCCAAAAAAAAATAGAAGGAAAAAACGCGATGCTCCGTATGCATCGCGTTTGATGTACTGTTATCAAACAGGTTCATCTACGTATTTTGACACATTCCGATGGAACAAAAAATTTGATTATGTATAAGCGAACAACACATTACGAGAGCCTAGCCTAGTAGAACATCACATAACACAACCATTCCGTTGTGCTGATTGAGCAGAAAGGCAAGTTAGCTGCGGGACTAATTCTTGTCCTTTTCATATACAGATGCACCTTGTTCTATACAACTGAAGATTTATCCATTTGCTCAATTTGTACGTAACTTGGCGCTAACTGCATGTAATAGTACAGCACACGAGTTCCTTTTCATAATTAATGGCACCCGGTGACAAGGCTATCTGCAAGATAGCATAGGAGCTGGAGGCATCAGCAACTCCGTTGATGTTCAAGGGATGCAGTGCAACTTCTAAAATCTCACCCAGACAAGCTGTGCTTCAATCTGTAAGGAAAATGATTCCATTAGGCCATTGCTTTGCGATTTTGGTGATTGAATAACAATGCAATCAATGGGACTAATGAGTTTGTTAAGTGAATAATTATAGATTCCAGGGATGAAGCAAAAAGGACAAGCAAAGCAAAATACGAAGAAATAACTAAAAGAAATAAAGAAATAGACGAGTTCTGCAAAAATCAGTGGGACCGAATGAACCGGTGCATGGGCACCGGAGTATCCGGCTGGCACCGGATAAACCGACGCAAGGGTGTCAGAGCAATTCTGCCCGTGTGCCAGGCCACGTGGGAGGAAGCCAAGTGGGACCGGATGAACCGACGCCAGCAAGAATAGGGCGTCAGAGCATTGACCGGAGTATACACCAGAGAGCATGTCAAAGGCATGGAAGCAAAGTCTATTGCACTGGATGATCCGACGAAGCACCGGAGCAATGCGTCGGAGTAATGACGTCAGCAGTAGCTGACGACTCCTTCAGAACCGGATGATCCGACGCCTACCGGATGAACCGACGCCACCTCAACGGTTCATCCGGTGCCTCCTGCGTCACGTGTCAGAAGCCCCAACGGCTATCTCAGGGCACAGTGTGACCGGATGATCCGGTGCCTACCCGTCGGTCTATCCGACGCCACGCAGAAAAGTGGCCAACGGCTCTCTCCACTTGGTGGCCTATATATATGCCATCCCCCGGCCATTTGAAGATTGCTGGAGTTCAAGGAAGTCACAAACACACCCAAGAACATCTCCAAGCCATCCAAGAGCTTAGTGTTCATATCATTAGCCCTTAGCACACTTTGAGAGTGTTGTGTAAAGGATAGCTCTTTAGTGAGTGGGATTGCAAGGCCTTGTGCCTTTGTGCTGTGGTTCTTGAGTGAACCAAAAGAAGATTTCGGTGCACCGGCACCTTGGAGCTTTGAAGGCTCGCCGGCACGTCATCGACCCTCCGACTTGGTGTGGAACGGTGATGACAACCTTTGTGCGGGGGACGTGGAGACCCCCATCCTTTGTGAAGAAGCTCCTTAGTGGAACCCGGGGCCAAGGTGACCGTGATTGTGTTCACGGAAGATACTTGGTGGCCGAGAAGCAATACTCTTTGTGAGTGCTTCAACAACGTGGATGTAGGTGTGCCTTTGTGGCTAACCGAACCACGGGATAATTATTCGCGTCGAGAGTTTGCTTTCTCCTATCCCGCTCTATAAGCTTCCGCATTTCATACTTGCAATTTGTGTGCCTTTATTTTCATAGAGTAGTTTCGAAAGGCTATAGGTTGCTAAACTCTTTTGGGATAGGGGTTTCAGACTAGAACAACCATAATTGCATATCTAGATAGCATGTTTTAGTTTAATATTGTGCAAATAGTTGGAGCCATAGGTCTAACTTTTTTAGTTTGCCTAATTCACCCCTCCCCCTCTTAGGCTAGAGCGCGGTCCGATCGCTTTCAATTAGTATCAGAGCCGGGACTCACACCTCTCACAAAGAAAGCTAATTTCATTGGCAATTTGTGTTTACCGGCTCACTTGATCGGTTAGGCTTCACCGCCTAGTGAATTAGCTCTTTGGGGAAGGGATGGATTCTCTAGGACCTCCTCCACGTTTCGATGGCACACGCTTCCAATGATGGAAGATCTTAATGCAATCTCACCTCCAAGCAAAGGGCCTAAATGTTTGGAGGGTAACTAGTGAAGGAATGAAGGATAATAGTCATCAAGAGAAGCAATATGATGCTATAGCCAAATGTGCTATTTTAAACTGTCTTGGTGACAATGTGTTCAACCGTGTGTTTGTTTGTAAAAATGCTAAGGATTTATGGAAAACCATTAGTGAGAACCATGAAGGCACAAAAGATGTTGCAAATGAAAAATATCATGTTCTCATTGATAAACTTAATAGCTTCAAGCAACTTGATCATGAAAATGCCGAAACTACGTACTCACGGTTGAATATTCTTGTGAATGAGATTAACTCTTTAGATGTGAAGAAAATTGATGATTTGGAGCTCATTCGCAAGATCATTCACTTCGGAGGCCGGAATATGATTTGGTGATCACAATACTTTATGAGAAGGAAATCAATACATTGACACCAAATCAAGTCCTAAACAAGGTGATTGCCCATGAGCTATGCCATGACATCAAGCCAAGAGCGCCACCTTCTTCACCAACACATAACGCACTTGCATGCAAGCAAGTCAAGAAGTTGAAGAAGATGGTCATCAAAGGTAGCTCAAGTGAAGAGGAAGAAGAGGAGGCATGCCCAAGCTTCTCAAGTGATGAAAAAGAGCCAATGGACCCCAACCTTTACATGCAAGTCAAAAAGATGAACAAATACTTGCAAGAAATCAACTCAATGAGATATATGGTCTTCCTCAAAGATGGGCCTCATCACCAACAAATGAAGGTTGAGAGAAGGTTCAAGAAGAAGAAGCCTCAACATGAATTATTTGCCATTTTTGGTGAATGGGTTAGTGGTGGTGAAGAATCAAGTGCAAGCTCAAGTGATGAATCAAGTAAGAAATTCACCACCCGCACTAACATGGGCTCATCATCCAACACTTGCCTCATGGCCAAAGGTACGGATAGCGATGTAAGTGATGATGATTCTGATTCTCCTTCACATGAAGAACTTCTTGAACTAGTTCATGAGAACCAAAAGTAATTAAGAAGCAAATAAATGAAATTGAAAATCTTAATGCTCTCAATGATCTTAATGGTATCTTCACTACAAACTATGAAAACTTGTTATGCAAATTCAAATTGCTTAGCGAAGAGCATGAAGAGCTCAAGTTAAAAATTGAGAGCATTAATGATAAAAATGGTGCTTCAACTTCTTGTTTTGATTTAATTGATGAATCTAACCCTTGCAATGAGAAATGCTATGAGAATGTTGTTGTAGAATCATGTGATGATCTCATTGCCAAGGAGAATGATGAACTCAAGCAAGAAGTACAAAGGCTCATGAAGAACTTGGCTAGGTTGAAGGGCAAGGGCATAGAGAGCAATGTCCAACCTTCTCAAGATAACCGTGAGGACATGGTGAAGAAGCTTGAGAAGGGGTCCACCATGACTTGGTCAAAGTGCCATCATAAACGCCACAAGTCCAACAAGTATTCTCAACCAAGAAAGAAGCTTTCGGATGAGAAGAACAAGAAGAAGCTCACAATCAAGAGTTCTCTCATCTACACCAAGCCCAACCGGAGGAACAAAAGCAATAGCACCTCCTATGTGATCAAGAAGAAAATCAATGGCAAGGTGGTTGCTCACAAGGTTGGGAAGCAAGCAAGGAGTTGGAATCACTCCATTTGGGTGCCCAAGGATGTCATCACCAATATAAAGGGGCCTCAAATGGTGTGGGTTCCAAAGAAGACTTGAAGCCCAAGAATGGCTTCGGGGGATTTGGAGGCTTGGCTACCTAGAAGATGAAGGATTCAAGCTAAAGAAGCCAAGCTCGTATCTTGGACATTTGTTGCCCAAGTCCCCCATAAGGTAATAGTAGCTAGATTTCAATTCAAGCATCATGTAGCTTCATTGTCTTTGCTAGGTTGTTTGCATTGCATCCCCTAGTGTTATATATGGTGGGTTGCTTGTGTCATGATTCTAACCCATGAGTAACCTACATGGTTTGATAAGTGTGTAGAAAGCAACACAAGGTTACTCTTCATGGTACATGGACTTCATGAGGTATGTATTTTATTTGTACCATGAACAGAAGCTATAGGGTAAACTTTCCATTGTTGTCATAAACAATGTGCATACATTTGGTTGGTGATTCAAATATTAAATGCACACATTTAGGGGGAGTTCATCCTATAGTTTGTGATTTTGAGACTAACATATTTTCCAGCTCATCTTTTGTAGTCTCATGTTGAGCCATGGTCTATTGAACTAAAATTCTATATCTATGTTCATAGGCCATGTGATTATACATTTACTCATCTTGGTGTACCAAGTGTTCTCCACTTCAAGGACTTTCAATTGGTATTCAATTTCAATTGACATCATGACAAAGGTCACTTTAAAATTGGTACATGCAAGGTAAAACGACTCCCCCGAGGTATGCATGGTCTATAACTCCTTCAATTGGTATCTTTGTCAATTCTTTGTTTTTATAGAGCTACCTCCGTGCATGATATGATCTAAGCTTTCTTATTAAAATGTCTAGTTGTGCATATAATTTTCACATTATCACTTTATACACACACTTTGTGGAAAGCTTAGCTCATGTCATGCCAGTTTCATGATTTTGTGATCCACCTTAGTAATTGCTCACTTGGTATCTTCATTGATATCATATACTTGGATCATGATTCATGAAACTAACTCCCTAGGCCACTAACTTTTCCCTTTGAGCTATTTTGGTTTGCCAAGCCTTTTTAGGTGATTTGATTCCAAAGGGGGAGAATTTTGGATCAAAGCAAGGTGAAAATAAGTAATTTCCTAAGGGGGAGCAACTTTGATTCCAAAAGGGGAGAAAAGAAGAAGAAAATGGGGAGAAGCAAAGGGGGATGATGGATTTAGGGGGAGGCCAAGTCAACATTGGATGATGGTAAGCATCCAAGCAAGTGTAAGTGGTTCAATTTGTCAATTTTTGCAAAATTTATATTTGCTTTGATTGTGTTGTCATAAATCACCAGAAAAGGGGAGATTGTAAGGAAAATGGCTCCATTAGGCCATTGCTTTGTGGTTTTGGTGATTGAATAACAACACAATCAATGTGACTAATGAGTTTGTCAAGTGAATAATTATAGATCCCAGGGATGAAGCAAAAAGGCCAAGCAAAGCAAAACATAAAGAAAGAACTCAAAGAAATGAAGAAATGGACGAGTTCTGCAAAAGTCAGTGGGACCGGATGAACCGGTGCATGGGCACCAGAGTATCCGGCTGGCACCGGATAAACCGACACAAGGGCGTCGGAGCAATTCTGCCCGTGTACCAGGCCATGTGGGAGGAAGCCAAGTGGGACCGGATGAACCGACGCTAGCAAGAATAGGGCGTCGGAGCATTGACCGGAGTATACATCAGAGGGCATGTCAAAGGTGTGGGAGCAAAGTCTATTGCACTGGATGATTTGACGAAGCACCGGAGCAATGCGTCGGAGTAATGATGTCAGCAGCAGCTGAAGACTCCTTTAGCACCGGATGATCCGACGCCTACCGGATGAACCGATGCCACCTCACCGGTTCATCCGGTGCCTCCTGTGTCACGTGTCATAAGCCCCAACGGCTATCTCAGGGCACAGTCTGACCGGATGAGCCGGTGCGTACCCGTCGGTCTATCCGACGCCACGTAGAAAAGTGGCCAACGGCTCACTCCACTTGGTGGCCTATATATGCCATCCCCCGGCCATTTGAAGATTGCTGGAGTTCAAGGAAGTCACAAACACACCCAAAAACATCACCAAGCCATCCAAGAGCTTAGTGTTCATATCCTTAGCCCTTAGCACACTTTGAGAGTGTTGTGTAAAGGATAGCTCTTTAGTGAGTGAGATTGCACGGCCTTATGCCTTTGTGCTGTGGTTCTCGAGTGAACCAAAAGAACCGGCACCTTGGAGCTTTGAAGGCTCGCCGGCACGTCATCCACCCTCTGACTTGGTGTGGAGCGGCGACACCAACCTTTGTGCGGGGGACGTGCAGACCCCCATCCTTTGTGGAGAAGCTCCTTAGTGGAACCCGGGGTCAAAGTGACCGTGATTGTGTTCACGGAAGAGACTTGGTGGTCGAGAAGCAATACTCTTTGTGAGTGCTTCAACAACGTGGATGTAGATGTGCCTTTGTGGCTAACCGAACCACGGGATAATCATCCGCGTCGAGAGTTTGGTTTCTCCAATCCCGCTCTTTAAGCTTCCGCATTTCATACTTGCAATTTGTGTGCCTTTACTTTCATAGAGTAGTTTCTTGATAGGAAAGGCTATAAGTTGCTAAACTCTTTTGGGATAGGGGTTTCACACTAGAACAAACATAGTTTCACATCTAGATAGCATGTTTTAGTTTAATATTGTGCAAATAGTTGGAGCCATAGGTCTAAGTTTTTTTGTTTGCCTAATTCATCTTCTCCCTCTCTTAGGCTAGAGCGCGGTCCGATTGCTTTGACAATCCCTTGCAGTTAATTCTTGCATGGTGTCTTCAGAGTATTCTTTTTACTATACTTTCATGGGGGTCTGGTTAGATAAAATCTGTTCTTTTGACGTCTATACACTATTACTCTATACTATTAGGAGCAAGGCCGGAGCTTTAATTTGTTACCGGTCTTTCTCAGAAGTTAAGTAGGTTGTTTTTAAACTCTCAGTTTAGTAGCAGTTACCACCACTATCAACATAGATCTTGGAGAGTACACGCATGTAATTCTCTTGTAGAGTATGCAGCAAGAATAGCTAGACCATTTTAATCCGAGTACAAGGTGCAATAAGACTCAATGCAATGCATTAAGTGCTCACATGAGTCACAGCGTTATTGATTTGTATATTCTTCTTGCTCTCGTTATATATGTCTCGAGGCACTACTGTTACTAAAACATTGCAGCAGTTACCTAGAGAAGGCTCCTAATTAAGCATAGCTTGGGACTTGGAGATATTGGGAGCGTACTGGATACTTATGCAGTTCCATCAAGAGTATGGAAATAATCATTGGGAGCATGGTGGTTTGTTATTTGACTCGCATAGGTTATTATGTTACGAAGAGAAGAACTGAATTGCAATAGTCCCAAAGGGGTATATATACATGAGAGCACCCAAACCCTAGACACTAGGAGATTACAATACTACCCTTGACTACTATACCCTTAACACCCCCTCTCAAATGCAACATGAATACAGTGATGTTGCATTTGGAGAGTTGATACTAAGAGCAACTCCAAGAGGCTCTGTAAAACTAATTGAATGGGTAAATATAGCTAACCGACGCAAAAAACAGGATCTAAGAGTCTCTATATCCTGCTCGCTGCTCTATCGGGCTCGTCATCCCTCCTCCCTTCCTCGGCAAACATCCCAAGCGAACTCGGCTCGCTACCCTCGCCGCGCGCTCGTCCTCCCAGAAAAAGTGCGACGCCTAGGCCCCTTCCACCTCACCGCCGCCCACTGCCGAGTCCACCATCGCGGAGCTCCTCCACCCGTCGCCCAGCCCATCACTGCGGAGCTTCACCGCCCACCGTCGAGCTCACCGCCCGTCGCCGCCTCATCCCGCCGGAGCTCACCGCCACCAAGCTCCTCCGCCCGCCGCCGAGCTCACTGCCACGGAGCTCCTCCGCCCGCTGCCGAGCTCCTCCACCGCCGCCGAACCCCCAAGCCCGCTCGCCGTCGGCCCATCGACTACGACTTCGTCCACTTCCTCCACGCGCTCGTGGCGGCCGGGCTGCCTGGGGGCCCCTCTCGTGGTGCTGCTGCTCGTGGCGCCGCCGCTCATGGCGGCCTGCTCGGTGAAGGATGCCGCCACCGCTCGCGTAAGGCCGGGCGGACGTGCCGAGGCGGAGGGGATCCGCTTCCTCCACGCACCCGTGGCGGCCAGGCGGCCTGGGGGGCCCGCTCGTGGTGCCGCAGCTCATGGAGACCGGCTGCTAGAGAGCCTGCTCGGCGAAGGACGCCGCCGCCGCTCGTGTGAGGCCGGGCGGAGGTGTTGAGGCGGAGGGGAGTGGTGGCCGGGAAGGAAGGGGAAAGGGATGATGTGTGGGACCCACGCATCAGTGTGTAGAGGGGGGTAGTTGATGGAGCTATTGTGATTTGGAGAGTGAGAAAATGAAGAGTCTGTTGGAGTAACCAACTTATTATAGAGAGAAATTTGTTTCCAGAGTTAAATGAAGAGCCAAATAGAGAGTCAAAAATGATTACTCTCTTGGAGATGCTCTAATAACTAGACTCAACAAAAAGAAAATGATACATCCAAAGTCCAAAATCAAAGATGTCATCAAATAAGCGTGCAACTCTTGACATGTCAATGTAGATGATCTCCTCCACAAGAGGGTATTGCCTTCACAACCATACTTCAGCAAATAACCCGAGTCTTCACAAACCAGAACATGAACCTTGCTTTGGAGACTTTGAACTTGACAATAACAGTGAGATGTGTCAAACCAGCCAAAGAGAGGATAGAGAGATCACTGCTGCAAGATGGCAAGTAGGAGGACATGTGATGATGATGACGAATAAATGGCCATTGATCATGACGTGGACCAAAATAGTTCCCAAAGGGACCAAGAGGGCAAAGGTCGCATCAACAACAATGATGGGGGCAGCCACATATCATGGCAAACCCGAAAAAGAAAATGAAAATGGCTGATTTGGCAATGAAATTGGGGATTTGCACGACTTTAATGAACTATAGTGAGCAATTGGACTTGGATTGACATGTGATGCAGATGCAGCAAAGGCAAATGACACTCTAGCAGCAGACTTGGATGGACTCGTCAGAAGCAAAGACAAACAAGGATGCTAGCAGGCAGCAGCAATAGCAGCGATAAAAATGATGGAGGGAAAAGGAGTAGAGGAGTCCCTTAGCTGCTGTGATACGGCCCACAGCTGCAGCAAATTTATCCAAGCACAAACCACGGGCTGTGCAGAAGGCAGCGGAGGCCATGGAGAAGACGCACGAGCGAAGAGGAGCCAGGCGACGACGAGCCGCAGATGCACGGCTCCTCCCGATGGGCAGACAGGCAGAGGACGACGGACGGCGATGAGGTGAGTAGACGGCAGCTCCGCGACGGACGGGTGGACGACGGAGGCAACAAATCGAGGCGGCGCAGCAATGGGCAATGAAGATCCTCTGAAGGGCGCAGGGGCAGACGGGCGGACGGATGCGCAGATGGAGGCCCGCGGCAGCGTGAAACGCCGCCGGGAAGAGCAGATCCACCTGCAACGGCGGCGGAGAGGACGACGGCGCAGAAGGGGACGGCGTGGACAGCTGCTGCACGATGGGCGGCAGACGGCTGCGACAAGCGGCTCGGACGGCACGAGGACAAGCCACAATACGCGGCGGGGACGAGCTGCGACAGGGCGGCGTGGTGGAGATCCGCGCGGACGGCGGCGGAGGGAGGCCGCGATGGGCGGCGGTGGAGGACGACAGTGTCGGATCCATGACGGGCAGCAGGGCTGCTGCTCCCCTCCCGCGACTGGACGGACTGGCGGCGACGGCACTCGACAGTAGAAAAAAATGGGTACGCTGCTCTTTGCTGCTGCTGTGACTCAAACCGGAAAGGGAAATAAGTTTGGGGCTTGACGGTTGCCGCCCCCGGGAGGGAAGAATCGATCCTCCCGGGGACGGCGCAGCGGGACGACGAGGGTGGCGGACGGATTTAAGCAACCTAGCTAGAGCTCTGATTCCATGTTACTATTGCAATAGTCCCAAAAGGGTATATATACATGAGAGCACCCAAAGCTTAAACACTAGGAGATTACAATACCACCCTTGACTACTACACTCTTGACAAAAAAGACCCCGCCCCATGAAAGTATAGTAAAAAAAATATTCTGAAGACAACATGCAAGCATTAATTGCAAGTTATTGAAGCGCAACTTGTCTGGGTAAGATTTCAGAAGTTGGACTGCATCCCATGGACATCAACGGAGTTGCTGATGCCTCCAGCTCCTATTGTATGTGTTGCTAGTAGCCTTGTCACAGGATGCCAATTGCCATGACTGGGGGAGTCTGGGACTACCTCTCCACTCCAGCATTCCGAGAATCCAACTCTTCCACTTTGTATATACGAATAGTTGAATACTTGTGTCACACAAGTTCATTGTGCATATAAATGAGGTTTTTTCTTAAAAAAAAACTCGTGTGCTGTACCATTGCATGGATTTTGTGCCAGTTACATACAAATGGAGCAAATGAATAAATCTTGAGTTGTTTAGAACAAGGTGCATATGTACGTGAAGAGGAACAGAATTAGTCTCACATTTAACTTGCCATTCTGCTTGTGTTCCGTATTACATTGTATTTATACTAGGTGAAGAACGCGCTCCGCCGCGTCGGAAGAAATCGTGGAAGGAAACTGAAAAGGGAAAAAAATTAAGAGAAAAAGTAAAATTGAGAGGAAAAAAAAGGAAAATTGAGAGAAAAAAAAGAAAACACGGCACCACACGGCGGTGGACGCCACCGGCCGTTCCCGCCGCCCGCGCCTCTGCCTGGACGCCACCTCCATTTGTCTCGCTGCCGCCGTCATCCGCGCCGACGCCTCAACACCAGCGCCGCCGCCGACGTCGCCGCCTCGACACCAGCGCCCAGATCTGCCGCCCGCTCCACGCCACCGCCCGGATCCGCGGGCCGCTGCACCGCCTCGACGCCGCAACCCGGATCTGGCGGCTGCTGCACCGCCTCGACGCTAGCGACCGGATCCGCTACCCGCCGATCTGCCTCGACGCTGCTAGACCGGATCCGCCGCCCACTGCTTCGCCTCGACGCTGCTGGACTGGATCCGCAGTCTGCGCCCTCCACGTCGGGCTGGGGCGGCGCGCTGAGGCGGCATGGGGGAGGGATGGTGGTGGCGGCCGGGAGGAGGCGGGGCGGCGGCGGCGTGGAGACGGGAAAGGGAGGGACGGAAGGCGGCGTCTACCGGGAGGGGGCGGGTTGGAGGCCAGGGAGGGGGGGGGGGCGTTGTGATGGGGAGGGTGAAGAGGGATAGGGGGTCTTTTGCAAAATTACGGGGACGGCGGGTTCTATTTTCAATTTCATCGAGGGGTTTTTTGCAAAATTACAGCCAATGGCCGGCGTCGGGCGACTTCCTTGGACACGTGTCAAGCTGGGCTTGTCCGGTGAAGGAGAGGGGCGTCTCTCCATGCCGCATAGTATATAGAGTATTCACACCAAACCTCTCAAGTTCATCTATACATTAATTATTATTGCGCTGCACAAGTATTCGTATAAAAGACGGAAGAGGAAGAGAACCGAAAGATAGTGCGAGTGCGATCCATATGGTGCTCTGTGATAAATAAAGTAATAAAACTGTTAGAGACGGGAACCGGAGGCAACAGAGAGACCAAGAATGTTCAAGACAGGCCTTCACTTTGGTAACTCTCTATGACAAGTGTTGTCATCTCTGCTGGTTATGATGCACCAATTCATTCAGTTCTCTCGTTTTCACGGCAAGGTAGTCATGCTGACGGAGGCCGGAGCTGCTGTTTTTCAATGAGCAAGGCTCCTCTTCAGACTGCTGGCTACTTTGTATCTATCTCGACATGCCTGTAAGGCTGCTATTGAAAACGATGAGGATGTGCTCCACAACCCTTCTTCCTTGCAATTGTCTGGAGGACGCACAGCAAACAGACAGAGTGCACAATGATTAGGAAGTGTTTATGTTATATATATGTGTGTGATGAGTAATAACATTTCTTAGTTACCAAAACACGACTTAATTAAAGTTATTTATATAAAAGGACTTTTATTTTGTGTGTTTACGATGTCACTCTGAACCGGAGCTCTCCCAGTCCCAAATAAGGCATGATAATAGAGAGATGACGCAGTGGATTGATTTTTGGCACACATGTAATTCTCTTGAAGAAAGTGAGGTGCATCATGCATGCTGGCAGCAAGAATTAATTTCTATACCATTTTAATCCGACTACACGGTCCCAACAATGCATTAGGTGCTCACACGGCTCACAGGTGGTATTGATTTTTGCATTTTACAATAGTACAGCCACACCAGAAGATAGCAGTAGTTAGAGAAGGCTCCAATTTAAGCATGGTCTAGCTAGGAGTTTGAAGGCATTAGGAGCGTACTTTGGCAGCTACATGATATCCATCAACACCATGCACTGCTAAAAAAATGCACATATGTAGCGGGCCGGAACCCCCAATTTGTATCGGGCGCCGGCCTGATACCGTCTGGCCGGTATTAAGTGGGCCGCCACTTAGTACCGGTCAGGCGGCCCGGTACTAAAGGTGCACTTTAGTACGGGTCGGTAACACCGACCGGTACTAAAGTGCATGCCACGCAGGCGCTGCAGGTGGAGCCATTTAGTACCGGTCGGTGATATCGACCAGTACTAAATGTCTTTTTTTTCCTGTTTTTCCATTTTTTGGGTTTCAATTAATTCGTATTCGTATATGTTTGCGTATTCGTATTTGTGTACATCTGTGTATTCACATTCTAGCACGTCTGTGTACTCGTATATATTCGTATCTAGCATACAATTGAATACATTTATTATAATTACATAAACTTGAAATATTATATGTACTTCGAATATAAATATGTTAATAATTAACTCGGGATTCATAATATATTTACAAGTCGTCGTGCACATAAGTTTTGTCCAACAATTTTTTACAAGATACTAAGTGTCCTTGGGCGCCTCATCATCATCGCTGATTGTTGGCGCCTACCAACGTCACCTAGCGATGACGCCCGCAGACGCCAATTTGGGACGGCAGTATTTCATGAACTACGAATAAATCCACAAGCGCACGGAATACCGCTGTAGTATTTTACCCGGGAGTATACCGGGGTGTCATTTATATTTCCGCAGGGAAGGCCATGAGTGAGAGAATATATAGATCAGTTGGTGAGCTCTATCTAGATTGGATATTATCATGCATAAAGAGGGGTAAGATAATAACAGAATAAAGGTTACTCTAGGCCGGGAGCAAGGTAAAAGTCAGAGCTCGAGTCAGCTGTGCTAGGCTAGCTATATCTACACTTTCTCATTAGTTAGCTCGTCAGAGATTAAACTACACAACAGGGAGATCGCTATCGAAGTAACGGGAAGAGCCCGTACACCCCGGCGTCTTTATGTACCTCCTACCCCCCATACCGAACGTGGAGGATTACTAAAAGGCACGGACAGGGCTGTCACCACCTGCCGGCTACCTCTACAAACTGTGGGTATAGTTGACATCCAGCAACTCTTAGCTAATCTAGACACCATGTCTACACTAGTAAGGGATACTCTAGTGTCCCGCGCGGAGCCCCCACCCTCCGGATGGACAGACATCACACTAGAGCAATCATACGAATACTGGAGCAATTGATAGAGTTCTAAGAACAAAAGACTAACCATCTCCAACACAGGGTGATCATGCAATGCATGCATTGAATAATAACGCAACCATGACAAGAAGCATATACTCGATAACTCAGAATATACTTCAAGCTGATATCGGTAACCATAGTCTAATTCTATTACAAACGACCGAATATTACAAGAGAGAGCTAGAGATGAACCCATACCTGACTCTCGAGCAACTCCGGCGACTCGATGACTTCTAGACTTCTCCTAAACTCCACTAAGCCTAAAGACTATGCAAGGAATGCAAGAGAGGAAGAGGTGTGTGGTGTGTGTGTTCTATTCTCTACCCCCCTTCTATTTATAGCAGGGAGCCACTAGCCGTAGCACCCCAAACCAACATTGTGAGCCAACAGGGAAGCGCCACATGCCTTGGTTGAGGTGGTGGGGCCCACGGGCCTGTCCGGCCGACCAGGTAGGTCGGTCGGCCTGCCCGGGCCGCCAACCGCCCCCAACTTCTTGGAGTGGTCTTGTCTTGGTCTCCCCTTGTCCTAAAGTTGAGGCACGGCCTGCCCCAGCTGGGTTTGCTTCAGTTCTTGGGCTTCACTTGGTCTAATTGAGCCTGAATCGGTACTCTGATATTTTCTATGATTTTGTGTCGGGCCAAAGTGTGCTTGTAACCTGCATATTTGCTTGAAAACACAACTTGCATATTCTAAAAGGTAAAGTGTGATTTAGTAACTTTATTGGATAAGGATGCGTGTAAGAAATGCAAACTCTCACGATTTTTTGATCAAGTTAACGCCTGGAAATGGTCGTTAGTGAGTGTCAACAAGATCCCCCAAGCTGTCCTTTGCTCGTCCCGAGCAAAGTAGCACAAATCAGGTTGTTGATCAGAAAATCACTTTGACTCGTACCTTACCTGTCATGTCATAGTCTGAAGCAAAGAGATTCATCTATAAGCTTAAATAAGTTGGTTAGCATACCTTTGCTCAATTATCTTACTCCCTCATGGGGCTTTTTAGCTGTCTCCTTGTCTTGGGCTGTTGGGAGTTAGAATGGTGCATAAAGCAGTACTTACTTGTTCATAGATCCTCAATCCATCTGGAGACACTTTTTTTTTTGAAAGTTTTTTTGAAAGAATGGCAAAGCTCCAGGATAACTCTCTTGAGGCACTCATCTTGTATTTCCTTACCAGGGCAGTGTTTGCCTTTGATCTTCCCTACTACTACAAGCCTTGTGTGGAGCTCAAGATAGGATAAGAACATAGCACACTTGTATTCTATTTATTGTAAAGTCAAAGAGAAGATCCATAGAGAAACAAGTCATGCAATCTCGATCAAAAGGTGCAAGTGTATGAATGGATGGATAGATGGATGAATATGGCTTACTCCTTGAGGTAATGGCTTTTCTCTCTCGAATCATCCCTGTCTCTCTCTCTTTTTCTTCTTTTTTTTTGAGACATGGTTACCCTCTTTTTCTCTCTTTTTTTTGGGTCATGCTTCTTTGGCATGCCATCTTTTCTCTTCTTTTCAGGGCAACCATAATCTGACTTTATTTTATTTTAGGAATGTTCTACGAGAGAGATCACCAAGACATGGAGCATTTATAGATGTGAAGTGGATGGTGGTGCTAATTCCCAGTGTAGGAATATAACAAATGGATGGGACGTGTCTGTGCTTATGATCGAGAAAGCATGAAGAGCATCTTACTAGGGTCACCCAATTTGACAAAACTCAACAGAATATCAAGCAGCATATGTATAAGGGTTTTTCATGGAATATGACATATGGCTCTGGTAGGACATTGCATATCGCTGGGAAACTTGCCTTTTAATTTTTTTTAAATTATCTTTTTTCGAAAACAACTCCAGACTTCAAGCATCACTAGAACAAGCTTGTATAACCTTATTTACCATATCTAAACTCACAACAACTTAGACTCGGATCAAGCATATGCAACCCACGGAACTTTCAAGTTTATTGGCAACATATTTGTATAACCAATGAATATAAACTCAAGAGAACTCTTATTTTCAAACTAGGCACAACAGACATGATAGAGTAAAGCAAAACTCTTCCTTTCAACTTATCAAAAGGGAGTTAAAATATTCTTACCGCGCATCATGGAAAAGGGAAATAAAGCAATAAATTTTTATTTTGTTTTTGGAAGTTTTTATCAATTTTTATTGAAAGAAAATAAAGGGATACAGTTGACTTAGGGGAGTGAACCTCCCCTAAGCTAGCTCTTGGTTTAGGGTCGAAAAGCAGGACCTTTCTCCATACCTGATCAGGTTGAGGTCGTTTTGTCCGTACCTGAAGAAGTAGTTGCGGTCGATGACATCTTATTCTTCTTGCGCCACACCTTCTTGGTCTTCTTCGGTGGCTTAGGCGGCACAGGAACAGGATCCTCGGATGCTGGGTAGATGATTTCCAGATCTTCCCATACTGTATTGGTGATGAAATCAGGGATCTTCTGATCATCTTCCACTGGCTCAGTTGGTGGAGTATGAATTTCCCAATCCTCCCAAGCTGGCTTGGAAGAGGGGTGATAGTCTTGATCATCCCAACCAGGCTCTGCCCATATCCCTTGTTTCTTACTATCCTCATGAATCAGAAATACCTCTCTCTTGTTTTGGAACTTAAATTTCATGGTCTTTCCCATGATACGGAGGCTGATTCTTCCTCTCCCCACATCAATTCTGGCATTTGTATCCTTGAGGAATGGTCACCCAAGTATGAGCGGGATTCCAAGATCTCCTTTCATATCAAGGACTACGAAGCCCACCAATATGTAGGTATTCTTGAATTTTACCATTAACATTTCCACAACTCCTTCTAGATATCTTATCGTGGAATCTGCCAGCTGAACACACATAGTGGTAGGGAAAATTGATGAATAGCCTAGCTTCTCAAAAGTCACCTTGGGCATGATGTTAACGCTGGCTCCAAGGTCACAAAGGGTGTGATCAAATTCATAATCAAAGATTGAGCAGCTGATCACTGGGGTTCCGGGATCTTCTCTTATTGTGGCTGCCAACTCGCCCCACGCACCTCTTCTTGGGTGTGTGAGTTTCTCTGCATAGATGAGGGATGTCCTGCTAAGGGGCTCTTTCCACATAGCATTGATGACATTCACACTTTCTAGAGTTGATTCGGGTTGCCCCGGAATCTTCCCTAGTTCAGCAGCAGGTGTAGCAGCAGCTAGTTGAGCCAATTGAGTTTCTAGCGCCTTATTGAAACTCAGCTGGTTCTTCATATCAGTGGAGAATCCGTCCATCTTGGCATGGATGGTCTCCATAGATTTGTCTATAGCGGCCAACTTCTTCTGAAGGGACTCATTGATCTTCGCTTGGCCGTAGACAAGATCTCTCAAGGTAGGCTGGTTAGGACCGAAAGAATTTGAATTCCCATTACCTCCTTGGTAATATGGGCGTGGTTGATTCCACCCCGGACATCCTTGTGGACGAAACCCATTGCTGCCATTGAGGAATAGAGCTTCTTCTTAGATTTCTGGGCAATTGTTGCCCGAATGTCCAACATTCCCGCAGTCCTCGCACGTCATGCGAGTTTCCAAGGCTTGAAGTGTTTGCATCTGAGCCTTATCTTGGGAATAATCCTCAAATTTCTTGAGGAGGAGATCAATCTTCATAGAGAGCATGTCGGCCTCCTTGACGGAGTGCATACCTCACTGGCGCGGTTGGAGGCGATCATCGCTCCAACCTTGGTTGGAAACCATCTTCTCGATCAATGATGTAGCTCTTTCAATGGTTAGCGAGAAGAAAGCTCCACCCGCAGCGGCATCCACATGATCACGGGATGACTGTGTCAACCCATTGTAGAAGTTCTATAGAATGAGCCAATTATCCATTCCATGGTGCAGACACGCCAGAATATACTCCTGAAGCCTCTCCCAAGCTTCCAGAATTGACTCATTTGATGCCTGCTGGAAGTTCGAAATTCGACCACGAAGAGCATTGGTTTTACCCGTAGGGAAGAACTTCAAGAGGAACGCCTTGATACATTTGTCCCAAGTATCCACAGCAGCCTTGTTAGCATAAAACCATTGCTTCGCTCTCCCCAAGAGAGAAAACGGAAACAGACGGAGCCGGATTGCATCTTGCGATACACCCTTAATAACAAAAGTATTGTAGAGCTCCAGGAACTTCTGGAGATGAGCGCTGGCATCCTCATTGGCCCTGCCACAAAATGGGCTGGCCTGCACCATCGTAATGAGACCCATCTTGATCTCGAAATTTTCTCCTCCAGTGTTAACCTCAGGTTCGGTCGAGACCTGGCTAGCAGACGGAGCAGAGTAATCACGGAGTGTCTTCTGGGCCATAGCTCTAGGAGCTGATGATGATGCGATGACTGGATCAACTGCCGAGAGTGATCTCCGAGGTGATACGAGATGAGCTCGCGTCCTCCTCAAAAGTGACTCTGGATCGGAATGAAAGTTTTGCGGCAAGTCAAAACTGGTTATACACTACTCTGTTTTCATATCAACGAAGACAAGAAAACAAAACCAAGTTAGCCTGTTTAGCAAGCGAATACCAATTTCGATTTTGTTCACAACTCTGTCTATATATTTCACTCTGTGCCTTCCCTGGCAACGGCGCCAAAAATGCTTGTTGGCACCTACCAACGTCACCTAGCGATGACGCCCATAGATGCCAATTTGGGATGGCAGTATTTCATAAACCACGAATAGATCCGCAAGCGCACGGAATACCGCTGTAGCATTTTACCCGGGAGTATACCGGGGTGTCATTTATATTGCCGCAGGGAAGGCGATGAGTGAGAGAATATATAGATCAGTTGGTGAGCTCTATCTAGATTGGATATTCTCATGCATAAACAGGGGTAAGATAATAACATGGTAGGAGGTAGTGTGACACACACACAAACTACTCTTTTGGATAAAAGAATAAAGGTTACTCTAGGCTGGGAGCAAGGTAAAAGTCAGAGCTCGAGTCAGCTGTGCTAGGCTAGCTATATCTACACTTTCTCATTAGTTAGCTCGTCAGAGATTAAACTACACAACAGGGAGATCGCTATCAAAGTAACGGGAGGAGCCCGTACACCCCGGCGACTTTATGTACCTCCTACCCCTCATACCGAACGTGGAGGATTACTAAAAGGCACGGACAGGGCTGTAACCACCTGCCGGCTATCTCTACAAACCGTAGGTATAATTGACATCCAGTAACTCTTAACTAATCTAGACACCATGTCTACACTAGTAAGGGATACTCTAGTGTGTGGTGTGTGTGTGTGTGTTCTATTCTCTACCCCCCCTTCTATTTATAGCAGGGAGCCACTAGCCGCACCCCAAACCGACGTTGTGAGCCAACAGGGAAGTGCCACGTGCCTTGGTTGAGGTGGTGGGGCCCACGGGCCTGGCCGGCCGACCAGGTAGGTCGGTCGGCCTGCTCGGGCCGCCAACCGCCCCCAACTTCCTGCAGTGGACTTGTCTTGGTCTCCCTTTGTCCTAAAGTTGAGGCACGGCATGCGCCAGCTGGGTTTGCTTCAGTTCTTGGGCTTCACTTGGTCCATTTGAGCCTGAATCGGTACTCTAATATTTTTTGTGATTTTATGTCGGGCCAAAGTGTACTTGTAACCTGCATATTAGCTTGAAAACACAACTTGCATATTCTAAAAGGTAAAGTGTGATTTAGGAACTTTATTGGATAAGGATGCGTGTAAGAAATGCAAACTCTCATGATTTTCTGATCAAGTTGACGCCTGGAAATTGTCGTTAGTGAGCGTCAACACTGATGTCCTTATTCGGATCCGCTCGACCCACACTTATCCTAGGATTCGCATAAAATTCTCCATTTGGATTTATGACCTCATCTAGCTAGGATGAATCCACAGATTGATTCTTGAATTGCTTTGACTCTTTCCGGTTCGATGAGGGTATCCGCCATGCAAGTAATCTGTCAAGTGCAAGCATCAATACTTTGAATTAGTACCTAGATGCAACTAAATGCAAATAATTAGAAATGTTGTTGTACGTACTTGATGGTCATGTTCTGACATCGAGCCGCGGTGGGTAAAACCCATCATGTACTCACATACATAGTAGCCACATAAGTTGTTTCCTGGCGCTTGTCTCATAATCTATATATACATATAGGTTGTGAAATATTTATGTTGATTAAAGAAACGACAGTAGATGTGGGATATGTATTCGTACTGGCCAGTTAGTGGTGAATTCTAGCGGGGCTGGAGGTGACGATATTCCTATATGTTTCTGGAGGAAGCGAGCCCATGCTTTTTGGATGATGTTTATGAGGTCTTGGTAATAATATGTTGACTTCCTCAAGGAGTCGTACACCCGAACTCAGCATCTATCGATCTCGATTATAAGAAGGATCCAGTGAAACCTGTTTCATGCACATATATGTATAAGAAATGTTGGATATATATATACACATATATACAGTGAAGTCAACAAAAAAGATAAAGAACTCACTCGAAGTTGTATGGAAACAGAATGTATTGACAAGTATTCTACTTATGCAAGGCGAAGAGTATGTTGTTCTCTGTCCGATTAGGCCATTTCCTGATAGTCTCCTCATGTATATTACATGGGTCTATGAAGCCGACATGATATAAACCTTTTCTCTGGCATTCTTGAACCTTCATCCTACACGATTAAAAATGAAGGAAGAGGATGAGAAAACAAATAATTAGTAGAGCTATGGTACTATATACAAAAGGTAGGACAAAGTACACTTACATACAAAATACACAGAGAAGAGACTTGTCTTGGGCGTCTTGATGGTACAGATCATAAAGATTTTCAAAATAAATCCATATGTCATCCAACCCCCGATGGAAATGTGTAAGGATCACCGGGGTGTCCGACCCTAGAGGGGGAGGGGGTGAATAGGGCCGCTAAACGCTTTTTAACCTAGGGCTCAAACTACTTGCATAAGATAAACCTAACACGTCCTATACATGCTAGTTATAACTAAGGTTTATCTATGCAACTCTCTACTTACCCCTAAAAACTTGCAACCTATAGCCAATCCAAATCAACCTAACTAGGAAACTAAATGCACATAACAAAGAGTAAGTGCGGAAACGTAATATGATAAGTAAAGAGGTAAGTGCAAGAGGGATGCAAACTCCCGAGTAGACACGGTCATGTAACGTGGTTCGGCATAAACGCCTACGTCCACGGGACACCGAGGCTCTTCCGATCACCGTCTTGCACTACGCCACCAATGGCGATGCCGGCAAGCAAAGGCAAGTGCTCACAAGACACCGAGTCTCGTGCACCGCCACCGTCTCTCTCGGTCACCCGGCCGAAATCCACTACGGAGCTTTTCCACCAAGGAAGGGGCCTCCTCTTCCCCCGCACAAAGTGTCGTTGCCACTCCACACCAAGACGGAGGGTCACACGACGGATCACAAGTTGCTTGCCGCAGCAAGGCTTCTCTCAAGGGAGCTCTCGCAAGAACTAATCCCTATTACAAGCACTAAGCACTCTCACAAGTGTGCTTAAGCCTATATGATGTATAATGAAGCTCTAAGGTGGTTGGAGATGTTCTTCAAGTGTAGTAGAATGTTCAGCAACTCCAGCACACTTCAAATGGACGGGGTGAGGCGTATATATAGGCCACCAAGTCTTGTAGCCGTTGCTCCAACGGTCAGCTGTAAATCTGCGTACCACCGGAAGAACCGATGCCTTTGGCGGGGTGGCGTCGGTTCATCCGGTCACTCATAACCCGAAGTAGCCGTTGGACTCCTGATGGCTGACGCAGTGACCACCGGTTGAACCGATGCTTTGCACCGATGCTTCACCGGTTCAACCGGTGCTGAAGGAATCTTCTCCTGGACGCTGACGTCATTACACCGGTGGTATGCACCGATGCACCGTCGGTTGAACCGGTGCTGAAGAAACTTTTTCTGGGCACTTGACATCGTCTCTGGTACAAAGGACTGCCGATGCACCGATGCCCTTTCTTGGACCATCGGTTCATCCGGTGCCTAAAGGCTGACTTGGCTTCGATTCCATCCTGCACCCGTAGGGGCGGCCCTTTGGGCCTTGCTACGCCTATATTTTCTTTGTCATCACTTGAACCTAAAAGTCTGGAAATGTTCATCTTAACAATCATATTAGTCCAAGTGTTGTGTGTGTCATCAATCGCCAAAACATTATATTAAAATATGGCATGAGAGGCCATTTTCGCTACAAAATGCCTATCTTGTATTCGGGCACAGAAACATACATCCTTCGATGCACTTACTTTCTTGTACCATGCATGCAACTCACGCGTCCTAGTTGGTAGCGTCGGAATCAACTCTTCCCACATAAGAGGTTCCCCCAACATGAACGGTTTTTTGTTTGCCCCTGGGTGAACCTCGATTGGACCCTCTTCGAGCAGCTGAGCTTTTGTGAGGCTAGTCTTGGATGTTATCATCATTATTATCTTCTTCATTGTCTTCCATCGGAACTCCAAGTTCACCGTGCTTGGTCCAAAGAGTATAGTTATCCATGAAACCCTTCTCAAAAAGGTGGACATGTAGAGTATGCCTTTTTGAGAACTCCTTTTGATTTCTGCAAATGTGGCATGGACACAACATGAAACCTTTCGACGATTTGTGGGTCTCAGCAGCATCGAGGAAAGTTTTAAGACCGTTAATCCACGCCATTGTGCACCGCTGGCCGTACATCCATTGTCGATCCATCTATAAAAAATATATTCTTGAAAAAAAGGACTTGACATTTTTTTAATAACAAACATTTTTATTACATCCAACACAATTTATTCAACAACACATATATAGATTGCATTCGAAAACTAACACAAACATCCCAAAAAAAACATGCTACTTAAAAATTTGCACAACAACACATAGGTTTTCAACCATCCTTGCATGGGAACGCAGAATGCTCTGACGGATTTCTAGCTGGCCCAGAAGAAGATGGCGGAGCTGGAACCTCCGGATTTGGTGGTGATGAACCGTAATGCCGCAACAAATCCTCAAGATCAAACGGAGGTTGCTCGCCCCTTGCCACACATTCTCTATATTCTTTTTTCAAATAACGGAGCGTTGCCCTATGAAAAGCGCTAGGTTTCTTGCACCGACGACCTACTGGAGTTGTGCCCTTCTCTCCAGAAGGACAACAATCACCCCCACCGGCGCCACTCCCTCCAGCTGCTGAAGCCATATTTTACTGGAAAACACTATTATTTTTCACAATATTATAAATTCTTACAATTACAATAAAATTTGAATAATTTAATTGAAATAAATCACATTAATTTGTAAATTGATTGAAAAAACTCACAATTAATTTATAATCCCACAATTACAATACATCGATAAAATAATAATTACAATTACAATAAATCAATAATTTGCTCTCACAATTACAATTAAAGTGTACCCTTGTTACCACCAAGTCTGAAATGTAATCAAATTAGAGTTGCTATTGAGGCATTAGTCATCATTGTGTGCCATGCTATGTCACAGCTCTGTCTAAGTCCTTATTCTTCTTCGGTCATGACCTCACCCCTATCTACATAATGAAGGGTCTAGAAAGAGCTGTGACATAGTAGACACAATGTGACTAATGCCCCAATAGCAACACTACTTCGTTTATATTTCACACTTGCTAGTAAGTGTCTGTGAACTACAATACAAAATAACATTAATTCTCAATCAGAAAAACCTGAATAAATTAATTGAAATAAATATATGATTAATTGAAATAAATCTCTATATCTCCTAATTATTTTGACACCCTTCAGTTTCAGGCGAACACTCTTTTCAATATCCAGAAATCATCTAGTAGAAAAAAACTTTATTTTGGAAAATGTATATGTTGGTAACCTCGACCCTGCGGTGATGACAATGCCTTTCGGGGGGACACGGTGCGGTACAAGGATGTCACCAATCGGCCAGTCGCAGCACCAATATTTCCGGTTAATAGGAACACAACACTTGGCACAGGCAGCGTGCTCGTTGATATGCTCTCAGTGCAACAATGGCCACGCTGACTGCGTCAAATGCTGTCCTCGTATCAATCGGAAGTGCTGGTGATGCGACCAGCCGATTCGCGACGTCCTTATAGCGTATCACCCGAAAGGTAGTGTCATTACTGTTGGATGGAGATTAACGACGTATTCTTGTTTTGAAATAAAGATTTTTTTAGCTTCTAGATGGTTTCAACGTGATCCTGAATAAATACATCACTAGAATGTCAAAATAATCCATTCATAATACAAAAAAATTCTATTATACTCCTATCAATAATTCATTAAAAAATCAACTATCCACAATATGGTTATATATACAAGTAAATCATATGAACTCTCTAAACTCATTCTAAAAATTTCCACTTCCCACATATACTCATCTCATTCGAAAAATAAAAAATATACTACTGTCATTTCTAATAAATAGGAAATGATTGAAAAATATCTCTATAAATTATCAACATTCAACCTAGCCATAAAAGCTTCGCTCAAATTGAAGTCATGGGTACTATATATCTCAAATCAATGAATAAATCAAAGAAATAATGCTCATTCTCACTAATTCTAAAATCACAAATTTCTCTAACTATGGAGCATAAAACAAAGCATGAAGACAATCAATAAAGAGAGAATGAAGTTGCAAACCTTTGGCGCACTAGGATGAGTAGAACACTCACTAAAACTGGAAAAAATGGCGGCACCTCTACAAGGGAAAGAAGAACCCGAGCTCGAGCTGCTCTGGTGAAATGGCGCTGGCTCGGGCTCGGGGAGGAAGAAGGCGCCAATTTATAGTGGGCGCATTAGTACCGGCTGGTGGCTCGAGCTGGTACTAAAGCTCCACATTTAGTACCGGCTGGAGCCACCAGCCGGTACTAAGTTTCCTGGCGACCATTTAGTACCGGCTGGTGGCTCGCTAGCCGTTGCAGGCGGCTGTCGGCGGCACACTTTAGTGCCGGCTGGAGCCACCAGCCGATACTAATTGGCTCCCAAGTGCACTGTTACATAGACCCGGTACTAAATGTGAGTGTTTGTACCAGCCAAAACCGTGATCGGTACTAACGTCCACGGACGAATGTGCAGTTTTCTAGTAGTGATGGATACAAACTTTGGCAGAGTATGTAACCGATCCTTGAGATCCTCCGCACATTAGCCAGCTGCACAAGAATCGGAGGACTCGTTGGAGGTTCTGTTAACAGTTGTGCACTTGCTAGCTCTAAGGGAATGGATCAACTACAATTACTTTGATATTGCTCGTGATGTAGAAGTTAATGGAGTCGTTATCTGATTAGTGGAAACTAGCTAGGATGGTTTCGTTATCTGATTAGTGGAAACTAGCTAGGATGGTTTTCTTTATTGTTGAAAGTTGAAACAGAAACTAGGATGCATGGTTGGACCTCGATGTCCTCCGTTTGTTTCTAGAAAGAAAACAAAAACTAATGTACCACCCACTACTGAAAAAAGGATTTTTAGGGATGGGTAAAAACATATATTTTTTTAAGAGTGGGTGCGGTATCCGACCCTAACTCTCGCAGCTAAAAACCGATTTGTAGGGGCGGGTAATGTGCCCGCCCCTACAAATGCATTTGTAGGAGCGGGTCATGGCTTAACCTACTTCTAAAAAATTAGAAAAAATTCCAAAATAGAAAAATAAAATAGAAAAAATATCCCAGCCAACCGGTTATCACCACAAGCCCCTATACTATAGAAGTGCAATTCTGTTTGATGAAATATGCACACTTGCATTAAACCAGGGTTTGAACTGCTTATCTCAAACCTCGCACATACCCTCCCCTCCATCACACTACAGAGTCACATATAACTCTACGAGAAATTCTATTCTTTTTTATTAACTATGAAAACGATTTGTTGGAGTAAGTGAAAGCCTCTAGAAATCCATTTCCATGGGCGGGTGACGACAAACCCACCCTTAAAAATATTTTTGTATTTTATTCCAAAAATTATTTAAATATTCGAATATAGCAAAATAAATAAAAAGTGAACTTCTGCACTATGGTTATTGTAAATTATAGATACAGAAAAAATATACCAAATATATTTCAATATATATAAAGGTTAAGATTGTCGAAAAATCTCAAAGTATGACTTGAGTTATATGAGATACTATACAGTCATAGCCATATGTAGGGCACACAACTTATAATAATTTTTTAGACTACTACATAACCTTAAATGAAAAAGTTATTAACTACAAATTTAGATCTCTTCAACCTCTACAATTTTGGTATAAAGTTTGAGTTCATCCAAGATCATATGAAAAAGTTATAAATTTATTTGACTGGAACCATTTGTAGGGATGGGTTGGATCATGCCATTTCCTGCCTCTGAAAATCATTTTCATTTACAGGCGGGTTATGGTGTCACCCTCCATTAAAAATGATGGTCATTTTCAATGGTGGCTGACGCCATCATCCACCTCTAAAAATGCATTTTCAGGGTAGGTGAATTGCTACAGTAACCCCGCTTCTTTTGTAGGAGCGAACGGGTTACCTTTTGGGCCATCCTTAAAAAAAAGAAATGTGCCTACAAATCATTTTTGTGGTAGTGGATATATCAAGTACTTAATCAATGTAGAATAAATAAGTATAAGATGTTACATACTTTGGTCCAGAGAGCAAATGGAATGCACATGCTTGTGCTACGGCGTGTCATTTTCTCCCTTTATTCTAGTACCTACCACTATGTGGCCCAGGACAGTTGAAATCTAAATCTATTCTGTTGGAAAAGGTTAACTGCCGGTCTAGGTATTAATAGAAAAGGTGAAAAAAATTAAAAAAAAACATACGCTACGCCACCACCACCACACAACATCTACAACCAAAGCTGGATGGAAACCACACAACACAAGCCTCAAGCGGTGGCAAGGCTCGAGGAGGGAAGAGAAGGGCGCAATCAACACGGACATGGTTGTCGTCGCCCATGTCACTCAAGAGCTATGCGGGGACTCGAGCTCGGCTAGCTCACATTATGTAACCAATAGACATGTGAAGAAGGACAAGTGAAAAACATGTACAGCCACGCCATGCTCCAATCATTTCCAATCCATCGTCATCATTGTCACCGTCGGGTGATGCATACTGGGTCGTACTGATCCATGATGAAACTGCCAACTAGGCCCAAACGGCTATGCATGTACAGCCAGCTACTTTCTTCTTCAATGTATGTTTGTTGTGTAGCCGCTCTATGCAGGTGACCATCAAATATAATGAGAAGGGCCAATATATGGCAGCCGCCGCTTCACAGAGATGGATCCACCCTAACCTAAGCAGCTGAATCTTCCTGTTATGTTATGGTCGAATTCCCAAGGCCTCCTAAACCAAGATATATAGCAGTGTTACAAATGTCGGGACATTGGATGTGAGTTGAAGAGGGATAAACAGGGCAACAAGGTCATGTATTTGTAGAGCCAATTGATAGAAGTTTATATGTCTACAATTTTTTTTCATTTGACTGTACTTTAATTTTTTTAATTGTGTATCCTTGTCGGTGTACAATTTACCCAAGCAGACAATGTATATATATACGTGCTAGTGCAAATTTGCACATAGGGATTTGTTTTAATACTAGGCTAACTTGATCCGAGCTGGTCCACTAATCTCAAACCCTAGTTCACTGTTCACCTAAATGGTCTTTTAGTCCATTTATACACCATTTAAACGGTAAACGAAGGCCACCCATGTCGTTTAGGCCCTAAACGGTAAATTAAACAGTTGGACTATTTAAACCCATTTAAATTGTTAAAAACCTTCAAAACCGTCAATAAGAGGATTACAACTACTAACTTTGGCATCAAACTAATTAATATTGTAAGTATACGAGGTTGAATGAGATTTAATTCTGTCCTAAAAATATTTAGTAGATAAATTATTTTTTACATGCATAAATGTGTATAATTTCAAGCATATTTAAATTTTATATACATAAATATGTATATTTTAGAGTTATTGTACCAGACCGTTTCGGTAGTAACTCCGTATAAACACCGTCTAAACGGTCGAAACACTAAATAAAGGGTGACTAGCTATTTACCGTTTAGTGTTTAGGATAACACTGCCCTAGCTAGCACGCCTTATCCTCCTTCACCGCGAGCCACCACATCATCATCCTCAGCCTCCACCTCAACGACCCTCCTCCTTTCCACACCCTTAACCATGCCACCGCATCCTCCTCTACCACGTCACCCGCACCCTCCATCGCACCACCACCTTCTCATCACCCTCCTCCGCCACCACCGCGCCACCTCCTCGTCACCCTCCTCAATTGCGTCGACATCCTCGCACTCTTTTGTACTGTTGCATCCTCATCCCCCTCTACATATCCATTGCTGAGAAGATGGGCAAAGAGCCATCGTCACTGTGAGGGTTGCGGTGAAGGCCCAGGCCGACGCAGCCGTCCTGGCATGCTATAGCGGCACAATTCCCGATTTGGAAATAGAGGAACTAGTTAATAACAGAGGCTCCGATCCCAATTTGCAGGCATTACAGCCTGCACTCTGTTTCAACAATTCAACTATGCACCTAGAAAGCTAGCACTGTGCTGATGTAGCTAGCTTCTAATAAGGAAATGGATTCACCACCATCCTTTTGATAGGATTCCCTCCCATTTCATTTTGTTTAGAAAAGAAAACAAAATTGCATGTTCCATTTGCATCGCGATATGTTTATCACACGGGCTTATCCATTTTGACAGTCTGTTCTTTTAGCATATCAGGAAATATCAAAGTGTTGGAGACAAACAGTTGTGCATGTTTACTTCTTTTTCTTCTCAGAATGATTTTTTGAGTATCTAAGATTCGTCCGGCAATGGCATAGAGAATGCACGAAAATAAATCACTTAACAGATGCCCTAGTGGCCTTGCCTAATGGAGTGCATGTGAATCCCGTGTGTTGTGCTGACTGAGCAGTTGGACTAATTCATGAATCACAAGCAAAATCTCATGTATCTTGTTCTGCAGCACTTGAACAAGAAAATCCAACATATTTCGTTGCATAAAGTTGAAAGCTCTGTCAATAGTCCTATATATTTCTATCTTCTTCACTTCTTTGTGTCTTTTTTTTTCATGGTGCCAGCAAAAAGGCCGTACCAATTTCTATAACCAAGAAGAGTTTTGTAGTATGGCATGATTTTTGTTTAGAAGTAAGAGAATTAAAACTCCATTAACCTGAACATATATGTAGGGTGTTTGGCCAGTAAACTAGAATGCTCATAACGTGATCGTACAATATATAAGAATTACATTATTTCAGTTGACACAAATCGATATACACTGAATAATGAATAATGTGACCCAGATATTTGTCACTATATATATTTGTATTATTTTTTTTATCCCTTTAGCTTACTAGCCACAGCCAACTGTTCACCGCCATCAACTTCCAGTTGCAAGATAACTATATCAAAAGTGATCCAATAGAGTACTTCTGTCCACGATTGTATTCTCATTTACTCATCTATTGATTCGCGGCATCATCTATTAACCTATCGATTTGTAAAAAAAGAAGAAGTGGAAACATTCATATAGAAGTACTGGTACCATTAAAATGCATTAATTAGTTTTCTCACATGAGTGAACTTTTGTTCACTTTGGTTCCTCTCTTTATAAATCCCCCCCCCCCCACCCCCACCCCATCCCGTAGCTTCAGTCTCACCATTCAAAACAAACTCAAGGGTCAGGTCGATTATGCATGATCAGAATGAACACAATGGTACCGGTACTAAATGGTACTGGTACGATTCTTAATAGGAGCACCCGGTACTAATGCAATATTTTCTTTTACTGGGGCGTTCCCTTTCCCTTTTACCCTTTTATATGTCAAGGGAAAGGGCCTACTAACGATGTAGAGAGGGAGAGAGAGAGAGTCTTCATGTTTTATGGTGGCGGAGATCTTCTCTGACATGATCCGGGGGCCCCGCCTTCTCTGCTGGTGCCATGCCTTTTGTCTGTCGTGGGCCCTATTGTCGCCACCCTACTCCTCCGTGCCCGGGGCGCTCTCGTCGCATGGTCTGCGGTGCGGGGGAGGTGGTGTCCTCCCATACGAGCGACGCACGCCCCTACCCTACGGTTTACCACCCTGTAGGGGTCGTGGGACATGCGCTCCATTGTTCACTGTATCAGCAGGCATCCCATCGTGCTTGCTATCCGCTCCCTTGTCGGTAAGCGGATGATATGGGCACTGTGGGCCCATGGCCATCCCAATCGTGGGGGCCAAGCGTACGGCCGCTTGTCGGCAGAGGTCGGGCAAGGCCGAGTCCTCGCAGAGGTCGGGCAGGGCGGAACCCATCCGGAGAGGTCGGGCGAGGCGGAGCCTCCCCTCCCCACAAGAGTCGGGCCAGATGGTCTGGTGCGCGCACTCGTTCCCTGGACTAACCATGTTACTCAGCCACTAATCCCTTGCCTCTGAGTATCCCTAATATTGATACCCGACAAATATTTTGGCTGTCTACCAAATCATTCAACAAGTACTGAAGAATGAGACTTTTGTAGACTCGGGTTTGCAGCAGTGGTTGCGAATCCGGTACTAGATAATGCATATTTTCTTGTAGTGCTGTCAGATATATACATAAAACCAGCTTGCGTAAATTATTATGCTCGGACAAAGGATACAAAATTTAAAAAAAATAAAAGCATTGTCAAATAAAAAATAAAATTACTAACCAAACGTGATAGTTATTTACAGCAAATGATCCACCAAAAACAACTTAAAATTATAACATATAGTACTTCAACAAAATTGTAGACATAAAAACTTCTATCAATTGGCGCTATAAATACATGACCACGTTGCCGTTTTTATCCAACTCCGACACTATCACATCCAATGTCCCGATATGAGGTATTCGTGTTCTGTAACACTGCTATCTGGGTTTAGGAGGCTTTGGGAATTCGACCATGACATTGTAGCAAGGATTCACTACTTAGGTTGGGGTGGATCCATCTAGACTTCTTTGATACCTGCTCGCAGGCGGAATCCCCCACATCTCTCTTTTCTCTTCAGTTATATACATTCACTGGTCACCTGCATAGAGCTGCTGCACAACAAACATATATTGAAAAAGAAAGTAGCTGGCTGTACATGTGCATTTGGCCGTTTCATCCTAGAGTACGCCCGACGGTGATAACGGATTGCAGTGACTGGAGCAGTAGTGGCGGGTGCTTTGGGGCCTGCTGCTGCTTGTCCTCGTTCTTTGCTAGATGTCTGATATATGGATTGTTTCGCCCCTCCTGCTCAAGCCGATGCTGGAGAAATCTGACTAACCAGTTGTTTTTGGTGGGTTGCAAATAGATGAACCAATTGTGCAGAAGTTTGAAGTTTCAATCCTTTATTTTTAATGAAACAGGCCAACTGCCTACTCGATATATATAAATATTAGTGGAAGAAAAAGTCTTAAAAGATATAAAGAGGGTCAAGTGAAAATCATGTCTATTGGTTAGTTACTTTGAGCCAACCAAGCATGAGGCCCAACGTCGCTCTCGAGTGACACATGTGGCAATCACGCATGCCCGCATCACCACACTCCTACCACTTCCCTCCTCTTGCCCTGCCATCGTCTGAGGCTTGTGTTGTGAGGTTTCCGACCGGTTCTGGTTGTAGATGTTGTGTGGTGGTGGCGGTGTAGCGTTTGTTTTTGTTATTTCTTCACCTTCTCTATCAATACATAGACCAACAGATTGCCTGCAGCTTCGTTTAAAAAATAATGTAGAAAATAAAATCATATAATTGAACCCAGCCATTCTTGGATTTGCATGAATGAAGAATCAATGTAAACTCATGCACCTTGCATGCTTTGCACGATTGAGCTATTACTCATGCACTCTTTGCACGAATGTTTACTATCCAAATGCTCTAATAACTCATCGAAATAAAAATCAACATGAAGAAATGTTTTGGTAATTGTCGCCAGCATGATTCAAGCACTTCAGATAACATCAGGCATTTACACACCAAGGATGTTCCAGGAAGCTTTCGAAAAGGAGGAATCAGAAAAGTTTTGATCCAGAGTTCATTCAGAATCCTCAGAATAGAGAATACAACTATAATTAGGGAGCTCGACATTTTTTATGTGAGTCATCTTTTTTCTTCAATAATAAGTACTTTTAGAATATGAACCACTCCTAGTGTAATCATAGAAGTGCAACTGTGAGCCACGATTAGCGAGATGATCGTTTGGCTGCAACTGTGTATCGTAGCCAGCTGTTGAATCCAACATGCCTAAGATGTGTGTCTCTTAGATCGACCACTGCGGTTAGGGTTACAAAATTAAGGAGAAGCTTATTGTTGTTTGGTGTGCAATGGTTGAGCAACTCCTTACGAGAAATAGTGCAGATAATGGGGGTAAACCATGTCACGTCTTCAAGGTTTGTGTGAATGGTCAAGCAGTCTTCTGATTTTTTTCGTACATATATAAGTTTGCAGTTCAATCCAGGTGCACTGAATCAGACAGCAAATATGTGCACATGACTGCCCCAGTGCAGCTCAGCCTTGCCCTCCCTTCAACCTCCATTTCTTCACCTTTCCCCTGAAGTCATAAATTCTTTTTGTGAAGCAATGAAGTAATGGAGGTTTGAAGGGACATATATACGGGAACGTATCTAGTGCAAATCACAACCTCCGTGAAAACTCGTGCAAACCATGACAAAAAAACCGTCTAAATTCACCAAAAAATCACACATGTAGATGATATGATGATACACAACCTTGTAAAATATCTTATCCAAACTCGACTTTGTCTGTGAGATATAAAAATAACAAATTTCTAATAAATTGAAATTTGTTATTTTTATATCTCACAAACGAAGTCGAATTTGGACAAGATATTTTACAAGATTGTGCATCATCATATCATCTACATGTGTGATTTTTTTTTGTGAATGTAGATAACTTTTTTGTCTTGATTTGCACGAGTTTTCATAAAATTGTGGTTTCCACCAAATATGTTCCCCATATATACCTATGGTCTCACATTTCTTATATATGACCGACCCCTACTGTGCGTGAAAGCTATGGTCTCGCCCACACCACCACTCTAGAGTCTGGACGCATGGACTGTCCGTTACTTTGTGGAGTGGTACTATCTGACTTTGGACTTGGAGGCATTCAGGATCTAGGTGCCACGTCCACCCCTCCCACTATAACGAAATGACTTTGGTACACATGTATCCATCCGGAACATAACATTGATCTAGTCTCCACTCTCCACACTGCAGCCTCCACCGGAATTTCTGCCCCCCCCCCCCAAATATTTGCAATAGTCAAGAAAAATAGAAAAAGATAAAGGACTAAATTCTCACAATAACTTTAAGAAAAAATAGCACATGTATGCAGTTTGAAACTTTGAATACTCTGGTTCAACAGCGACCATGGAAACATGAACATGTATTACAGTTTATGCTTAAAAGGATGGAGGCACCATAAGCATGAAAAAAAGATCGAGAACTAAACCAGGGGGCAACGCCTTGACGCGGCTGATGTATTATTTCGTCTTGAAACTGGAACACGGTCATCCTGCTTCTACAAGCTATCTACAAAAGACTTCGATCTCCGGCAGCTACACATTTATAGCCCTTGCCACCATCACCACGATCCTTCCATCATGGCAGTGGCCTTGCTGGGTCGTTAAGACGTCATGTGCGGACATGCATGTTCCTTGATCTGCTCCATCACTGGCCCTTTTCCTTTCCACCCATTACTTGTTAACAATAAGAAAACTAACAATATATGCCTGTGACAGGGCCATCATACGACTTATACAGACTAACAATATCTACACAAATCTGCTAATAATGTTTGTGAAATTTGTAATAATACTATAACGCGAAGTTGAATCTCACAAGATTACAATATTATGCCTCATGATTTATCCACCTCGCTCTGGGCATTCGTATTTTCTCATATTTATTCTAGAAAGAATATGATTTAGTGGTCAAAGCCTATGCTACTCTGTAATCTAGTTAGCCATGAGTACGAGATCAACAATGTGTTAGTGTTGGACATTTCTTACATGAAACAACTTTTCTACATGAGCTAGGGCATTCTCCAATGACGGGGTAGAGGGAGTCTGATCGTCAGTGTGTCCCATGTTATACGTTAAAAAAAAACTCACCACCATGTAGATGAAAGTGTGGTGCTATTTATACCTTTAGTCGCCTGCATCAATGTGTTGTTAGACGCACCCATGTGTAGGCGTGAGTGTGATGTGCATGTGTGAGCATTCAACCTTGTCCTCTATACGTACTCTGAAAAAGTCCCAATATGAAAATGCAGAGAACCTGTTGATATTTATACCCTTCTCACCAACGCTCAGTAAACCACAAGCTTCCTCAAGAACTCCGCTCTTGACATCTTGTGTGTACAGAGACTTCTCCAAGCCTCTGTTAGACAATTCATGTAGACGATTTCAATAGAGTTGATCGGCACATATAGGAGCGTTTACAAGACATTCAGATGAAGTACTTCTATGGGCTTAGAAGGCATCAGGAAGTTTCAAGTAGCAGTGACATAAACACGTACAAATTTACTTCACCCACGATGGAGACAAAGTGCAACCAACGGCAGCGGCGATGGATCTGCTAGCTTCGGTGTCAGTGACGGTCTTGTCGTGGCCGGCATGGAAGTCACACTAGGTATTTTATTGGCACGAACACATATAGTGAGGACGAGAAGTTTATGTCTTCACTCCTTGATGATTTCCATAACATCACAATCTAATGACTATTAATTTCATCCATTCTAAAATAAGTGTTCATTTATTCTTCAAGTTTTGTCCCACAAAAAGTATTCTTTTATTTACCTTCTAATTAGTGAGGTCCATCTAATTAAAGCAATGTCACATTCAAAGAAAAAATTGTACAGAGAAGGATATGAAGACAATCAAATAAGAATATAGAGAACAAAATAAAATAGACGATTTTTCAATCAAAACTGCTATAATTAATTAGGGCAACAAGGTCATTTCTCATTACTACTAGCGTGTCTGAAATTTTCCAAATGAACACTTATTTTTGACAGAGGAATACATTTTACTAATTTAGCCTTACATTAGAACAAATTCAATATCTTCATAGTGGTTTACTCAAATGGTCGAGTATCATTATTCTTTTTCATGAATTTTGTTCAAGTTGTCGAGGATTTTGTACTCCAATATGGACAATCCACGAGAAAGAAAATTTGCAACAAAGAATGTCCAACCATTCCAACAACAAAACCGTGAACAATTTAGAAAATAACTAATGTATTAATTAGACTTCAATAACCCTTTGGAAAATGTCATAAATTATAAATGCTCGTATGCCAATAGTTATTTGATACATTAAGTATATATATACATTAATAATGTAAAACACTTACTTTTAAATACTAAATTTATAAACTATTAAATAAATTAGTGTATTGAAAAAGAAGGCCGACATTAAGTATCAAATACATTAATGTATACAAAATACATGAATGCCTTTAAAATCATTAACGTATTTGAGAAACTTCTGTAAAACAATATATGATTTTCGGCGTTCACTAAGAGCTCTTGAAAAATGTCAAAAATCATGTACTAGTGCTTATTGAAAATTATTTATCTTACTGCGGAAGGTAATAGCACCCACAAAGGTAAAGTAAGTTCGCTCTCTATAAGCATGTCCACATGATCTATAGAATACCGTAACAGAACACCCGTCCAACAATCCTATTTTTAACACTGGCCCTGTTCGGTTCGCCGGGACCAGTTGCGGCTGGCTTATTCTACAGGATTTTGTGAGGGGGGAAATCACTGTACCTCCAGCCGTTTCACTATAGCTCCAGCCACACTCTCTCATGTTGCACTGTAGATCCAGCCAGTGCTGGCGGATTTCCCACCCAGCCGAACAGGTTGACTATTTACGAAGTTTTGTGGGACCCATGCACACATATATTTTATTGAGCCCTTCGTCTCCACGCGTTTGTGTCCACCTTCGATGCGCCTGCTCGCGTGCCGGTGGTTGCACGCCGGGCCATCCAAGGTTGCTCGCACTACACCATTGACGAGCTCGGCCGCTCGGCCGGGGTGTGCGCTGGCTAACACAGTGTACTCGACCTGCCCTGCCCGTCCTAGTGGCGCTGTGGCCTTGTGGCCAAGCTCCAATTCACCTCACTCTGGTAGCTACTGTGTCGCGCTTATTTTTCCCCAGATTGGCCGCACGACGTCTTCAATAGTATCGGTGGGGCCCCCACGGCATGGATGCGCGTGCTAGCGAGTGTCGCTGGCTCTGTCGATGATTCGTTCTCTCAACTCTTCTCTGTCCTATGCGAAATCGCTATGGTGAGCCACTATTGATCAGTTAGCCATGCCGCTAAGGCTAGTCCACCAAGGCTCGCGTCAAGTTCCCGGTCTCCTTGATTCCGCTTTCCAATAGAAACCTTCTCCACGAATGGGGTCTCCACATCCCCCACACAAAGATGTTGGTGCCGCTCCACACCTAACCGAAGGGGAAAAAACTTGCTGACGAGTTACAATAGCTCCAAAGGGCCGGCACACTGAGTACAAGTGTGGTTCACTCAAGAACCAGTCCACAAGGTAGAACACCTTGCTCTCACACTCTCGAAAAGAGCTAATTCTAGCATTAACACTCTCAAAGCTTGTGATAAAACCTATAGATGTGATCACTAAGCTCAAGGGTGGCTTGGAGATGTTCTCTAGTGTGTATAGGGTTCCTCAAGACTCCATCAACCTCAAATGACCTGGGGTGAGGCGTATATATAGGCTACATATCCACTCATAGCCGTTATGCGAAAACTGCACATAGTGTCGGTTAAACTGGCCATAAATGTCTGTTTAACCAGTCACACACAGTCTGCATCTAGCCATTGCGCTGAACGTTGAACTCCAGTTGTCCCTATCTGCTGAAGTCGTTGCACCGACACAATGCAACGATGCCCATCAGTTCAACCAGTTTTATGGGTCTTCTCTTCTTCGATCGCCTTAGCTTCGTCCTAATGTACCGACCCATTGTATTTCCATAGCATCGGTTTAACCGGGTCGACTTGAGCAGCTTGACATGTTTTTTGGACAATGTCACTACCAATGCACTGAAGCCTCTTTTGTACAGCGTCAGTTTAACCGGTCACTCATACGAATAAGCTTTATGATGGTTTGTAATTTGGTCATAACTATCGACTCCAAATTCTGATTTTGATGATGTTGTACTTTGTGGAAAGCTTGTAAGATTCTCTACAAGATTATCCAGAAGTACATCTCATTAGATCTAATATTGGGTACCAGTAAATGCGTCATTTCAACCTATGCTTGCGTCGATTTAATCGGTCGCTCATATGGATCAGCTTTTTCATATTTGATCATAACTCTCTACTCCGAACTCCGACTTTGATGATCTTGAACTCTATGGAAAGCTTGTGAAATGATCCACAAGATTATCTAGATATATGACCCATTCAATCAGTCATAATATAAATATGCATAGGACACTTCCAATTCATTCCTCTCATTGTCCCGGCTTCGGAGGTTTTCGTGTGTTTCATCTTTGGAACCTATAAAACCCTACAAATATTCATTATCTACACACATATTATTAGTAACATGACTATGTGGTCACTCAATCACCAAAATCACAACCTATAGCCTAATAGGGCCATGTTCATTACATGCTACGAGACCACCACTTGAACCTATTTAATGATAGTTCTTTGGAGCTAGCTCACTTCAATCCTGTAACTAGCTCATGTGGTTTTACCTAGTACTTAATGAGGCAATGCCTCGAGACTCAAGCAAGTCCATAGAAATCAAGTTGAGGCGGCAACGATTTTTGTGACGCTTGCTGGACCAATAGTGCCTGTCCATGCCAGCTTCAACAGAGATCACATTCACTTGGCATATACTCCTTCCATCCTGAAATGTAAAGCATTGGAGGGTTTAAAATTTGTACCTAAATGTAAGGCATCCTAGAGTTATTTGGACAAAAAGGCATGCTAATCTCCTTAGTTTTGGTGTAGTTTTATTAAAAATCAATTGCAGTGGACCAGAGGAGTAAAAAAGACATGCTAATCTCCTTGGTTTTGGTGCTAGTTTTATAAAACAAAATCAATTGCAGTGGGTCATGGGAGTAAAAAAAGGAATGCTAATCCCCTTGGTTTTGGTGCGGGCACTAAAAATTAAGCAATTGATTAACTGAACAATATACTAATGAGAGATACATGTGTCTATTCTCTAAGTCCATAATCTGTCCGAGAAAATTCAGAATGCCCTATATTTCAGGACGGAGGGAGTACATGGTTTATTCAGGAAGAACTAGGTGTCGGTAACTAAAAGCATTGCACGTCAATATTCCCCATCTTCTTGGTTGGAATACCATTGGCTTTGGTACATGCCCTAGAATTAACGGTTGTGAGAGCAAGCCTCTCTTCCGGTCACTTGACAGTACCTTCACTTCAGAATGAGTGTTTGCTAGTTTATCGGTAAAGATCTGCATATCACATAGTTTTTTTTATCTCAGAATTGGAATATTCGGTTGCTGTGGTGATGCAAGCAAAACATGTCATTTGAAGGTTGCAAGCGCTCATGTGACCACACATCTAATATCAAGTGTTTCAGTTGGAAACAAGAATAGCTCTTTTCTGAAATTAGTATTTGCGGGTATAAAGAGTATGAATAAAGTTTTCCAAGTATTGATGTATCATGAATCCTTCAAAACTTTCCCTAGCCTAGCTTTAATCCAGAAGGCTGGATGCCTAGTTGATCTCATTTTAAGGCACAAGGAATGATCTTTTGCAAGCAATTATTTTTAAGCCAGGGAATAATGTGTAATCTTTTGATAATAATAAGTAGATCTATGTGAAAATAATTATTAAAAGACATATCACAGCTAGAGAACTGACCTTTAGCACCAGTCAGCAATCCCCCCATTAGTACCGACGACTGACTATACTGCTTGGTCGGTACTAAATGCCACACTATTTAGTACCAACCAAAATGCCCGGTACTAAATGGGCTACCGACTGGTACTAAATGGCTTTGCAACCAAAAAATAAATAAAAAAAATTGAGAAATAGCTGGGAGCATTGTCCCAAGTCACAAGTCATGCAAATTTCACCGGTAATGTGCATATGCGCTGTCCGTGGGATTCGAATTCACGACCTCAAGCCTCGCACGAACCTTCCTTACTATCACACTACACAACACAAGTTTTAAAAATCTAGTATTTTTATTAAGTGTTTATATTCAAGACGCAGCTAAGTAGTTTACAAGAAAATTTAGAGGGTTTACATTAGATTAATTTTTATTATGGCATGGGTGGATAACTACTGATTGTCCGAATAATCTGCTCCAGAATCGGACCATATGAACCTATTTACGTAACTAGCTGACGTTGGTTAACCTAGTGCTCATCTTACCCGCAAAAAACAAAAAAACCTAGTGCTCATCTGGCATGCGGTGATTGAAGCCATTTGAATCACAGGGCTATTTAAGCAAAGTGCAAAGGTGCAGTGAAGTGAGGAAGACATGCTACCTTCGAGTTTATATTGTCCGACACACTGGTTAGCATTGTTCCACACTCAAATAAGTAGAGACAAAGTTCCCTCTTCATCTGCATGGTTCCTTCAGTAGGATTGGATGGTGTCTGGAATTAAACTAGGGCAGCTCTTTTTCTTCAACGGCGGCTTTTTTTTCTAGAATATGCAGGAGGGAATTGTATCTTTTAATTAAGAGAGAAAGAGTGGTCCAATTACAAGATAAACTCTCCTCGGCGGCTTTAAAAATGCTTTTCTTTGACTTGGGGATGTAGTTTACTTTATCAATATATGCGTCCGAAGGGCATTCAAATATTGTTGAATCCATGGCAACAATGAGTGCTTATTTGCTGTTGTTGATCTCATTTTGGTCTTCTTCGTTATGCTACCCCTGCTGTCATATTGAAATCTCTATGATAAAATATCAATACATATATTCTGACAGTAACTTAATTTTGCTTTGATGTTTTTTAAAGATTGGTAAGGCAGATTAAGTCTCAATCTGTACCATCCATTTTTTTATTAATGATTTGGTGTGGATTTGATAGTATGTCGCAAAGCCCTTTCTTATGTGAAAATTCTAAAATTTCTGTACAAACCCTCATCCATATGCATGTTATATTCAACCGACACAATTCAATCAACACAGAAGCTCAGCAACAGCTGGCCCTGTGTCTTAGCCCAATCCAGCTCTTGCCGTTCAATCTTAACCTGCTTTTGTTGATAATATGCTGTTCACCATTATTACAAGGTTACTTTAATCTTTGGAGTCACCTCTTAAGGACACTCTATGTATGACCTAAGACCCAGATTTTATGGCTATGTTGATAATATGATGGTTATATATGACGGCTCTAATTGAGAAGCCAGCACAGGCGTAAACCTGTATCCGTGCTGGATCTTATTCAACCCAGCCTATATGACTTTGTTTATCCTGTGCTTTTTTGAAATAACTGGCACAGATGAGTGTTTTTCTATTAATGTAATTATTAGAACCCTAACTCGTCTGTTATAGTTAATTAACTTTGCTGCTTTTAATGAATCTGCAATACTATCTGCATAATCTGACATGTCATTGTTCTTTTTGGCAGTTTGCAGTCTTGCAAGATATTTTTCTTAGTTGACAGAAGTGATTGGACGAAATATATATCTCTATACTATTGACAGACATTGTGATAATTCTCAAATCAATTTAAGAAATTTAAAAGAACATGAATGTACACTACTACAGAACAGGTCTTTCTTCCAGGCCATTTGTCCCGGCTGCCTTTGGGCCTGGAACAAAAGGTGGCTTTTGTCCCGGGTCCAACGGCTAGTCGGGCCAGCGGGGGGACAGGGGCCTTTTGTCCCAGTTGGAGCCACCAACCGCTAGTGATTTCTCGTTAAAGAGCACTTCAAGCCGAAGCCAAAGCCAGAGCCCGAGAAAGTACTAAATCCGGGACAATTGAAATTTTTTATTGGAATGTGCGAAGCAAATAAGAGAAAATTTATTCCGAGAGAACCGCCTTCTGACTACGACCGCCAAATTATGAAGACTCACGCGAAGAAGAAGAAACAATCAAGGTCGTCGTCATCCGACGTTCCATAGCTCGGAGCCCAAAAGAACCAAACAGTAGAGCCTCTCATTGTGGAACAGACGACGAAACAAATAGACTTGATTGCATTCTTGAGTGAAGCAAACCTCACGGCGGTTCAAGTTGCTAGGGGACAGGATATTCCAAAGGCCCAAGTGATCGCCAGATGGTAGTTTCAGTTGGGCACATCTCTTGTCCCCCCCCCCCCCCCGAAGTCGTGTCTTTGATGCCAACGAAAATGCGAAGGCTACATGACTGGTACATGATCATGATGTCCCAGTGTGTCTTCGTGAGTGGCGCGAAGATTAAAGATGATGACTTCTTTTGGGGCGAGACCATAATATGGATTAATTGGGAAGAAGTTTACCAACTATACCCTCAGGATGCCCTTGACATCTCTATGGTCGGCTTGTGGGTTCTGTAAGTGGTGTTCGTTATATTTTAATCGTTACGTATTGTATCGCATAACCTCTAGCACCTGATCCCTTATTTTGTTTTGTACAATGTAGAATGGAGATTCAAACTTGCAGGAGGAAAGGGTACTCACACCTCGGCTTTGTGGACCCAATTACTTGTAACTGTAAGAATCTACGAGACAACCCCAACGAGCCATTCCAAAACTTGTACAAGTACTTTGCCGTCCAGCACGACAAGTTCAAGTTATTGTTTCCTTACAACTTTGCATGAGTGTTTCCTACCAACTAACTCTTTCAAATTTTGTATAATTCAATTCTTTAAACCCTACCATGCACTTCCTCTTTATAATCTTGCAGTGATCACTGGATACTACTAGTCATAATTCTCGACTATAGCATAGTGCTTGTTATGCACTCATTGAGGCGAGATCCACAACAATACAATGATCTTACGGACATGTTGAAAAAGGTAATTCTTGCACTACTCACTTTCACATAATTTTTTACGTCATTCTAATTGTTCTCAATCATGCACAGAGTTTGGAAAAAATTCATTCAAAAGCATAAAAGGTAATTACAACCAAACATTATCATTTAGGTGGGATTTTCCGGTACGTACTCGAATATTCTTTGCTTGTTTAAAGATCTTTTAGTATATATATTCATATAGATACATGATAATTTATTTTCTCTTAAAGTGTATGAGGCAGGCATAAGGAAACAATTTATGTGCATACTATGTTTGCGAATTCATGCACAATACAGTTGGTCCTCGGAAAAGCATAGCAGAATGGCAGCGAGAAGTAAGTAGAAAAGTTGTCAATATTTCAACTCTTATCATAAAAAATTATATTAAATATTCCTACTTTTCCATAGGCCGAGAAGATGCGCGATGAACTTATACCAGAGGAAAGGCTTCTGGCTGTTCAAGAAGCTTTGTGCGGATTTATTAATGATGAGATCCTCGACGTACAAGACGAATTCTACTATGATGGAGTGTCGAACATCGACAATAAAAGCAAATATGATAACATTGTGTAAACTTGAGGCACTTTGTGAATTTGTAATATGATAACATGACGCGTATGTAAATATATGTATATGTCAATGCATTTCTATTTATGTGTATGCTTATATTTGTGAATTACTTTATATATTTGGGACCAATATTATGCAAATTAGTATATATTTATATTTATTAGTGTAATTGAAATGAAAGTATATTTGAAATGAAACCCGAATAGAGATGGAAAAGAAATGAGGATTGGAAAAAAATGACATTTTGTCCCGGTTGGTAACACCAACCGGGACAAAAGGGTGCGCCAGCCACGTGGCGCTGGCAGCCCTTTTTGTCCCTATTGGTGTTACCAACCGGCACAAAAGGGTGCCTTTTGTCCCGGTTGCTAGACTCGGGACAAAAGGGTGGGACAAAAAGGGTTTCCCAACCAGGACAAATTAAGGTTTCTGTAGTAGTGGTACTTCTATAAGCTGTACAATAAATAAAATGATTCATAGCGTGAGTGCAGTGGGTGCTGACAAGTACTCCCTCCATACCCAAAAAACATGACATTTAGGACAGCGACACGGTCTCCAAAACACAACTTTGACTTCTTATTCCTCTAAAAATATTTATCAAAAAGTGATATATGTATACTTTCATAAAAGTATTTTTCAAAACAAATCTATTCATATAATTTTTACATTTTCAAACTCAACAACTTGAGAGTTATTCATGATTTATATTCTCAAGGTTTGACTCAAACCTTGTCCTAAACGTCAGGTTTTTTGAGTATGGAGGGAGTATATGTTTAGTTACCCAGCTGTTCCTTGAATGTAAACTTGTGGTACAGTTTAATCGCTGCACCTATCTTTCCTTACACGTGGAATAAATATGTCTCTTTTTTTTAACTACACCTCACTCATATATACATAGGCCACACGCATGCACACACTACCAGATTCACACCATACTCATATATACATTTGCAACTACACCTCCCATCTTGCTGAAAACACTTGCGCGTGCGTTCTATATACAAATAGGTCAATTCTTCCGTCATGGCCAGTTTGCAACTGTTGATTAGAGGGGTTACTGATTTAGGAGTATGAGGCAATCAGGAACCAAGCTGCTCCATGGCTCCTTGATTGCGGCGCGCTCAGCACCCCTGGCATGCTCCTTCATGCGAGAATCAATGTGAGCCAGAAACAATCTGCATGAAAGCTCGGCCGGTATTACATCTAATAAAAATTTTGAATGCTCAAGGTGTATGGAGTGTTTGGTTTGAGAATCTACCTCATCTAGGATGAGCTGGTCCAACACGAGTCCATCCCACAAACTTTAATGCAATAATCCCTCATTTATACTATCTATTGGCTTATGAGGGATGAGGTGTGATGGTCAAGCCATTCAATTCCACAAACCAAATGAAAAAGTTAGAATTGAGAACATAATGGATCACCAACACATTCTTCAGACCAAACATCCATTTAGTCCTTTTTTGGGTACTTTCCACAGCACGTGAAACATATAACCAAGGCATACAGGTTCTAGAGAGATCGAATGCTTGTCTAGGACAATATAAGGTGGCTATACTACACAAACTAGCAATCCACATCCGCACTCCATGCCCACCGTAGACATGATGTCCTTTAGAACACTCCTTATAAATAGTTTTAGTTCGTGTTGCATATCCCATATTTAGGAATTGATGATGGAAACCGATTTATTATGGTTCACCTTCATTTTGAAATTGCAGACAAGATATCAAATGTGCTCGAATAAGATGAATATCCAGGCTGCTTATCTCAAGCAACAGCCGCACAAGGCCTTCACCCTGGCACTGGATCACATCAAAAGCAGGGAAGCAAAGAAATGTTTGCACAGAAATAGAATAAATCTATGGTAAATGAAAATCAATAGTAGTCATACATACGTGTTGATGATGGCAGAGGTGGTTAATTTTTGTGAAATCTATTCTTATCAGCAATTATTATTCACAAAACAACAGACGGAATGCAAGACACCAAGAGAATTATGGTGCTTGGATATAACAATTTTAACCAAAAGAGATGAAAAAATGGTCACAATATGTTGGTGTGTTTGAATCACGCGTTTGAGGTCACGATTGGGAGGTTATCCTCCCCCGAGACTACCGGCGATGCCTTTCCATTCGCACTCCTCATGGCACATGTGTCCTATAGGCATGACTTCCCGTTGATGTAAAAGAACATTGGCACGGTTGGACTTCATCCGCATGATTGGTTTCTTATTTGTTTTTAACAAATTTACTCACTAATCCTAACTTGCTATTAATCATTGGATGGATTCTATTTTGTTTTCACCTGGATAGTTTTCGTCTGCTGCTATGGGCATGTTGAATCAGGAAGATAAGGAAACGAACATGATGATATAAAGGTCCCCAACAGCAAGTATCATAGCACAAACGAAGAGGTAAACTAGCAATGCTAATGGCAATGGCATGCAGAGGAACAAAAGTTTCAACTGACAGCACAGAAGGGAGCGATTTTTCCCCCTCAATGGTGTAGAATGGATCATTAATTCTTGAGAAGACCAAGTTGAAATGTGCATTGGTCTGTAGTTGTGATGAGTTATGGACTAGATGATTTGAGGCTGTCCGAGTTAGTTTATATTTCCTATGTGCATGATTGTGTTATTAGCTAACTGGAGGTGTTGGTGTTGTGGTGTGTGTACAATATAAGTTGTGTGTTGTGTCTCTTCGCTTGTGATGTACAGGCGTAGGATGCAATATGACGGTTGACGACAGTGAAGATCAAGCGAAAGGTTCATGCCAATGGACCAAGGGTGGTGAAGGGTGAACGCGAGTAGTATAGGCTTGGACTGAGAAACCCAAGGAGTCCTGGCGGAGTCATTGGCGATCCACATGGTGCACAAAAGAGCAAGAGTACATGTATGTGATGAAGACAACATCGGTCGAGTCAAGTGGGATGGAGGCCTGTCGAGTAGGCAGCCCGGGAGCGGGAGCGAAAGACATGGAGGCGTTGAAGGCTTGGCGGCGGCTAGACTCGCATCGACATCGGTTAGTCACACGTCTTCCGGTTCGGCCAAAAAACCGGGGAGCATCCGATGCGGCTGGATGGCGATAATGGAGGGTACGGCGCCAACAAGAAGCATGTGTCAAGGCATAGAGAAATTGTGAAGGTGGTGTGTTCCATCCGGTGTTCCTATAAAATCACGAGCATGGCTGACATCGACAAGGAACCCACAGCTCTATTTCAAGGAACCACCAGCAACAGCAACTAGCCAACAACGCTGGAAGCATTCAGGTAGGCATGCAGGCCTTGGGTGAAATTCCTGCTCACCATCAACGCCCTGGTGAGCAAGCCGAGCCTAGCTCGTTTGGTGTGGCTCCCAGTAAGGAGATTGTAACGAGCATGGACTCATTTAAGTCATTTCGAGTGATTTTAGTGATCGAATGACAACGCAATCAATGGGACTAACATGTTTGTGAGATCACATTCGTAAGATTTTTAGATCCCATGGATGAAGTCCAAACCATATCCAAGATGTACAATTCACCGTTGAGATGTCCAATTCACCGTTGAGATGTCCAATCTGCCGTTGAGATGTCCAATCCGCCGTCGAGATATCCAAATGACTACCACAAAGAGCTGGACAAGTGCTAGGAGGAAACAAGAAAAACCAGTTGCACCGGTTTAACCGGTGGCCATCGGAACTTCCAATGACCTAGCACGGGTTCAACCGAGTCCTTAGTACCGTACCAATAAACTATGTGTTTGGAATTCAAGGGAAAAATCATTGTGGCGCTGGTTTAACCGACGGCTCCATCGAAGAATTCACCGGAGCATCACTCAAAGAGCATGTCAAGGGCGCAACAGCCAGGCTTTCAGCACCGGATGAACTAGTGAAGCATTGGTGCAATGCATCGGAGCAATGTAACGAACATGGCCCCATTTAGGCCATTTCAAGTAATTTTGGTGATCGAGCGACAACGCAATCAATGGGACTAACAAGTTTGCAAGATCATATTTGTAGGATTCTTCAGGTCCCTTGGATAGAGTTCAAGCAATATCCGAGACGTCCAATGCACCGTCGAGACGAGGTGTCCCACCCACCGTAGAGATATCAAGTTGCAGTGAAAAAGCAGAGATAGAATATATTTGGAGTGTCCAAATGACCGCTGTGACGAGTTGGAAAAGTGCAACAAGGAAACAGAAAAAACACAGTGTGACCGGATAATCCGACACCCCCATGGTCGGACTATCCGACCAATGCAGCCGGATGATCCGATGCCAGAAAAGAAGGGTCGGACTATTGCTTGGAGCATTCTTCAGAGAGGATGTTTTCACAGGGTTGAAAACTACCTTCATGACCAGATGATTCGACATGAGGGATTTGGAGCGTCGGAGTAATGGTCGGATCAATGATCAGAGACATTGTCTTGGAATTCAAATCCAGCCTTCAGCACCGGATGATCTGACGTGGTATTCAAATAGCGTCAGACTAATGACGTCAGCAATTGGTTTGAAACTTAATGGCTACCGTGGAGATCACAGTGGGGTCGGATGATCCGACGCCCTTGGTCAGGCACCGTCGGATTATCCGATGCCTACGCAGAAAAAGCGGTAACGGCTCAAACGTCTATTTCGACTTGGTGGGCTATTTAAGCGCCTCACCCCGGCCATTTTGGAGTTGCTGGAGTTCAGAGAAGACCCACACACATCCAAGGACATCTCCAAGCCAACCAAAGAGCAAATTGATCACATCCTTAGGTTTAGTGCTAGTTTAGCTCTTGAGTGAGTGAGCAAGGTTGTGTGCCTTGTGTGCTGTGCTTGAGAGCTGCTCAAGCTTGTACTCGGTGAGCCGGCCATCCTTGGAGTCTTGGTGACTCGCCGGCAACATCAATGACCCTCCGGCTTGGTGTGGAGCAGCGTCGACAAGCTTTGTGCGAGGGACGTGGAGACCCCCTTCCTTGGTGGAGAAGCTCCTTAGTGGAACCCGGGATCAAGGTGACCGTGGACTTAGTGTCCTTGGAAGAGACTTGATTGTTGAGAAGCAATACTCTTTGCGAGTGCTTCAACAACGTGGATGTAGGTGTGACTTTGTGGCTAACCGAATCACGGGATAAATTCTCGTGTCACAAGGGTTTGCTTTGTCCCATCCCTCCTTTAAGCTTCCGCATTTACTTATCGCAATCTTTGTGTGTCTTTATTTTCATAGAGTAGCATCTTGATAGGATTGGCTCTAGGTTTGCATAACTCTTTTGGGATGAGGGTTTTACACTAGATAAATCTTAGTACACATCTAGGTAGCATGATTTACTTTAAATATTGTGCAAATTAATTGGAGCTTGAGGTTAAGGTTTTTAGTTTGTCTAATTCACCCCCTCCCCCTCTTAGGCTACGAGCACCCGATTCCTTTCAAGCAATGATATCAGCACTGCAGTGCCACGAGCAGACAGAGTTTCAGCACCGGTTTATCTGAGACCCCGTCGGCATGAAGCGTCGGATCAATGTCGCAAGCCTGCCACTGTGTCAGCTGCCCAACGGCTACTATTCAAGCACAGTGTGATTGGTTATTCCGATGCCCCCCATCAGTTTATCCGATGCTTTATGCAAAAAAGGGATAACGGCTAGTTCCTCTTGGTGGCCTATATAAGGGCCTCACCCCGGGCATTTTAAGGTCTCTGGAAACCAGAGATACCCCATACACATTGAATAACATCTCCAAGCCATCCAAAGAGCTAGTTGATCAAATCATTAGGCTTAGCACAAACTTTGTGTGTGTTAGTTATAGGATTAGCTCTTGAGAAAGTGTGAGAGCAAGATGTTGTGCCTTGTGAGCTGGTTCTTGAGTGAACCAATGTGTGTCTTGGTGTGACGGCCATCCTTGGAGTTTTGATGGCTCGCCAGCACGTCCTCGATCCTTCGGCTTAGTGTGGAGCGGCGACGATGACTGTGCGGGGGATGTGGAGACCCCATCCTTAATGGAGAAACTCCTTAGTGGAAAGCAGGGCCATGCTGACAGGGAACTTGGCAAGTCTTGGAGGCGAGTCAAGGTGTCCCCGTAAGAGACTTAGTGGCCAAGAAGTGATACTCTTGATTGAGTGCTTCAACAACGTGGACTAGAGGTGGCATTTGCCTATCGATACCACGAGATACATCATCGTGTCAAGAGTTCGCTTTCTTCATCCTCTCTTTATGTTTCCGCATTTACTTGCAACTTGTGTGCCTTTGCATTCTTTGTGTAGATCACGCTAAGATTGGCTATAGGTTGTAAAATTCTTTTGGGATGAGGGTTTGACACTAGATAAACCTTAGTTGCATATTTAGATAGCTTGTTTTTGTTTAAGTTTTTGTGCAAACTAGTTGAAACTATAGAATTAAGATTTTAGATTGTCTAATTCACCCCACCCCTTATAGATTGCCTAATTCCTTTCATAGCGCACCCACCCGGGCTCGAACCTGCGTGCACGCTGGGACGCACTCCCTCTGTTGGCCTTACCTAGTGAAGAAAAATCAACGGCCTGGTAGTCTCTGGTTGGCCTGCCATTGGCGTTCACGGCGATGTAAGCCTCCTCCTCCGATCTCGATGCTAGAGAAGTGGCCGAGTTCTCCGTTGGGCTCGCCAGCTTCCAGGGGGCTCGACACTGCGAGCTACTCTCGGCACCCGCACGTGTATATATCTCCGATTGGGCTACACGGCACCTGCCTTAGAAATAAGCCTAAGTTGACCCGACCAACATAGAAAACAGAAGCCATTGACGTCAAGAGATTCGACATAAATATCGAGGGCCAGCAGAAAATTCTGAGATCGACTGCAGTTGCTCACAAGTCACAACCAATAGTCTTGTTCATGCAAACTCAAGCATGGTGAATATAGACGAGGAAACTTCATTTCGAGAAACTACCAACAACATCGCTGAAAGTAGGTTTTTTTTTTGAAAGATCCTGCTGAAAGTCGTAGTCAAATAGGCTGGCCGCTACAACCATGTAACGAGGCCCGGCTTATGACCAAAGTGCTGGCCATTTTGGTTGGCCTGCCATTAGATCGTGTTGATGGTGATGACGGATTCCACATTTTCTTTTGACGCGGAAGAGAAGCGACAACGAGTTTTGTTAATGCATGTCAGTTAGCAGAGGGCAGCATTGTATAACGAGTGAAAAGGCTGTAGCTAGGAAGGATTAGATGGTGTTGTGCCTTCTTGATTGAACTTCTGGTGTTGAAGGCTAGATACCGGCTTTTCGAACAGTGGTTTCAGCGATCTGGTACAATTTTGTTTGACTATTCCTGACGTCTCCTAAACCTAACTACTGGCCATGCTGTATAGTGCCCTCATCTGTTTGGGGATTGTGCACCCTTTCATATTGCGCACTTAATTTACCTTAATGGAATGTGAAGCTGAGAACTATATATGAATACCAGCGAGAGAGAGAGAGAGAGAGAGAGAGAGAGAGATGATAACTTGTGGGGTTGGAGTGGTCGTTGGCAAGTTTTACTTTGATGTTCTCTAAGCTGATCAATGCGAACTTCTAAAGATGAGAGCCTGACAGTTTCCTCATCGTCACTGTCCTATTTCCATGCCAGAAACTGGGCAGGGCATCTATCTCTTCATCTTTATATTGAAGGACCGAAGCCGGCGACAGAGGGGGGTGAATGGGAGCCGATCAAAATTTCTTCCGAAATTCAAACCGTCGGCCTATATCCCGAAAATTACCCAAGCCCTCAAGCGTTCTGGCCAAAGTTTGGAATAGCTATGGAAAAGCTAAACCAACACAAAAGGCCTCGAACGAGCGAGCGAAACCACGAAGCAAATCGGAAGCGAATTGGAAAATCTGCAGCACTGATCTGCCAGGACCGGTCTGACCGGTGTACTGGACCGGTCTGACCGGTCTCGACTGTTCAAAATCTAGTAGACCGGTCTGACCGGTCTTGCCTACCGGTCTGACCGGTTGCACCCAGAAAACCCCCGAAATCCAACCTTCAAACCGCGAATCTCGAGCAAACGACCACGAAAATCGATGAAACTTGGGGGATTGCTTCGCCCATACCCCGTGAACATATCCCCAAAAGATCTCGTCCTAAAGATCAACGAATCGAGAGAATTATGGGGGAGATCAAAAGGGATTGGGGTTTTCTCAAGAACTCAAGAAATCGAATTCGAATACGCCTGTGATTCCAGAGGGTTTAGGACAGGGTTAGAAGCACGGGAATCACAGCAAAGAACTCATGGACTCCTCGCAATCAAGTGCACCAAAACCGAAATCGAAATTTCATCAAACAAGGCACAAAATGAGGAGATGGATTGATTCAAACCGCCCAGAGGGCACGAGGAGGTTAGGGCCTCCTTTCCCAATCAAATCCACAAGAGTTCTCACACAAACAACATTCAAATCTACCCTAAAGAGATGAACTGAGGAAGAGGAACACAGGGGCGGCGGCCTGGGGAAACAGAGAATTCACAGACACAATACAAAAGCCGCACTTGACCTAACACAAGTGAAGGGGTATTTATACCTGCGGGACCGGTCAGACCGGTACGCTGGACCGGTCAGGCCGGTTGGTTAGACCGGTCAGACCGGTGCCAGGGACCAGTCAGACCGGTTGGCGTGCAGCACCCCCTGTACACGATCTCATCCGACGGCCGAGGTTCTTTCTTCGAAACGAAGTGTTCTCCGCGATGCCGCCGTCTTGATGAAGATCCAGTCCGCGGTTTTGGAGGGTCCGCGAAACCCGGGTAGGCGGCCGGTTTTGAGAAAACCGCCAAAACATCACGCGCGGGAAGATTCCCGCCTAAACGCCGTGGCCCTAGACGCCGTTCCCGCCTCGGCCTTCCAACAGCCCTAGACGCCGCCCGACGCCCGTAACCTTCTCGCCCGCAGCGAGGCCCTAGACGCCGTCGACGCCCGTCGCCTCCGTCAGTCCCGAGACCGACGCCCGTGCCTCCATGACTTGGCGTCTTCAACTGTCGTCCGCCTCCTTGGTTTTGTGGCGCAAACCAAGAAACCCGCCTTCCGTCGCCGCTTGCGCCCTCGATCCAGGAGTGGACGCCACAGCTGCCGCCCGGTCCAAGCTCCGGTCCCGGCTGCCCTTCACCGCAGTCCACCGCACGGTCCATCGGCCACAGCACCTCCACGACAGCTCCCCGTCGACACTCGATGCCCGTGTACCTGCAATCCAAAGACCAAGCGCACGATCACACCGCACGGTTGACAATTCACTCATTACAAGCAGGATAGAGTACTCAACATTCCTCAATCTCCCCCTTGATGAGTGCATTGTCAACACACCACAAACGAACCAAGAGAAGTGAAACCAAAGAAGAACAAAGAAGCACGAAAGAGAATAACTCAAGCAAGTGACAAAAAGCTCAGAAAGGCAAGAACAGTCACTTACTCAAGCAAAGATCGATCCCCTAAGACAAGGGCAAAGGCTCGACGCAATCGATCAAAAGCCACAACATGACTCCTCAAAGACAGAGGTAACGCTCGACGTAGTCATGCAAGAAGCAGAGGGAAAACGAGAAAACCAGGAGCCAAAACCAAAGCAGAAACTCCCCAAGAAATTTTTTCCCTCTCACAAGTGCAACTCTCCCAAAATGATGCACTCACAAAGCCCTATGCACAACAAGTTTTTCAAAAATCAAACAAGTCTCCCCCTTGTTCGATCACTTCTCTAAAAATTCTCCCCCTTGTTGGCACATGCACACATCAAGGCTACAAAGACCTAGAGGTCCCCCTGAAGCTGAGACTCCCCCTGAACAGATGCTATGCAATGAATGCAATGCAGGAGGTGTAAGTGAAAGCATTCAGGGATACAAAGATATGAGCAACATCTAGTCTCAAGCATGTGTGCATCCATAAACAAGACCTGCATCTAGCTCAACATGGTATATCAAATCAGTCTAGAGCTAGGCAAGTTCAGTTTAGGAGAAATAAAAGCATCACCCATGATCTAGCACTAACAAGTAGGGAATGAAAAGCAGTGCTACTCAAACTCATACAGGTGAGCCAAACCAGCCAAAACAAGTTGCCAACATTCATTTTTCAATCAAATTTATAGCAATCAATTCTTAATGCCAGGGGTTGAAAGCTTGTCATACTTTACTTAGCAACGAGGCCAAGCCTATGCCAAGAGACAATCAGAAGCTTAAAGCACTCGTTTCAGTCATGCACAGCCTTGCCCGGGTTCTCACAAGTGCAGTTGGAGCTGTCCCGAAAGCTCGATCAGTGCGACAAGCAATCCCACCTGGATCTTTTCAAACCATTTCAAGAACAGTTCAAGCAATTTTATCAGATTTAGATCAGTTCAAGTGTGAATTGCTGAACAAAAAGCCACACTAGCATGAATAAGATAGCAAAGCATATCAACACGCCCTAACATGCTAGTAGCCAAGACAGTGTGATCATGTTTTCAGATTTTCAAATCAAAATAGCTTAACTCAGATGATGTCATATACACAATGGAGCAAGCTATACATGATCAAGTTTATCAACTCACACTAGCAGGCACTAGAAGATCATAGCAATGTATACAAGAATGCTAGTGCAAGTGAGACAATGCAAAATGCAAACATGTACAATACATATGCACAATGCAACTACCAAACCTACAAAACCAAGAGAAGCAAAACAAAGACCTACCAAGCTAACCAAAACAAAAGTCAACGATCAAAAGGGGTAACAAACCCCAAGCTCCCCTCGCAAGCGAGCAAAAGTGTCTTGCTCTAGCGGTTTGGTAAGAATATCTGCGGTTTGCCTCTCTTAAGGGACATGGATCAGGTCTATGTGTCCTCTCTCATGGTTGTCTCGCAGGAAATGGAATCGGATGTCTATGTGCTTGGTTCTGGAGTGTAGGACAGGGTTCTTTGCAATGCTAATGGCTGACATGTTGTCTACAAAGATGGGAACCCTACCGAAACTCAAGCCATAATCATGTAAGGGAACCCTACCGAAACGCTAGCCTGCTTGCGAGAGGACCAAGACACCAAAGATGTACCGAGAAATTGACAAGTGCCGGATGTCGACTTGCGATCCAACCGACACCCACCGAAATCGGCATTAGAAAAGCCCACCAAAACCAGAGAAGAATCCGTAGAATACCAAAGACCAAATTCAGGGGTGAATTTCAGATACCTGAAGATGCGTTTCACCACCTGCCTGTGGGAGGTGCGCGGAGAAGCCTGGTAGCGTGCACAAAGGCAGACGCCGAACTGGATGTCCGGTCGCGTCGCCGTCAGGTACAGGAGAGAGCCGATCTTGCTCCTGTACTCCTTCTGGTCCACCGCCTCGCCGTCCAAGTCCTCATCAAGTCGTCGATGTGCTGATCGGAGTCGGCTGAGGAGACAAGTCGCTCATGTCGAACTTCCGCAGCAAGTCTCTAGTGTACTTGGCTTGATGGACAAAAGTGCCCTGAGGAGTTTGCTTGATCTGCAGTCCGAGGAAGAACTGCAACTCACCCATCATGCTCATCTCGAACTCCCAGGACACCTGCTCAGAAAACTTGGAGACAAGAGCGTGAGAAGAGCCACCAAAGATAATATCATCCACGTATATCTGAACCAAAAGGAAATCAGTGCCAGATCGCATGAGGAACAAAGTTTTATCAACACATCCCATTTTAAAGCCCTGAGCCAGCAAAAAGGTTTTCAATCTATCATACCAAGCTCTAGGTGTCTGTTTCAAACCGTAAAGAGCTTTCTGAAGTTTATAAACACGGTTTGGAAACTTGAGATTTTCGAAACTAGGGGGTTGCTTTACATAAACCTCTTCTTCGATAAAATCATTCAAGAAGGCAGATTTAACATCCATTTGGAAAACTTTAAAACCCTTGGAAGCAGCAAATGCAAGAAAGATTCAAATAGCTTCCAAATGAGCAACAGGGGCAAAAGTTTCCTCAAAATCAATACCCTCTTTTTGGCAAAACCCCTGGGCAACAAGTCGAGCTTTGTTCCGAACAACCAAACCATCCTCACCCTGCTTGTTTTTGAAAACCCACTTCGTTCCGATGGGATTACAAGCAGGTGGAGGCTCGACTAAAACCTAAACTTGGTTTCTTTCAAAATTTTCAAGTTCCTCATGCATGGCATTGACCCAATTAGAATCAGAAAGAGCGTGTCCATTATCTTTGGGCTCAAAAGAGGCAACAAACGCTGAATGAGTAAAGCCAGCGATACTTGTTACCTTGGACCTGGTGACTCGCTCGTTGAGATCACCTAGCATCTGTTGAGGTGGATGGCGACGCTGAATATGTCGCGGTGCTTCCCGTGTCAAAGTCGCCTCCTCCTCAACCAAAGCTGGTGCCTCCTCAGGTGCAGCTGGTGTAGCCTGAGTCTCCTCCTCGAACAGCCCCCGGGAAGTAGACATAGTCGGGTCGGGGCCGTCGTCATCGTCCGAGCTTGTAGCAGAGATAGCTAGGTCCACAGCACGCGTGGTAGCCTCAGCCTCGCCATCTGCAGCTTCTTCCTCCAAATCTTCAAAATATGGAGGTGCCGAGCTCATCATCTCCTGCAACTTCAAAGACAGAAGAATTGCACGGTGCAGTCTCGTCGAAAGTGACTTCACAAGTCTCTCTGACGATGTTAGTATCAATAATCAGCACACGGTACGCTCTAGAGTGAGAAGCATAACCGAGAAAAATACCGTCAGACGAGCGAGACTCAAATTTATCAAGATTTCCATCTTTCAGCACAAAGCACCGGCAACTGAAGACTCTGAGATGGTCAACACGGGGCTGGCGTCCAAACCGCAACTCATAAGAAGTCTTGTGCATGAAAGCACGCAAGAAAATGCGGTTGGACACGTAACAAGCGGTGTTAACCGCCTCAGCCCAGTATTTGCGAGGAGTCCTATGCTCATCGAGCATCGTCCTCGCCATCTCAACTAGCGTCCGATTCTTCCGCTCTACAACTCCATTCTGCTGTGGAGTGTAGGGAGAAGAATAATGGTGTTCAAGCCCTTGATCACTGCAAAAGGCGTCAAAACGAGCATTTTTGAATTCTGTGCCATTGTCACTGCGGATCGCTCTCATGGCCTGGGGTAACTCGTTTTTCAACCTCAAGATCAAGTCTCGAACAAACTCGAAAGCCTCATCCTTGGTTCTCATGAAAAAGACCCAAGAATAGCGAGAAAAGTCGTCCACAATCACAAGCACGTACCACTTCCCACCAACAGACATCACCCTAGAAGGACCAACTGTGTCCATGTGTAACAACTCTCCAGGGTGAGTGGTCATCACCTGATTAACAGGTGGATGAGAAACGGCAATCATCTTACCGTGACGACACGGATGGCAAACAAGGTTCTTCTCAAACTTCAATTTGGGCAATCCTCGGATCAGGCCAAGTGAGCTCAGTCTCGACAACAAATCGAAGCTCAAATATCCTAGTCTCCTATGCTACTTCCACAAATCAGAAGAAGAACCAGCCATCAAGCAATGAGAAGGGCCAAAAGGAGTTCCAGAGAAGTCAACCAAGAAAACCCGATCGCGAGGTGTAATCCGGCAAACCAAATCTCCCCTGGAATCCAAAACACGCGAACAGCCCTCCTTGAAGAGAACCTCAAACCCCTCATCAAGAAGTTGCGAGACAGAGAGCAAATTAAAACCAAGATTTGAAACCAAAGCAACTTCTCTCAAGGTAAAACGATCAGAAACTCGAACAGCGCCAAGTCCACGTACCTTTCCTCTTCCATTATCCCCGAACACAATGTACTCCTTTGAGCGCATCGGGGTGAGGCTGGAGAACCATTTGTCATTTCCGGTCATGTGGCGCGAACAACCGGAGTCCATGATCCACCTGTTCTCCAAGCCTCCAACCTGCACATCAGTAGTGAGACAAAGGGTGAGCAAATGTCTCAACACTGGGGTTAGCAAAGTGAGAAGCAAACTAGTGTCGAGCCATTTGCTCTACAGAAGGGTTAGCAAAACCAGACAAAGCGTATCCCCCATCCCGTCTACCGCGTGACTGACGAACACCACCGCGAGGAAAGCGTGGAGCCTCAAAACCTCCTCCAAAGCCTCGGTCTCGTGGTCCAAGCCGTACTGAAAACGACCAGGAGCACGGCCGGCAAAGCGACCACCTGCCGGAGCACGGTAACCACCACCGTCTCCCTGACCTCCACCTACACGGCGCGCCCTAGCAACTCGCCTATCACCACACCGAGAAGGACCATGCACCCGAGCAGAGTACATGTCCGTGTTCCGTCTCTCCTGCTCTCTCCTCACAGCCCTCTTCCTCCTGAAGCAAAACTCCTCCAAGTGACCTTCCCTGTCACAGAACTCGCAGTGGTACCTCACCTCACGCTTGGGAGGTGGAGGCCAAGCCTGCGGACGGGGAGGAGCAGCCCCCTTCTTCTGCACAACCTAGGCTGTGGCAGCAGGGAGCGTGTCGAGGGAATTCCTCAGCTCATTGGGCTTTGGAACCCAAACCTGCTTCTGCGGAGGTGCTTTCGGTGGTTCTTTAAGCACACCATCCGCGGGGTCAACAAGCGAAGGCTGCGTGCTCGTGCTAGCAGTATTTCCAGCAGCCTTGACAATCTTACCATACAACCTGTCAAAGTCTGACTTCGTGTATGTGTAACCGACCCCAAACCCATCACCACGCTTGAACTGCTTAATCATCATGCCCAACTGCGGCTCACTGCTAGAAACCCAACTCAGAATCGCCCTAAGGTATGTGTTCTCATTCTCCAAGTTGGCTTTCTCTACCGCAAGGCTATCCAAATCAGAGATCAAACCAGGGCAAACAGAGCAGTCAATAGGTGGGCTAGACTCTACAACCTTAGTCTTTCCAAAAGACTTGATCAAAGCGTTCTTCTCCTCTAGCTCCGACCTAAGCGTGGGACAAAGCTTACAAGCGCCAAGCAAAACTGGCCTAGACTTCATCTCCTCTAGCTCGCACACAACAGTAGCAAAATTAGACTGCAATGAAGCTAGATCAGACTTAAAGATAGGACACTGCTCGCATTCAAGCATATCGCTAACAAAGGAGCATCCTTAACCAGTTCTAGTTCATGCTTGGCCTTCGCGAGCTCATGAGACACATCAGCAAGCGAAATCTTAGCAACATCTAAGTTCGCGACGTTCTCATCATGCTTGGCACGGAGAGCAACAAGATCGTTCATGTGAGATATGCAGCCAGCGCACTCATCCTCACTAGACTTCTCCCTAGCACAAGCCAGCTCAGCCCTAAGCTTTCTACGCTCTCTAGCTGCTTCCTTAAGCAGCCTCTTCTGGTTGTCGAGAGCGGCGTACAACTCCCTAACCTCTGTATCAAGCAGGTCGATCGTGGAGTTTACCTCTGAATCGCTCTCGGATCTAGGAGAAGAGCCGGAGTGCGTCGGTGTAGCATGTCCACCCGAAGATGCACGAGCACCATCGGCTTCGCCCGCCATGGTGCAGAAGCTCTTGCGTCGACCGGCCGCCAAGCAAAGGCCGATGAAGCCGGTGGCTTCCTTGTCCCGCTTCTTCTTCTTCTTGTCGTCATCGTCGGAGGTCGGTGAAGAAGAGCGGTCGGTGTCGGAGCTCTTGTCGAGGTCGCTGAGCTATGCCAGGAAGGCCTTCTCCCGCTTCTTGGCCTTGTACTGGAAGCGCTTCTTGAGCGACTCCTTGTCGAAGCGTCCTCCCCGGTCACGACTGCGGTGCTTGTGGCACCGACGCTCCTTGTTGGAGCCTCCCTCATCGCGGTCATGGTGGCGGTAGTAGTCGAAGGAGTTGTTCTGGCCACCGCCGGACTTCTTGGGGCAATCGGCGATGAAGTGGTTCAGATCGCCGCAGTTGTAGCACCCGGGGTTCTTCTTCCTCTCCCTGTTGTGGTAGATGCGCTGGAACTTGCTGATGAGAAGGCACAAGTCGTCGTCGCCCAGCATCTCCAGCTGCTCATCTGAAACAGAAGGCAAAGAGGCAAGAGAAAAGCCGAGAGCAGAGTTAGCGTTAGAGCTCGATCCGCCACCTGGGCCAGTCACAAGAGTGACGCTCTTGGAAGGAGGGGCACCATTGAGCTTGGCTCGTGTTTGGTTATCCACCTCCGTGGCCTTGAGCTTGCTGAAAAGCTCGTTCACGGTCAGAGTCTCATAGCCTACAGACTCAATGATCGTGTTCACCTTGATATCCCACACAGAGCGGTCAAGTGCGTAGAGCCACTTGAGAGCCTTCTCGTGCTCTGTGTACTCAAGGGCACCAGCAGATCTGTTTGCATTGACCTTGTTCACAATCGACTGAAAACGACTGAACATTAGATCAATGCTCTCACCCGGCTCCTGTGTGAAGTTCTCGTACTCACGCCGGTGAGTCTCGAACAGTCTGGCCTTCACCTGAGGTGTACCCTCGTGGTAGTTCTCAAGGCACGTCCAAATCTTGTGGGCTTCCTGGAAACCCTGGACGCGTGAGAACTCTGCACGAGAAACGCCAGCGAACAAGGCATTGACGGCCTTGGCGTTAGCCTCGTGCTGGGTCACCTGAAGAGGCGTGGTCCGAACAGCAAGCACCTCGTAAAGCTGGTTCTTGGTAATCTTCCAGACCTCGGCTCCCATGCTTTGCAGGAAGGCTCTCATGCGAACCTTCCAGTAGGCATAATCCTCGCCGGAAAACACCGGGATCTTACCAAGACTCGTCATGGTCGCCAAGTGGTTTTCGAACTGGTTAAGGTACTGAAAATCTCAACCAAGCTCTGATACCAATTGAAGGACCGAAGCCGGCGACCAGAGGGGGGTGAATGGGAGCCAATCAAAATTTCTTCCGAAATTCAAACCGTCGGCCTATATCCCGAAAATCACCCAAGCCCTCAAGCGTTCTGGCCAAAGTTTGGAATAGCTATGGAAAAGCTAAACCAACACAAAAGGTCTCGAACGAGCGAGCGAAACCACGAAGCAAATCGGAAGCGAATTGGAAAATCTGCAGCACTGATCTGCCAGGACCGGTCTGACCGGTGTACTGGACCGGTCTGACCGGTCTCGACTGTTCAAAATCTAGCAGACCGGTCTGACCGGTCTTGCCTACCGGTCTGACCGGTTGCACCCAGAAAACCCCCGAAATCCAACCTTCAAACCGCGAATCTCGAGCAAACGACCACGAAAATCGATGAAACTTGGGGGATTGCTTCGCCCCTACCCCGTGAACATATCCCCAAAAGATCTCGTCCTAAAGATCAACGAATCAAGAGAATTATGGGGGAGATCAAAAGGGATTGGGGTTTTCTCAAGAACTCAAGAAATCGAATTCGAATACGCCTGTGATTCCAGAGGGTTTAGGACAGGGTTAGAAGCACGGGAATCACAGCAAAGAACTCATGGACTCCTCGTAATCAAGTGCACCAAAAACAAAATCGAAATTTCATCAAACAAGGCACAAAACGAGGAGATGGATTGATTCAAACCGCCTAGAGGTCACGAGGAGGTTAGGGCCTCCTTTCCCAATCAAATCCACAAGAGTTCTCACACAAACAACATTCAAATCTACCCTAAAGAGATGAACTGAGGAAGAGGAACACAGGGGCGGCGGCCTGGGGAAACAGAGAATTCACGGACACAATACAAAAGCCGCACTTGACCTAACACAAGTGAAGGGGTATTTATACCCGCGGGACCGGTCAGACCGGTACGCTGGACCTTTCAGACCGGTTGGATAGAACGGTCAGACCGGTGCCAGGGACCGGTCAGACCGGTGCCAGGGACCGGTTGGCCTGCAGCACCCCCTGTACACGATCTCATCCGATGGCCGAGGTTCTTTCTTTGAAACGAAGTGTTCTCCGCGATGCCGCCGTCTTGATGAAGATCCAGTCCGCGGTTTTGGAGGGTCCGCGAAACCCGGGTAGGTGGCCGGTTTTGAGAAAACCGCCAAAACCTCACGCGTGGGAAGATTCCCGCCTCCACGCCGTGGCCCTAGACGCCGTTCCCACCTCGGCCTTCTGACAGCCCTAGACGCCACCCGACGCCCGTCACCTCCTCGCCCGCAGCGAGGCCCTAGACGCCGTCGACGCCCGTCGCCTCCGTCAGTCCCGAGACCGACGCCTGTGCCTCCACGACTCGGCGTCTTCAACCGCCGTCCGCCTCCTTAGTTTTGTGGCGCAAACCAAGAAACCCGCCTTCCGTCGCCGCTTGCGCCCTTGATCCAGGAGTGGATGCCACAGCTGCCCCCGGTCCAAGCTCCGGTCCCGGCTGCCCTTCACCGCCGTCCACCGCACGGTCCATCGGCCACAGCACCACCCCGTCGACACTCGACGCCCGTGTACCTGCAATCCAAAGACCAAGCGCACGATCACACCGCACGGTTGACAATTCACTCATCACAAACAGGATAGAGTACTCAACATTCCTCATATACATACATACCACTCCGTCTTCGATTTTCAAACTCTCTATAGCAATGCACGGGTACATGATCACTGGGAGTGATGAGGGAAAGTGATGGTGATCAACCACAATGGGACTCAAACCCAAATTCTTCCATGTTCATTAATCAAAGTTAAGGTGCAATCATCAAACCATGAGCTGTTCCAAATAAATAACAATAAAACTACAGACGCCCCCACAATATATGAAATTTCAAATTGTGATTCAACAAATTCGTCTCCCATGGAGTTCCATTGTGCTTGCCCCAAAAAGTCTGGTGTCCTGTGTTTGCACCGTATCTTGCGGCCCCACACAACCGACAACCAAGAACCAAACCTCACTGGCGAGTCTTGAAGTGAGGATGGCATCGCAGGCTCATCATCTTCTTACCTTGTATTCCCTTAGCTTGAGACACAAATATGAGGGTGAATCATCGATAAACAGAGACAGCCACCGATCCCAGTGTAGATGCAGCAATCTACCAGCCAAATAGCAGGAGAATGTTAAGCTTTTATTCCACCATCTTGAGCAATGTATTTCTTCGTTTCACAAACCTTGAAGATGAAGTACAAGGCTACAGATCGCCTTCCAAGATCTCACTGGTGGGCAGTGAAGGCCGCCATACATAGCGGTGCACCTGCTTCTGCGCAGTCGCCCGACGTACGGCTTTGCCTGTTCTGCACAGTTACCGAGGATCTTGGTGGACTCGCATGCGCACCGGCCAGTAGCCCTGTCGCGTGGTTTTTTTGGCGTGGATGAAACGGCGATTGTAATTGGCCCCGAACTCCTCCAAAGTGGTCAGTCGACCACTCCTGACGTCACCCAAGCCCTTCCCTATGTATTCAAACGTGCCCTGAGCCATCACGCTAAGCTCCCATCTGATAATTGCATGCATACCCTTTCTTGCTGCACACTCAGTGTTTTGCCTCTACTACCTTCTTGCAGATGCAAACTATATATATATATATATATATATATATATATATATATATATATATATATATATATATATATATATATATATATATAGGGCTATTCAGTACCCAGGGTATGGAATACTTATTCCATACCCGAGCCAGCCTTTGGCGCGCACCAATGCATACATGTATAATAATGGAGTAAGAGTGGTAGTTGGCTTTTGATGTCCTCGTGGCTACTTTTATTTGTACTGCTTTAGTTTGGAGGATGGCATCATATAAATATGGCTACCTCCTCATTTCAGTTTCCATATAGCTTATATGAAGCAAGGCAACTTGGCCGGGTTGGATTCAACAAATGGGAACTAGAAATGCATATGGAATGGATGTCAATAAAAACAAACTAGTTCTAGTTGGTGATTTGTTTCTTTGGCCTCAGCTCCATGCCTTTAGGCTTTACGGAGGAATTAATTGTATGTTGTCCTTTCTAGCTAGTTGTGTCTTTGCAGGACCATTGTTAAACCCTGAATTGGTTTGAAAAGAATTTCTATGCAAGCGATGCTGGTGCAAACATGATGTGCCTTCGTGTTCGCAATGCCCGCGGCACAAATTTTGTCTGTTTCATGCATCCTTCAGCTGAGGTTATATTCCATTGGCAAGCTATAAGGTTTATTTAGGACGATTAGAAGGTGTCAGGAATTAAAGGTTTCGCTGCAACTTTGATGTTAGTGGCCTTTTGTTGAGACAAAGAATGTTTTCCATCAACAAGCACATCACGGACAAATCCCCACAACTTTCATGTTAGCGGCCTTTATCGGATTTGCTGAAGTCTGATCATTCTTCCTCCATTTCGCCTCTGCCTTCTTATCCCTCACTATTTTACATAATATGAAACCGTGGCTGTGATATATTCATCCTTGCATTGGATTGTCCACAATACTCCATCGTACCATATCGCCCTACTAAACATATCCCAAGCATGGTGGTAAGCTCTACAAGTATATTGAATAAATCAAAGGCTACCATGCTAATTTTCTCCGCATGATAAATAAATATAACAAAAGATTTATTCGCGCAAAAGGTCTAATTCTTTTCTGATGCCCTGGGATTAATAAACCCCAGGGGCATGGGGCAGTATAAAGAAGGCTACCACCAACAGAGGGCAGCAAGAAACAACCACTGCGTCCACATGCAATGCTTTCAATTCCTTTCAAAGCCTTCTTATAAATTATTGGTGCCAAAATTCATGTGGCGAATGAAGATAAGAATATAAATTTACTAGAAATATGCGTGGCATCAAAATGGTTTATCGTTCAGGATTGAAGACTTCAGGAAAAAGTCAAGAAAATATCATTTTCATGCTTCAGCGTTTTTGTTATCTTCTTTGTCTGCTATCTTCTTAGATGCAAAATTTGTCATGTCTACTGGGTTATGCCAGATAGCCAGGGACCCTGCTCACGGAGAAATTTTATCAGTTCTAGTGCTCTGTTGTAATGGTATTTCAGAATCAGGTAAGATACCAGAACTAGAGACTTTAATCAGCCTACTGATCTGTGAAAACAAGCGCTTAATGCAAGAAGAGCGTTCAGATGAAATGTAGAAAAAAGCGAGAAGAATCTTGAGAATTGGAGAAAGCTGGAGTTACTGTGTAAAATAGGCTTATTTTTTTTAGGGAAAATTGTTTGGGAGTTCCCCACAGCATATGCATTAAGAAAACAAGCTGCACAAGAGGAAGGGCGGGAAACTTACATCAGAGGTACGGGGGGGAGAAGGTAGAAACAAAAATAACATCAAGTAATTATATCTAGCCATTGTACAAAAGGAACTTTGTCTACTTCTCTAACTCTTAAGAGTTGGAGTCGAGTTGTTGGTCTTCCATTATCAAAAATCTTTGAGTTCCTCAAATTCCAGATTTCCCAAGCTGCTATCAAGAAAGCTTCCATGAACAGAGGAATATGAGAACTCCTAGCAGTTTGAAATATTCTATCAATGATGTTGTCTGTAGTAGGCCACTGAATTCCCATCTTGGTCCAGCAAGAGATTGCAAAAGGACAGGAAAAGAAGAGGTGGTCTATATCTTCGTCCACTGCAGACATGCATATTACACAAAAAGTGTTTGGCTGGACATGGAAATGACGTCTAAGCAGCATTGCTTTTGTATTCAATCTATCCACAAGCAAAAGCCAAGCAAAGAACTTAATTCTTTGTGTGCATTTGGAACTCCACATCATCTTGAACACTGGAGATGTCAGCAGGTACTGATAGACCAGCTTATAATACCTCCGGGACATGTAAATCTGGTTACCCCATAGAAATATCCAGGTGTCAGCATCATTCACATCGTAGGGGATAGTGACCAACAATTGTTGCAGGTTTAACAACTCATTTAGTGCAGGCAGGGAAAGAGGCAAATGGAAGAGTGAATCCAAGTCATCAGCCAACATAATGTCCTGCACCGAGGAGCTGTTATTTTTAGCAAAGGAAAAGAGTACTGGAAATTGACTAGCTAGAATTTCCTCAGCCCAGATCTTCCTAAAAAGTAATAGTTGTTACATCTCCAACTTGACATTTTGCTATCCCCCTATAGAGAGTGTTCAATCTAAGGACATCTTTCCACCAGAAAGATCCAACTTCACGAGAGGCATGAGGTACCCTCCCTGAATAGTGTTTAAACCAGACTAGCTGAACCCAAGGAATATTTTCTTTGTTATAAAACATATGCAAATGCTTCATTAGGAGGGCATCAAATCTGAGGTTGATGACACCCAGTCCACCCTTAGATTTAGGTTTCTGCACTAAGGACCATGCTGCAAGATTACCACTTCTTTTCTTTTCATCATTTCCTCTCCAAAGGCACTGCTTACGAGCTCGATTAATGTTTTATATTACCCCAACTGGTAGTTTGACAGAACACATTGCATAAGTAGTAATTGGTGAAATGGCTGAGTTTACCATCTGCAGACGTCCTAAATAAGAAAGGAAAGTTGAGCAAGAGGACAATCGTCTCTCCACTCTGTCCATAAGTGGTGTTAAATCCTCCATCCTGGGTTTTGTGGTTCCCATGGCAAACCCAAATAAGTGAAAGGCATAGAGCCTATTTGACAACCAAATGCACTCGACAGATCTTACAGCTTATTCAAAGGAACATTTATTGGAACCATAGAGGATTTATGGTAGTTGACTTGTAGCCCTGTTGATTCAGAAAAAGAGAGAGGATGTTCTTGTGATGTTGGACCTGGTTGATGTCAACTTGCATTAAGAGAATTGTATCATCAGCATATTGAAGCATTGGTAAGTCATTATTAAAGTAAGGAATTGGCTGAGTCAACAGTCCTTGCTTCATAGAGTCATTGATTACAAACTGAAGAAGCTCAGCAGCTAGCACAAACAGCAAAAGAGAAAGAGGATCTCCTTGTCTTACACCTCTTTTACACTTAAATTGCTTTCTAGGTGCAGCATTTAAGAGTATAGATGAAAAACCAGAGGTGAAAATCATTGAAATCCATTGCAGCCACTTCTCAGGGAAACCCATTTGTCTCATGATTTGGATGATAGCACAATGCTCAACAGTATTAAAGGCCTTGGCAAAATCTAGATTAAGGATGATTATTTCTCTATTACTCTGATGATATTGGTGGATGTACTCAAAACACCAAGAAATACAGTCTTGGATGGTTTTCCCTTTGATAAAACCATATTGATTGTTATCCAAGAGTTGAAGGATAATTTTCTGCAATCTATCAGCCAAGATCTTGGTTAAAAGTTTGATGCTACAATTTAGGAGAGATATTGGTCGAAAATCATTCACTGTCTCAGGGTTGTTGATCTTAGGAACCAGGGTGATGAAGGATGTGTTAATGCTCTCTAGATTCACTTGACCATTGAAAAAGTCAAAACAGAGCTTATAAAAATCCTCTTTGATCAAGGGCTAGCATTTTTTCAGAAAAAGTCCATTGAAGCCATATGGTCCAGGTTCTTTGTCAGCTGGCATGTTCTTCACCACTTGGTCAATCTCCTCTGTTGTGAAAGGCTCTACTAAAGAAGCCAGGTCAACATTGAGTTGAATTAGTTGCTCCAATCATATAGCATTTGGGGTTGCAGAGAGACACCCATCCCGATTTTGTAAGCCAAATACAAGAGAGCAGCTTTCCCCTCATGATCATAGATCCAATTGCCATTCTGATCTCTCAATTGAGAAATAACATTCTTTCCAAAAGAAATTGTAGCCATAGCATGAAAATTTTTTGGGTTTTCATCACCCAGTTTTATTTTATTGGCTGTATACCTCTTCTTCCAATAGATATTTTTGTACTTGAGGAGATTCTAAAGATGATTTTTGAAAATCAGTCTACAATTCCATTCATGCAGAAATAGTGGTCTGCAGTCCTCTACAACATCCAGAAAGAAAATGATCTTATTACAAAGCTTTATCAATTGTGAGAGGTTAGAAAGGTTCTTGCTCCATATCTTCAGCTTCTGTCTTGTATTTTTGAATTTGCCAGCAATAGTACTAGCAGAGTCCCTTGAGTTTCTAACTTGAGTAGACCAGCCTGCCAATGTTGCCTCCAAAAAACCAGGGTGCTGAGGCCAAAAATTTTCAAATATGAAAATATTTGATTTCGGGATGCTTGTACTAATAGTAATTTTGCTAGGGACATGATCCGAGCTGATTTTGGCAAGAGGAAAAACCATCGAATTTGGATAGTCAAGAGTCAAATTATTGGAAATCAAAAAACAATCTAATTCCTCTAAAAGGTTTTCCATGCTCGAATGGAGCAACAACGGGAGCGACAGGGATATCCTCCTCCCCCCCCACCCTTGCCTGCTCTAGCGTTAATCCTGTTTCAGCAATAAATTGCACCTCGTGTAGGTCCGCCTCGTGTAGGTCTGGCAACCTTGGCACTCGCAGGGGATCGAGTTCTTTTTGTTGTGTGCCAAGCTGAAGAATGGACTTGCCACATTTCTTTTGATTTCTCTGCTTGTGGGCCTTTATCAGAGTCCGATCATAGTCCGAGGGTAAGCTTTTCGGTATTGGTGGGTTGTCTAGGTTTGCGAGAAGCTTTTTTCCTACATCTAGAGGTATCGGTTCCCTCTTCGGGGACTTTAGGCTTCAATTGTTCTTTTATATATCGAGCAGTATCCTCTTCCAACTCCTCAGCAGTCTTCTCGTAGGTTAATTTTCTTTCGACCATTTTCTGCTCTTCTTGAGGGTCCATCCGCTGGGAGGGATGATGTCTTTTTCTTTCCTTTTTCTGGTGCTGACGAAGTTGGAGTACTCGTGGCCCTTTGCCCCGGCGGAGACGGTGGTGATGGAGGTGGTTGTGGGGACAGCGGTAAGGGAGGTCACGGAGATGGACGATCGGTCTCCACGGGAGCCGTTGTGCTTGCAGTAAGTTTGGTGTTGGCCTTGTGCCATAGAACGATCTCGTGCAGTGCATCTCCCAATGTCTTCTCTCCATCCCCTCAAATAAAGTTGAGCTCAAGATCCTCATTGTTTCCAACTATCTGCTCAACTATGACGGAGGCGTATCCAGGGGGTATCGGCCTTCCATGAATTGTAGTAGAAGGACTCAGGGGAAGGGCTGACCCGTATGCTACATGAATGAATATATTCTTTGCTCGCACATGTAGCTCGCATGCTGTTGGCATGGTGATATCATCCACTGGAAACCTCTGGTCATCTACCGCTGGTGCCTTAATCTGGGGGTACTGATCATCTTGTACGTCGGGCGCCGCCGTGGATGCACAGTTGCTGCATCGCTGAGAGGCCGGGCTTATCACAACATCCAGGTACGACCCAGCAGTGCCCCTTTGGCTCAGAGCTAGCTACACTGCCTCATTGACCCTGGCGTCCATCTGAGATTCCAAGGACGCAACCTTTCTATTCATCTTTTCTTGTACAGCACGGAGTTTCTCTTCTTGTTCAGCTTTGCTCTCTCAGTGAGTCTTGTAAGAGCAATCTCCGGCCCAAGCAACTTTCCATGGGACCACGTCGATGCCACGGGCTCGACCAAGGTGTTCTGGATTCTTTAATGCCCTGGTCAGTTCATCATTCTCCCATTGAGGCTGGAATGTTCCTTGTTGGGCCTCATCTATTGCTGTGACCAGATCACGGGACACTTCTTACATATGTTCTCGCACGACCAAAGTTCCATCCAACTGGTTTAGTGTCACGCCGTTAGCAAATAACCACCACTTGGATCCATCCGGCCATTCCCAAGTCGCCGTCCTAATGCCTCTATCCATAAGGTCCTGCTCCATCTTCTGTCATTTTTTAACTGCCTTCTTGTACCCGCCAGCCCCAAGGTGGTGGCTGTACTTCTTCATTGATGCATTCGTCTTGGCCTGTTCGGATTTTCCTTTGGCTTCCTCTGAAAGTTTGTATTGTTTGAACTCCGCCCAGTGTGGTTTAACCTGAGGGAGATCGTCCCAGTTCGGTTTCTTATCCTTCTTGAAGTAATTGCTATACAACTTCTTCTTGAAAGTTGCAAAGGTGTAGCGAAAATGGCCTCTCATGCCATATTTCAATATAATGTTTTGGCGATTGATGACACACACAACACTTGGACTAATATGATTGTTAAGATGAACTTTCCCAGGCTTTTAGGTTCAAGTGATGACAAAGAGAAGATAGGCATAGCTAGGCCCGAAGGGCCGCGCCTACGGCCCGAAGGCCCGGTTAGCAGACGGGGGTCGAGGGGGAGCCGCCCCTCTCGGGTCTCAGGGCAGCGCCCTGAAAGCTCTTCGGTCCAAGGGACAAGGATTGAGGCATTTTGCTATCATCGGTTAAACCGACGTAGGGCAAAATGAACTCACCGGTGCAATCACAGAGAAGGTCTGCGGGCTAGGGTTTTACACCGGATTAACCGACGCTAAAGAAATTGCATACGTCGGTGCATTGACAGATGAAGACAGAGGAAATTCTATACACCGGTTAAACCGACGATTAGATATTGGTGAACGTCGGTACAGTTGTCCAGAGAGTTAGTTTTTCAGCAACTACACTCACTGGTTAAACCGATGCTGCATCAGTTGATTACGTCGGTCGATTGAGGTAGCCGTTGAAGTATAACGGATAGTTGGAAAATGCACTCACCGGTTAAACCGGTGATGACAAAAATGTGAGCATCGGTTTAACCGGTGATAGCACTTTTTGTCAGCCTTTTTCCAACGGCTAGCTTGGGTGTGTGGGCTATATATATGCCACCCCATGGCTCATTTGAGGGTGCTGGAGACCATACAAGCATACAAGAGTAAAAGATCATCTCCAACCACCATAGAGCTTCATTGTACATCATATAGGCTTAAGCACACTTGTGAGAGTGATTAGTGCTTGTAATAGGGATTAGTTCTTGCGAGAGCTCCCTTGAGAGAAGTCTTGCTGCGGCAAGCAACTTGTGACTCGTCGTGTGACCCTCCGACTTGGTGTGGAGCGACAACGACACTTTGTGCGGAGAAGGAGACCCCTCTTGGTGAGAAGCTCCAATAGTCAAGACGGTGCCGTGGTGACGCTTCGAGAGAGACAGTGGCGGTGCACGAGACTTAGTGTCTTAGGGGCACTTGCCTTTGCTTGCCGGGAGCCTTGGTGGCGAACGCAAGACGGTGATCAAGCGAAGAGACTCGACATCAAACTTGTTCGTGTTGGACAAGTGGCCGTGGACGTAGGGAGGGACTTGGTGTCCTAACCGAACCACGTTAAATCGTGTGTCTTGGTGTCTTCACGGGAGTTTTCATATCCTCTCCCTTACCTCTTTACTTACCATATTACGTTTCCGCATTTACTCTATCTTGTGTACCTTTACTTTCCTAGTTAGTTTGATTAGGATTGGCTATTGGAAGTCTTTTAGGGGTAAGTAGAGAGTAGCATAGATAAACCTTAGTCATAACTAGCATGTGTAGGACGTATTAGGTTTATCTTATGCTAGTAGTTTGAGCCCTAGGCTAAAAAGCGATTAGCGACCCTATTCACCCCCTCCCCCTCAAGGGTCGGACACCCCGGTGATCCTTACAAAAGGCAAGGGCCATCTTTTTCAAGGCACATTTTTTCACAAGTTCTTGATGAACTCCTTCAGGAAGAGTGAACATATCTTTGAGTTCTGTCCATAGCATTTCCTTCTGATGTGGAGGCACGGCGTGTTGCTGTTCTTCTGGTTTGCTCGATTTCCATAGTCTTATGGTAATCAGAATACTTGCCCGAACAATAACCCCACATGGTTGACAAATTTCGTGCTAGCAACCTCTGGGCACTTGGACAACCCTCTGCGTTCACTTCTATGACGACCTATCTTCCCTTCATTTTCTTTGTCGGCCGGTGTCTCCCTTTTGATTGGCTTGTATTCGATGCAGAGGTCAACTAAATTACGGAAAAGATATGTTAATCACAAAACTAATCTACCTAAGTCACCGTGCATAATTAAGATACGTACTGGAACGTGCAGCTGATTGGGCGGCGGCGCAAATTCATCATCTTCTTCATCGCCATCTCCAGACATATTCAGATACAAATCGATCAGCTGTTCGAGCCTCTTCTTCACCGATTTGTTGGGTAGTGTTGGCCCTCGTATCTTCGTTTATTGCGCCGAACATGTATTTTGTGGCAGCCTCCTCATCACCGAAGGGGTCCATCCTTAACTAAAACCGTAAAAATGTGTTAGAGTCTGTGTCCATCCTTATCGGAAGCACGAGAATTCAATTCTTTGAAGGAATGTGTGTGTGTGTGTGTTATAGGGAGAGAGCGAGTGACCGAGAGCGTTTGAGAGGAGACAACGAGAGAGCGTTGAACGAGTGTGTGTGTGTGTGTGTGTGTGTGTGTTTTATAGGGAGAGAGCGAGAGACCGACCGTGTGTTTGCGTGTTACCGCGAGTTTACGAGCTCGAGAAGTAATATAAATGACACCTTTGAATTAAGAATGAAGAATACATGTAATTAAAGTCTTTGAATTACATAAATAAATAATAAATACATGATAAATTAAAGTCTTTCAATGACATAATTAAATAATAAATATATGATAAATTAAAATCTTTGAATTACATAATTAAATAATAAATACGTGATAAATTCTCTCTAATTCTCTGCTTCCTTCTCTATTTCTCGAACACATTATACACTCTCTAGTTCTCTAATACATTATACACTATCTATTTAAATAATTAAAAGCATTTCCTTCTCTATCTCTCTAAATTTTCACTAATTATCTAATTCTTTCTAATTCTCTATAAATTCTCTCTAATTCTCTACCAATTTCTCTAATTCTCTACTAATTCTAACATAATACATTGTAATTAAATTATGAAAAAAAATAAAAAAGGGCGCGGCGCTGGCGGCCGGCCACACCACTTACGTCGACGACGGCGAGGGGGCGGCGGCAGTCGAGGCAGAGGCGCAGGGGAGGGGGCCGCGGCGTCGAGGCGGACGCGCCGGGCACTGCCGTGCAGGGGGCACGACGGCGGGATGCTGGGGAAGCACGTGGCGGCGACCGTGTAGGCCTAGGACGGGGCGGCGGCGTCGATGTCGAGCCGCGCGGCGTCCCGCGTGCTAGGGACGGGTCGGCGGCGCGGTGGAGGGGGTCGGCCTGTCGAGGCGGCCGGCGAGAGCCGGACCAAGGTGGCGGCGCAAAGGGGACGGGGCACCAGCGTCGAGGCAGAGGTGGCGGCGGCGCACCAAGACGGGTAGGGCGGGGGCGGCCAGGCGTCCAGGCGGCGGCGGCGCGGCGGAGAGAGGTCCAGGCGTCGATGCATTGCGGCGGAGGACGATCGGGCATGGAGGGGCAGCAGAGGACGATCAGCAGAGACTGAGAAAGAAGAGAATAGGGCACGCCAATATATATCCCAAACCCTTTGGTACCTGGTGAAAAAACCACCCGGTGCCTAAGGGCACCTAAGGCACCGGTTGATAGTTCACCCGGTACCTTTGGAACCACATAGGCTCCGGTTAAACAAGGACCTAGTACCTTAAGCCTCCAATGGGCGGGAAATGAAAAGGGCCTAAGGCACCGGTTAAAGTCAAAAAAACCGGTGCCTAAGTCTCTTGTGACTCATGTACTTTAAATATTTTGCCGCCTTTAGGTTGAATTCACCGCATAGCTCAATGGTAAGCCCAAATTTTCTCTGCGCCGTGGCCCGGGTTCGACTCCCGCCCACCAACCTTTTTTTGGCAAAGACCTTGGTATCGGTTGAAGATATCAACCGGTACCAATAGTTTATTCACAATAATTCTGATAATTGCCGAATAAATCAATTAAATGCATAACAAATTCTGGTAATTGAATAATGAATCATTTAAATGCATAACAAATCTGATAATTGCATAATAAATCGTTAAAATACATAATAAATCTGATAATTGCATAATAAATCATTTAAGTGCATAATAAATTTGATAATTGCATAATAAATCATTTAAATGCACAATAATTCTATTAATTACCTAATAATTCATTTAAATGCATAATAAACCTGGTAATTGCCTAATAAATTTGTTAAATGCACAATAATTATCACACCCGGTTTTAAGAACAAATCCGAATGCATAACTATATGTATGCCAGGATCAAGTTTCATATATGTAGAGACATTATAAGTGAATAATCAGTAACAGTACCACGTAAAAGAGAATTACAATAAATAAAGACTATCAGAGTTATACAGCTTATCCTGAAAATGAAGCCTTCAACTTCACAGGCAATCGACTGGGGGTTGCGTATGCCTAGAACTCAGCATCTTCTTTGAAAGACTTTACAACAACTTTCTCTTCTGAGCAGCAGTAAGCAAGGGTGAGTACACATATGTTTGGTACTCAGAAAGGCCACAAGAAATAACTAAAATGTGATATATATCCATCTTTAAGTTTATTAATCATGTGAGGGTCCAAGCCGCTCATGATTGTGACCATGGCTGATATATCAGTTTTACACTCTACAAAGGCTGTACACTTTCACCACAATTCACATAAAACTTCCGAAGAACTTTGAACCCAAGCATGCATGTGCTAGCTAGGCACAATACCACACTTCCGAGGTGTGATTGTGTAGGGACGCTTCGAGGCCTTTACAAAGATTCCCTAACAAGTGACAATCCGCTAAGGTTTCAAGTCAAAGTAGGGCATAACCCTCCCTAATGGTCAGCTCCTTAGCAAAGGCCGCAACCCCAAGAGGATCGGGCTATACCCCATCAATGCATCCCCTCTTGCCCTTTCGGTAAGACTGTCACAAGCTGGAGCCTCTAATTAGGCAAGACCAGAGCCATATAGTATTGTGGTTGTACTGTTTTCCTGGGTGGTTCTCCAAGTTCCAATTAAACAAAGTTTTCTTGTAAACAAGCATAGATAGAAGTATGGTTAGGGTCACTTACCTTTTTCCAAAGATAAGCTACTCTCACTGCTCTTTCAACTCTTGCTCATACAAAGCTTCTTGATTCTTCAAGCTTCAAACAATGATCCTTCTACTCGAATCAATCATCGGGCAACATACAAGGAAAACAATAGGTACAACTAAGAACAATACACCAAAACAAAAGAAAGGCTTAACAGGGCATACAGAAGGATAGGACTTGTTGCTACGGTTATGAGAACGCAAGAAACGCGGAAAACGGAGCTACGGTTGAAAAGAAACAGCTATCGGAAGATTTATATTATAAAAGAAAACAACAGAAAAGAACTTTAAGCTTCAGTTATTCTATTCAATTAGAAAGCAAAGGATATTCCAAAGAAATACCCAAGGTTATAATTAACACATTATATTCATATTTGCAAAAGAGATGTTGAACTTAGTCAAATTTTATATTTGATTGTCTATGTGGAAATTACACTAATTAGACAATTAATTAGAGAACAGATATGTGAGAGAATCCAAACGCTTAACTTTATATGATTCTTGTTGAACTAACAAATTAAATTAAAAACACATTTGAGTTGATATTTAATCAAGTTAACATTAATTATGAAAGCTGGAGTAGAACTCTAATTAGCTTTTAATTAAAAAAACTATTTGGAATAGACATTAATCAAATTAAATATATATTTAATTTCAAACAAAAACTATGGCTCAATGACACTACTAAACGATAGCTTACGCTAATACAAGACTAGCACAACAAGAGAGGGCTGAAACAGATCGAAAACGCAGAAACTATGGTAGAAACAAGGTTGCAGGGGCCTACTCGTGATTAAACAAGGAGTTAAGGGCTAGCATAGAACATTTTCAGAGGATAACAAGGTGATAAAGCTATTGCACACGTTGCAAGAATCACGTGAGCACAAGGATCGTTGAAAACGGAGTTAAAACGAAGAAGATATGGCTAAAACAAGGTTCCAGGGGCTTGATTGTAAGAGATTTGAGCTTCCAGGGCTAGATTTGAAGAAAATAGGGACTAAAACATAATTACACCTAATCTTCAGGGGTTAGCATGCAAAACATAGCTCCTTGGATGGCGGGTTAGATTATAAAAAAATTCAGTGGCTAAAACAAAAGAAAGCGGACTGTTTTGTAAATTCTTTTGAACTAACTTGGATAGCGGGTTGACCAGTATCCAACCTATTGACCTCGGTTAGATTGTATCTGGGCCGTCGAAAACAGATCGGGCGGCTCAGGGATTTGGGTGGCGGCACCGGCGACAGTTTGTTGACGCGAAACGGTCACACACCAAGCCTGAGAGCCCCGTACGCCAAGCTCAGACTGCACTTGATTCAAACCAAGGCGTGCCAGTCAATTTGACATGTAAATTGACAAAGAAACAGCAAACCGTCAAATTCAAGAGTGTATCGGCTGGATTTCCGAATTACTCTTATGCAGTGTATCGGCAAAGCTCTGCCGATACAGAAAACTATAGCAGATCGGTATAAAAAAGCATATAATAAGGGCGATCTACAGGGAATCGGCAATGAGCTGTCGATACTGGTATGCAACTAGACGGCTAGATTTCGATCCGACACGTGCCAAGTAACAATATACAAACCCACGAATGTATGGATCTGGTCAAAGCTAAGCTTGTAACTGATCTAATCAGCTTTACAAAATTTATTGTGATAAACAAGGAGCTTACAACCGATTAAACAGATCACTAAGCCAGATAATTTGTGAATGAATCTAAACGAGAAAACAGTGATGCGCCCGAGATCAAAGCTTAGATAAATTCGGTAAATTTTGAATAGATCTGAACGAAGCCACAGCGATGCACCCGGAAGCTAAAGCTCAAATTTACTCGGTAAACAAATATTTACCAGCAAACCAAGTCGCTCGAATGTAAGGCATCCTTGATCAGCTTGAAAGAACTCGCAGAAAAAGAAAAAAAAGATGGCGAAGTCGCCGACGAGAAAATAAATTGCAAGTAGTAAAGTTTGTTTGTTTGGATGTATATCAATCTTTACAATAGCCGGGGGGGCTCATATTTATACCCCACGCTAACACAATCCTAGCCGATCATGGCAAATCACAAATCTATTCAATATAAAACAAAACGAATTCTAAAACTAGATAACTCTTGCCAAACCGAAGCTAAAATATCCGGTCAACTTTCCCCTCTCCGGTCAACAAGATTTTCAACGTGATGCACGATCACCCTTCCAAGTCCACCGATCATACCATACGGAACTTTTTCTCCTTCACAACACTCCTTGACACGAGCCTAGTGTCAACACATGCCCCCCAATTTCGAAGTAAAATGTCCTTTTTATTTTGAAATTAATCTTCGTCATGATTATGCTGGCGAACGGTCTTTTCATTACTGCCATCTCGCTTCCCGTGCGGGCTGCAAACAAAAATCTCTTCTTTGCCCTTAACCTTTCACCTTCTTGTCCACACAACAGGAATCTGCCAATTCACCTTCCGTCTTTTTACCCATACGCTCCTCAATTAAATCCAAGGGTAAAAGCTGCACTGGCGCACCGCAACCGATTCATCTCCTTCACTTTGGGCTATCAATTACCCCATCGGCACTATAGTTTTTCCATCGGCCAGAGCCTTCCTTGCCTTCTTATTCATTTAGCCTTTCCAAAAACCCAGTCTTCCTTCCTTCCTCCGAGCAAATGGCCAGCAACAAGAGCGCCGGCGAGGGCTCATCCGTCACTCCTCCGCCGCTCTATCCCCGTCTCGGGTAAGATGCTTCCCTTTGTCTACTAATGCCGCACTTCAAATCTGCATCTGACCAATTCCTGATTTCTGTAGGGACGCCGGCGCCGAGCTCCCCGCCAACTTCAAGGACCTGGACGAGGGCACCGAAGGGCTCATCCGCGACCTCCTCTGCCAACGCGATGAGGCCCGCCGCGATCTCGACCGGGTGTAGACGGATTAGGTCGTCATCCGCGGCCAGCTCTCCAACGCCGAAACCAAGGTCGCCAGTAAGTCCTTCTGACCATGTCTTCTCTTGCGATCGTTTCCGAGTTCTTGCTCTAACCCTTTTACCTTCCAGACTTGGAGTCGCAGGTCCAAACCCTCCTGGACGCTTCCCAAGTGGCCATAGACTCGGTGAATGCAAAGGGGAGCACCGTCGCCGCGCGCCTACGGAACATCCCAGCCCACGTCAAGGAGGTCGCCCGTCATGGAGCTCACGAGGGCGCCGCTAGGGCCATCGCCGTCGTCTCCACCATGTCCGGGGCGGACTACCTGCAGTGGGAGCCGGTCTTCCCCGAGTGGGGCGTGGTGCGGGAAGCCTTCGAGGAGCTTGTCGAGGATCTCTACTTCCCTGCTGATGCCATCGTTGGTGACGTTAGCTTGGATGGGGTCGTCGGCAACCTCTTCGGAGCAGAGTCAGATTAGGTTGTAATATGTAACAGCCTATCTGGCTCCTTTTGTAAATATAATCAATGGACGGGCCTCCTCTGTTTTTGTCTTTTGTCTCGTCTTGTCTCGATTTCTCCTTTTAAGTTTCACATTGCAATCTGCGACTGCCATACTGAATGAACTGATATATGATCCGAAATCGAAAGACCATCCACAAAATATTCCAACCACAGCATGAAACCCAAACAAAACTCAAACTCATGCGAGCAGATTGTATTTTTGATCTAAGGGCGATATATGTCATATCGGCCATGAAAGTATGTGAACGTGTTCCATCACGATCAAGCCCCTTCCTTATTTTTGCACTAAAGGCGATACTTTTCTGCATTGGCTATATCTAAACTCAATTGATTTTAGGCATAATTGGCTATGCATCTACCCATACACTTGGGTAATATTTTTTCAGATACTTGCCATTAAGTGCCCTGAAAAACTATTCTCCATCAAATGTCTCTAGAATGTACGTCTGTTGATCTTGTATGGTTCTTCCCACGTCGGAGACTATTTGCCGAATTTGGGATCTTTAGTTCCTATCGGCAAGACTAGTTTCCACACTAAGTCCCCTTGGTCAAAAGATTTGGCTTTGACTTTCTTATCATACCATCGGCCCACCCTGGCTTTATTGGCTTCAATATTCATGAGAGCGTTCAGCCGATGTCCAGCCAAATCTTCCAACTCGTCTTTCATTAACGTGGCATAATCCTCAGCTGTCAACTGATCCCGAAACGTAACCTGTCTGGAACCAAGCCGAGTCTCCCAAGGAAGCACAGCTTCATGTCCATATACTAGCTGATACGGAGACACTTTGGTAGCCCCATGGCAAGACATTCTGTAGGCCCATAAAGCTTCATTAAGAGTTGTATGCCACTTCTTTGGCTGTTCTTTGATTTTTTTTAATCAACTTAATGATCCCTTTATTGGAAGCTTCTGCCTGACCATTGGCTTGGGCATAATATGGAGAAGAATTCAACAATTTAATTTCCATACTCGTAGCAAATTCTCTAAATTCCTCTAAAATAAACATACTGCCTTGATCGGTTGTAATAGTCTGCGGAGTACCAAACCGATAAATAATATGCTCTTTTACAAATTCAATCATCTCCTTGGATGTCACAGTCTTCAGAGGAATCGCTTCAACCCACTTGGTGAAATAATCTGTTGCTACCAGTATGAACTTATGATTCTTGCTGGATGACGGATAAATCTGTCCAATTAAATGAATTCCCCATCCCCTGAATGGCCACGGCTTAATAATGGGATTCATAGCCGATGCCGGTGCTCTTTGCACATTACCAAATTTCTGACATCCTTGACAACCTTTATAATAAGTGAAACAATCTTCTAACATGGTTGGCCAAAAGTACACATTCCTCCTGATTACCCACTTCATTTTGTATGCTGATTGATGTGAACCGCAGACACCTTCATGTATTTCTCCCATCAAGACCTTAGCCTCTTCCTTGTCAAGGCATCTAAGAAAAACTCCATCAATCATTCGGTAATATAACTCCCTCTAAAGCAACACATATTTAGTCGCTTAAAATCTGATCCATCGGCTTACTTTCTTGGAGGGATCTTTCAAATAATATATGATCTCTTTCCTCCAATATCAGCAGGCAACTCAAGAGCCATTGCACCTCCTATCGGCCGATAACCAGAAGCGTGCTATGCCAGCTGATTGGCATCACCATTAAAAGCTTGGGCACATGTTCTATGGTCACCTTTTTAAAAATTTTCAGCAATCGGCAACACTCGTCATGATAAACCCGTAGAATATCATCCTTGCATTCATATATGCGATCAACAGATTGACCACTAACATGGAATCCCCAAATATTTCTACTGCATCGGCCCCAATTTCTTGTAACAGCCGAATTCCCTTAAGCAAAGCTTGGTACTCAGCCTGATTATTAGTAGCAGTAGCTTCTATTGGAAAAGACAATTCAAATGTTGCCCCCCGAGGTGACACCAAGACAATGCCAATACCAGAACAACGTCCATTGAACTAGATCAACAACTCCCAATTCTGGCCCACAATGTTGAACAACAAAATCGGCAATGACTTGTCCTTTAGCTGCTTTAGCCGATTCATATCTCAAATCAAATTCTGATAAGGCCAGAATCCACTTTCCAATTCTTCCATTCAAAATCGGCAATGAAAGCATGTACTTAATTACGCCATCTTTGCTTACCACAACACACAGCCGATAATAGATAATACCTAAGCTTGATACAAGAAAAGTATAAGCAAAGACACAACCTTTCAATAGGAGAATACCTAGTTTCAGCATCCAAGAGTCTTCTACTGACGAAATATATCACACGTTCTTTTCCTTCTAACTCTTGAATAAGGGCCGATCCGATAGCATGCTCATCAGCCAATAAATATAATTTAAACGGCTTGTGCTTTTGTGACGGAACTAACACAAGAGGCGATGTTAGATACTGTTTAATTTTATCCAATGCCTTTTGCTGTGCTTCCCCCCATACAAATTTCTGATCAGCCTTCAACTTCAACAAAGGACTGAATGGCTGTATTTTACCAGACAGATTAGCAATAAATCTCTGAATAAAATTAATCTTGCCGATCAATGATTGAAGTTCAACTTTTGTTTCTAGAGCCACTACCTTGTTAATGGCTGTAATGGTCTTCTAACTAATTTCAATCCCTCTTTCATGAACCATAAACCCAAGGAACTGACCAGCCGACACACCAAATGCACACATGTTAGGATTCATCTTCAATCCATGTTTTTTAGTACATTCTAAAGCTTTGCGCAGATCGGCTAAATGCTCTTGATATCCCTTGGATTTTACCACAACATCATCAATGTAAATCTCCACAATCTTGCCGATGATCTCATGGAAAATATAGTTCATAGCCCTCTGGTATGTTGCTCCAGCATTTTTCAACCCAAAGGTCATGACAATCCACTCGAACAAACCAACATGTCCTGGGCATCTGAATGCAGTTTTATGAACATCTTCCTCAGCCATGGATATTTGATTATATCCGACATTCCCATCCATAAAGCTGATCACCTTGTGTCCTGCAGCAGCATCCACCAACATATCGGCAATTGGAATCGGATCACCATCCATCGGCGTAGCTTTGTTGAAGTCCCCGAAGTCAATGCAAACATGTAGCTTTCCATTTTTTTGTATACAGGGACCACATTGGATATCCATTCAGCACATCTACATTGCCTGATGAACTTCGCCTCTATTAATTTTGTGATCTCGGCCTTTATATCTGGTAGGATCTTAGGGTTGCACTGTCTTGAACCTTGCTGATGTGGCCGATATCCAGGTTTAATAGGCAACCGATGCTCAACAATAGATCGATCCAAACCTGGCATCTCATAATATTCCTAAACAAAACAATCTTTATACTCTTTTAACAGCTTTCCTAACTCTCGTTTATACTCAGGATCTAACTTGGCACTAATAAACATCGGCCTTGATCTATCTCCACCTCCAATGTCCACTTCTTCCAAAGCATCGGCCGACGTGAACCCATGCCCCAGCTTCTCTTCATCTTCTAGGAACTCATCCATTAAGAACAGTTTGAGAAACCGACTGCTTGGATCGGTAGAAGCTTAGTAACCATGTTAACAGGTGCAGCCGATGACCCTGATTGCTGCTTATCGTCGGCCCTTGGATTAACACGCCAAACCTCTGACCTGACCCCTCTCCAGGGAGCCTCCTTTCTCTCTTCTTCCAGCGCCTCTGTCTGACATAGCCTCTGAACTCGCTTCTTCTGCGATCTGGTCAGACCCGTTGGACACCATCGAGGCCGATCAATATTATCGTGAACGGGCTCTCTTTCTGGATCCCTGTGATGTGGGTACTCATCTGAAACCCCCGCATCAGCAGTCTGTTCAACCCGCTCATCGGCAGAAATGCTTCCTCCTGCAGGATCATGCAGCATGATCCTGCCCCCCAGCCGATCATGCACTGAAACCCTGCCCCCAGCCGATTATGCATGGGGATGCGTCTGTCATCGCCCCTATCTCTGATGATCGGCCCATGAGGCCTCTGGTTGAAATGTGGCTTCTTGTGCGATCGGCCTTCACGGTAGAAACCGTTGCACTCTGGATAGTTATCCACTGTCGGCAGAGTCAAGACTTCCTCCCAACAGTACACAAAGAAAGGACACCTCCAGTGCCCTTCATGATGTCGCGCAGACTCCTCTCTGTACTGTCGTGTTTCTTGATCACATTGGAATTTATTCAGTAACATCTGAGACCTGACCTTCTTCTTTGGTGCCACAGTTTCCTCTTTCGGTTGCGGCTCTTTACCTTTGGCTGCATCGGCTGTTATCTGTGATTTGGGATCAACAGCTCCGGACTCCTTGGCCGATTACGATGTAAGCACCTTTGTCTGCAGTGTGTTTCTCTTTCCTCCAACATCTACCATGTTAGCAGGAAATGGGTGTCCATCAATCTTCATCAGCTTTTTGGGTGTCTCAAACATGAGCCTACCCTGCTCTATAGCCGATTGTATCTGCTGACGAAACACTTTGCATTCATTTGTATCATGAGACATTGCATTGTGCCATTTGCAGTACTTGATATTCTTCAACTCTTGGTCTGTCGGGATCTTATGATACGGCTTCAGCTTAATCTGACCCTCTAACAGCAACAGGTCGAAGATCTTGTCCGCCTTGGTAATATCAAACCCATATTTCTCGAGTTCTTTGTTGTCAAACGGATATGAGATCGGCTTCTTGTTGTTCTAAACTCATTCAGTCGATCCCACCATCTGATCATCATCTGAATCAGATGCATTTGAACAGTCAACAAAACTGACTTTCTTCTGAAAGTTGTTCCTCTTCTGCTCATATGGTTTGATCTCTCCTGTCATCCTATGAGCCATCTAACTGATGTTGTAGAACTCTTGGGAGGCGTACTTCTCCTTGATGTGTGGCAAGAGTCCTTGGAAAGCAATTTCTGCAAGCTGCTGATCAGTCAGAACCAAACTAAAGCACTGGTTCTTAACATCTCTGAACCTCTGAATGAAGGTAGCGACCAATTCATTATTCCTTTGTCTCAAGTTGGTCAAATCGGTCAGCTTCATCTCTTCTATACCAGAGTAGAAGAACTGGTGGAACTGCTTCTCCAGATCGGCCCAGAATATTATGGAGTTGGCTGGCAATGCTGTGAACCATGTAAAGGCCGGTCCAGAGAGAGACATGGAGAACAAACGGACCTTCAATGCGTCGTTCTGAGCTGCTTCTCCACACTGCATGATGAATATGTTGATGTGTTCCACTGTGGAGACATCTCCCTGTCCAGAAAACTTAGTGAAATCTGGAAGATTGTACTTGTGGGGCAACGGTAGTTGATCATACGCAGCTGGATATGGATTTCTGTACATCAGATTCTGCTACTTTGGCTTCAAACCAAACTGATCTCTCATCACTTCAGTGATCTTGGATGCCCAGTTAATCTGCTGACCGCCAGTTGATACTGGCTGTAGCGCTGGTGAAGCTATCGACAAGGCTGCTGATGCTGGCTGTGCACAGGGTGTAGCCATCGGCTGATCAGCCGATGTGGTTCGAGCGACTTGCTGAGTGACTTGATTGGATGGCGACTGGTAGAGCACCTTCTCATTGCTGTGACCACCCTGTGCTAACCTTTGATTAGGTTGTTGCTGTGCCATAGGAGGTACATTGGGCACGGTCACGTGACGCACAAAACCAGTCACAGGATCATGGAATACCTAGGCAACTCCATTAGCGTGAGGAAGTCTATTTGCCAGGACCTCTGTTGGAGACTTGGGCTGAACCATCATCGCCAAATTCTGGTGTTGAGGTGTCGGCCATGGACCCGACACGTTGCTTGGACCTGTTGACAATGGCACTGATGCGGATGTAACCAACGGCTGTGGAGCCGATGCGGCGTCTTGAGATTGGGTCGGCTGTGGAACTGACGCATTAACTTGCTGATTCATCGGCTATGGAGCCGCTGAGGATGACATCATATACTCTGGGGGCATACCAAATCTAGTAGTAGGATCCCAGCCAACAGGGAACCCTGGCATGTAGCTTCCCTGTGCATGTGTAGCCATCGGTGTGGAACTGGTGTACACAGGAGGAAACTGGGTTGGTGCTGCAGTACTAATCGGCTGTGCGTCTACAATATTCCCATCTCCTTTGAGCCTGAGGATCAATCGGTGATGTCTCAGTAGCCGATCCATTAGGGGAAAAACCATCTGATTGGCCTGTTGATAGGCCGGTCCCACGAAGCCAAGCATCCCCCTATCTTGCTGTGTTTTGAGCACAGCTTTGTGAACAGAATTGGCCATGATCGAAGCATGACTCAAGAAAGCTTGTCCGATCGCTTGATTCATCAGAAGCACCTTCATGTCCTCCTTCTGTTACTCATCATAGGGTGGAAGGGTAGTAAAATCATACTTTTTTATTACCTCTCCACTCCTGTTAGTGTTGTAGGATAAAAGGCACCGTTGTTCATAAGCTTCATGGGCTGCCTTGAGTTCTGCCTTTTGCTCATCCTTCAGCTTGTCCTTGTCGATCGGGATATGGTTCTGCGGAGAAACCTTACCATTCTCTTCAGTTGACATTTTGATGTTTCTGGTCCCACCGGGCGTGCCAAAAGATGTGTTGACACACCAAGCCCGAGAGCCCCGTACGCTAAGCTCGGACTGCACTTGATTCAAACAAAGGCGTGCCAGTTAATTTGACCTGTAAATTGACAAGGAAACAGCAAACCGTCAAATTTAAGAGTGTATCGACTGGATTTCCGAATCACTCTTACGCAGTGTATCAGCAAAGCTCTGCCGATACAGAAAACGACAGCAGATTGGTATAAAAAAGCGTATAATAAAGGCGATCTACAGGGAATCGGCAATGAGCTGCCGATACCGGTATGCAACTAGACGGCTAAATCTTGAGCCGACACGTGCCAGGTAATAATGTACAAACGCACGAATGTATGGATCTGGACAAAGCTAAGCTTATAACCGATCTAATCAGCTTTACAAAATTTATTGTGATAAACAAAGAGCTTACAGCCGATTAAATAGATCACTAAGCTGGATAATTTGTGAATGAATCTAAACGAGAAAACAGCGATGCGCCCGAGATCAAAGCTTAGATAAATTTGGTAATATTTTGAATAGATCTGAACGAAGCCACAGCGATGCGCCCAAAAGCTAAAGCTCAGATTTACTCGGTAAACGAAGACTTACCAGCAAACCAAGTTGCTCAAATGTGAGGTGTCCTTGATCAGCTTGAAAGAACTCGCGAAAAAGAAAAAAAAGATGGCGAAGTCGTCGACGTGAAAGTAAATTGCAAGTAGTAAAGTTTGTTTGTTTGGATGTGTATCAATCTTTAAAATAGCCGGGGGGCTCATATTTATACCCCACGCTAACACAATCCTAGCCGATCACGGCAAATCACAAATCTATTCTATAAAACAAAACGAATTCTAAAACTAGATAACTCTTGCCAAACCGAAGCCAAAATATACGATCAACTTCCCCATCTCCTGTCAACAAGATTTTCAATGGTGATGCACGATCACATTTCCAAGTCCACCGATCGTACCATACGGAACTTTTTCTCCTTCGCAACACTTCCTCTTGACACGTCCTAAAATCTGGTGTCAACACAGCTATCGGCGGTGCTCGGCGGCGAGCGGCGGCGGGCTCGCTGGAGAACCACGTAATCACGGTTCCGGCCATGGTTGCTCTCAGTTTAAGGTCGAGGAGGACAAGGAGATCTCGGCGAACATGATTTAGGGCTTCAGAAGGGGCGCCATCGCGGCGGAGTGCGCTCGATGTGGAGGTGGTCTGGCGGAGCTCCAGCGACGAGAATCGAGCAGAAGAGAGCAGGATTAAGGGCGGAAAGAGGGGCTCTACCTCGCTTACCCTTCGGCGAGGCTTCGGCGGCGGTAGGAAACGATGGGGATGTGGCGGCACGGCGGTGCAGCGGCGGCGACCCAAGCTCGAGAAAGCGACGGCGCGGCTAGGGTTTTCGAGAGCAAGAGGCGGTGGCTGCGGTGAAAGAGGGTCAGGTGGGGGTCGCGAGACGCTTAAAATAGGGGACCGGGGGCGGGCCTTAACGTGTGGGCCATGGGAGAACGCGATGCACGTGCGGGGGTCAGACTCTGAGCTCGAGTCCAAGCTCGGTTTGGAACAAAGAAAAAAGACCCGATGGGCGGGGCCCGCCTGTCGTCCAGAGAAAGGAGCTGGCGCTGAGTGGGCCAAGGAAATGGGAGATGGGCTGGCTGCTGGGTCGGGCCGAGCGGTGAGAAGAGAAAGAAAGAGAGAGAAGTGGGGAAAGGAAGCGAGAATTGGGCTGGGCTGAAAACAAGGGGAGGGAAGAGAGGTTTTTTTGTTGAAACAAATTCAATTTAAACTCAAATTCAAGAACTCAAATTTAAATAAACAATAAGCAATAAACTAATGCAAAGCTGCATGAATGCAAGACAAACAAAACAACCTCATTTAGTTTTTACAAAAGCACCAATTATTTATTTTTTACACAAAATTCCCTATGAAGAAAATAAATGTTGCGAAAATTTTAATATTATGAGAAAATGTTGCTTTATTTTTATTTTTTAATCACATCCTGAAATTCAAAAATGTCAGGGTGTAACGATAATCCTATTAATTGCCTAATAAATCATTTAAATGCATAATAAATCTGGTAATTGCCTAATAAATTTGTTAAATGCCCAATAATTCTATTAATACATCATTAAATTTCATAATAACTCTAATAATTGTCATAACAATCAGAGATAATCATTAATAGCATGTTCACGGAAAATATTACAAGACATAATCATTCAACTAATGGAATATTAACGATGGTTCACTTTACAATCGTCCCTTCATTGTGATCATGCGTGCGTAGGGAGCCTCCTCTTCGGCTAAAAGAATACTTGTGTCAACCTCCACTGCGAACGGAGTTATATCTTCAACCTTGTTGTATTCTTCTTCATTTGTAATATCGTCGACTCCCACAATTTTCCTTTTTTCCTGCCCGAACTATGTGGCGCTTTGGCTCATCTCAGCACCTAGAAAACTTGATTTATTTCTGGACTTGTCCTTTTTCAGTTTGCTAGACATGTCCTGCACATAGAAAACTTGAGTGACATCCTTAGCTAGGACGAATGGTTCGTCTCGATAGCCAAGCTCTTTGAGGTCTACTGTTGTCATTCCATACTCGTCGATATCGACACCTTTTCCTGTCAGTTTAACCCATTAGCAACGAAATAGAAGGATCTTCAGTGGCTCATAGTCGAGTTCACATATCCCTTCAATGTAACCAAAATATGAGTTCGTTTGGCCACTAGAGTCAGTGGCATCTATACAGAAATCACTATTTTGATTGGTGCTCTTGTTATCTTGGGCTTTGTATAAAATATGTATCCATTATCCTTGGTACATCAGGATTGAATTTGCTGGATCCCTGGCCAGCCAAGCTAGCTGCTCGTGAATTTCATCGTTGGCCATGACTTCGTTCTGCAACCAGGTGGCGAATGTATCATTATGATGTTTTGTAATCTATGTCTCAGACTTCAAAGGGTACATGCTTCACATAATTTACATGTGCTCCTCCATGTATGGAGCCACCAAGGCTGCTTGTTGCAGAACTGTGAGATGTGCTTTGCTCAACGTGGCATGATCTGTGGCATTTATTGATTTTCTTCCAAGCGTGCCCTTTCCAATCAGCTGCCCCTCATGACGTGATACTAGAACCCCAATTGGGCAGAGTTCTTCCACATAGTCAACACAAAACTCAATGACCTCCTCTGTGACATAACTCTTAGCAATGCTTCATTCTGGACGAGCCCGATTATGAACATATTTCCTTGGGACTGCAAAGTATCGTTCAAAATGGAACATATGAAGGAAAACAGGACCGAGAATACCAATCTCTTTGACCAGGTAAACTAGAAGATGTATCATAATATTGAAGAATGATGGAGAAAATATCATCTCAAGATTAACTAAAATTTGGACTACATCCTCTTGTAGCCTGCTTAGACTCGATAGATCGATTGCCTTCTGAGAAATTGTGTTGAGAAATGCGCATAGCTTTATGATTGTTGCTCGAACATTAGCTGGTAGAATACCTCTAAGTGCAACTGGAATTAATTGTGTCATCAACATGTCACAGTCATGGGACTTTACGTGTGTGAATATCTTCACTTTAAGGTTCAGTAGCCTCTTTATGTTCGAAGAGTAGCCTGATGGGACCTTGATACTGTTCAAACAGTCGAACATACTTTGTTTCTCTTCCTTGCTAAGAGTGTAGCACGCAGGACCTAGGTAATGACGTCTTTTATCCCTTTTTTCTAGATGTAGCGCTGCCTGTTGTTTCATACGCTGAAGATCTTGTCGCGCTTCCAGTGTATCCTTTGGCTTATTGTAGACACCAAGGAAGCCTAGAAGGTTCACACAAAGATTCTTTGTTAAGTGCATCACATCAATTGCATGGCGGACCTCTAAGACTTCCCAATAAGGTAAATCCCAAAAAATACTCTTCTTCTTCCACATAGGTGCACGTCCGTCATCACCCTGCACTGATCTGCTGCCAGGTCCTTTTCCGAATACTGCTTTTATATCTTTGACCATTTCAAACACCATTTTCCCACAACGGTGCCTAGGTTTGGAATGATGATCTTCCTTTCAACCGTAGTGAGCATGCCTCCTCCTTAATGGGTGTTTGATCGGAAGAAATCGACGATGACCCATATACACGATCTTTCTACAATGCTTCAGGTACATGCTGTCGGTTTCTTCTAAACAATGAGTGCATGCGCATCCCACATACGAACACCCTCCTCTTTCCACAACAATAGAAGATTGTCAATCAGTGGTTTCGGATACAAATCTATATCGTTACCAGGTTGCTTCGGGCCGGGGATAAGCACCGGCATCATAATGAATTTTGGCTTCATACACAACCATGGAGAAAGGTTGTATATATAGAGTGTGATAGGCCAGGTACTATGGCCACTGCTCTGCTCACCGAAAGGATTCATGAAATCTGTACTTAAGCCAAACCTTATATTCCTCGCATCATTTGCAAATGTTGGGAATGTTCTGTCCACCTTTCTCCACTGCAACCCATCAGCGGGGTGTCTCGTCATATTGTCTTTCTTACGTTCTTCTTTATGCCATCGCATCAATTTAGTATTTGTTTTGTTTATGAACAAACGTTTCAAACGTGGTATTAGAGGGAAATACCACATTACCTTGGCATGCACCCTCTTCTTGACACGCATCCCCTCAACGTCGCCTGGATCATCTCGAGGGATCCTATAGCGGCATGCGTTGCATGCAGGGCATGAATCCAAATTTTCATACTCACCTCGATATAGGATGCAGTCATTAGGACAAGCATGTATCTTTTGTGCTTCTAATCCTAAAGGACAAACAACCTTTTTTACCTCGTATGTTGTCTCCGGCAAGGTGTTACCCTCAAGGAGTAAGTTTTTTATAAGTTTCAGCAACTCCTCGAATCCCTTGTCAGATAAACCATTTGATGTCTTCCATTGCAACAATTCCAATGTGGTACCCAACTTCTTTTGGCCTTATTTGCAATCTGGGTACAACAATGTTCTGTAGTTTCCAACATACGCTTCAGATCTCTTGATTCCTTTTATGTTTTGCAAACTTCCTCAGCTTCGCGCAGCATCTGACCCAGATCATCTCCTACAACATGTCCTTCAGTATCTTCTTCAAGCTCACCCATTGCAGTGTCATAAAAAAAGCATTGTAATTGCTTGCAAAGTCAGGAATCAGATAATTAATTCCTCTTTCTTCTCACTCTTCTTCACTATTATCCAGCATAATTCCTCTTTCTCCATGCTTGGACCAAATATAGTAGTTCGGCATGAAACCACTACTGAACAAGTGACTGTGGATGGTTCTTGATGATGAGTAATCCTTCTCATTCTTTCAGTTTTTGCATAGACAATGAACAAAATCACCGTACTTGTGTTTCTCAGCAACTTTTATGAATTCATGCACGCCATCAATGAACTCTATTGAACACCGGTCCGTCATGTACATCCATTACCGACTCATCTGGATTCACATTTCATTTATTAACATCAAACGAGTGTCAACATAAATCATTTATTAAACAATATTGGAAGTAAAAATAATAAATTAAATAAATCGGTGATTGATTACGAAATAAATTGGAGTGTCCTCAAAATCATATGCAATAAATAGTTATATTATGCCTAATATAATAATAAAATAACCCAATTTCTAAATACATCTAAAAAATAGTTATCTTACGCCTAATAATTTATATAACAATAATATAAAACCATAAACTAAATCGGGTCAAAACTAGATCTACAAATATTTATCATGTGTAAAAACTAAAACAAGTGCTTACTACATCTACAAAATTAATTTGCTAAAGCATTGGAAAAAATATTACTAACCTTTTTAAGAAAAATTGAAAAAAATTCGCCTCCCCTCCCCTAACTCGGCTGCTACGAACAGTGAGTTCACGACAGCTTGGAGGGAGGAAGGGTGCGAGGTATTTATAGTTGCGGCACAAAGGCACCGGTTGGTACTGAACAACCGGTGCTAAATGTTTGGCATCAGCACCGGTTGAAGTTTCCAACCGGTGCCTTTGCCCTGGGCACCTGCCAGCACCGGTTCATCGCGAGACCTGATGCCATTGTCAGCACATTAGGCACCGGTTGGTGCCAACAACCGATGCCTATTTCTCCTTGGGCTTTTGGTACTGGTTTGTGGCACCACCCGATGCCTATTTGCAAGTTTTGGTACCGGGTGGTGCTTTCACCCGGTACCAAATGCCCTCCCTTTGAGAGCCGCTAGCCAAAGGTACCAGCTGCTGTTGCAGTCGGTACTGATGGACAGTACCGGCTGCAACAGCAGCTGGTACAGTACCGGCTGCAACAGCAGCTGGTACCTTTGACCATGACCTTTGGCCCGTTTTCTAGTAGTGAGTCTTTAGAATAGTTCATTGTTCGTCATATTTATTAAAGCAAAAAATAATTACATAAACAAATTGAGAAAATAAAAAACATGCATGCTCGGCTGTGTGCATGTTGTCCCTCGATCCTAAAATATAAGATATTTAAGTTTGCTAAGTCAAACTCAACTGTTATAAGTTTGACCGCATTTGTAGATTGGGTAGCAGCTGGCGCAACAAACCCGAGACAAACCCAAGACTATCACTACATACTCTGACCCCACCCAGGCATGCTTTGTTTCGGCCTGCTTCTCCTAGAGGCATAGCACGGTTCTTTGGTGATGCAGAGGGAGTGTACATCACTGACCCCCTACTCAACATGTTCTGACTAACACGACCACTCCTGACGTCTCCCAAGCCTAGATACGAGCCTTTCTGTCTAGTAGTAAATATTATTGAGTTTTATGTATGTCACTGATGAGCTCCTGTTTGGTGATTGCATACCCCTTGCAAACTATACACTACATTGCACTTATATATAGCATTGTCCCTGCAGGGGAGGGAAGAGATTCCAAAGTATGCCAGTACATGTACATAATGGAGTCCGAGTGGTTGTTGGCTTAACGCCCTACTGGTTACATTTGTACTATTTTAATTAGTATGAAACTTCATGAGCGGGATGAGATCGATGTCAATGTGGTTATTACCTGCTTTTTAAACAAAATCTCAAACCTGTCAATTTACTTAGTTTTCTCAAGCAAGTAGAGTATTACTACTACATAAAGAATTTGTAGGGGCGGTCAAAATAGGATTTGTAGGAATGGACGCTAGGCCCGTTGCTGCTTTTTGCAGCTAAAAATAATGTTTTGCAGGGGCGGGCAGAGGGTCCGCCCCTGAAAATCCATTTCTAGTGGCGGGTCATCCCCTCGCCGGCCCCTACAAACCCATTTCCAGTGACGGGTGATGCCCCTAACCATCCCTAGAAATGAATTTGTAGGGGCGGGTGAGGGAATCACCCGCCCTTAGAAAATTGATTTAAAAAAAATAAAAAATAGGGCTCCACCGGCTGCAGGTCGCCAGCCGACCGCCGCACCGCGCCTCGCCGGGCGCAGGAGGCCACACCCGGCTTGCCATCGTGCCCGCGACTCGCACCAGCGCTCGCCGCACATACGCTGCCCTGCCGATCGCTGTGCTCGAGCCTCGCCCTGCCGGGCGCAGCCGCCGCGCTTGCGCCTCGCCCCGCACACCCCAGGATGCCGGAGCCCATCGGCAGCCGCGCCTGCGACACGCTTTACCGGCCGCATGAGGTCGCAGACAGCCCGCCACCACGCCCTTGCCCCACCCTGCAGGAGGCTAGACCCGGCCAGTAGCCGCGCCCACGACTCGCCCGTCAGCCACAGGAGACCGGACCCGTCAGGCCGTCAACGCCCCCGCGACTCACCCGCTGGCCGCCAGAGGGCGGACTCCTTAGGCCGGTGCTGCCCCCGCGACTCGCCCGCCGGACCCGACAAGCCGCCACTACCCCGCTACCCACCCGCCAGCTACCAGAGGCCGGATCCGACTTACGCCACATCCAAGCCTCACTCGGCTGGCCGCGCGAAGGCCCGACCTGGCCAGCCGCCACATCCATGCCTTATCCCGCAGACCGTCGCACGCATGCATTGCCTCACCGGCCGCTGCGCGCACGCCTTGCCTCGCTGGCTGCATGCCGCAAATTCGCCCGGCCACTCGCCGCGCCCTCGAAGAAAGAGCAAAGGGGAGTGAGAGATGTGGCCGCCAGGAGAGAGATAAGGGAGACAGAGGATAAGGGAGGAAAGAGATAGAGGATAAGGGAGGAAAGAGATAGAGGATAAGAAGAAAGAGTGAAGGAGAGAAAGATAATAGGAATGTAGGGTAGGGGCGCCGCAGTTAGCAAATTTTTTAACACCGCCCCGCCTCTTAGTTTCAAACATTGTAGGGGCGGCGATGGGATCACCCGCCCTTAAAAATAATTTATTTTAAGAGCGGATGATGGGTGATCTTCCCTAAAAATGTACTTTTAGGGCCGGGTTAGCTGCTAGATTATCCGCAGTTCCTTTGTACGGGCGGGTTACATTTGGATCCGCCCCTGAAAAAAATTGAAGTGTTGTACAAATCATTTTTTAGTAGTGTATGCCATTATATGTACATAATGGAGTCCCAGTGGTTGTTGGCTTGGTAACGCCCTACTGGTTAGATTTATTCTATTTTAATTAGTATGAAACTTCATGATCAGGATGAGATCGATGTTAATGTGGTTATTACCTGCTTTTTAAAGAATCTCAAGCCTGACAATTTACTTAGTTTTCTCAAGCAAGTAGAGTTGCACCCATGTGTAGTCGTGTGTAGTCAACAAGTTCGAATTAATTAGGTATTGTTGACGCCTTTCAGGATCAACACACGAACGCACTCGAACGTGCGGCGCGAAGAGGAAGCTCGTTGCAGCGCCTCCTGCGTAGACCGGTCAGACCGGTCCCTTGGAGCGGTCAGACCGGTCGTCGCCGGCAGAACGGTGACGAAGCCTACGAACGTTAGCCCGGGAAGACCCGTCGAGGCAGGCGCACGTAGGGTTGTTCTAGGGTCGGCAGGCCACCTAGAACATCCTCAATCGACGTAGAGACGACGGAGGAACAGCAAATAGTAGATTGGAAAAGCTAGGGCAAGAGAAAAGTAAAAAGATAAAAGTTGTACTGATTTGATCGATTGAATGCCCTAATCGGCCGTGACCCTTTATATTTATAGGGTGGGGTGGACTTATCCCGCAAGAAATCCTATTACAGATCTAAATCTACAAAGAGTTCTAGTTGTACTCGGATTCCAGATAGACCGGTCGGCGTTGCCAGACCGGCTACATAGTCCAGACCGGTCAGACCGCCCAAAAGCACCGGTCAGACCGGTCTGTTCGACCAGTGCCAATTTTGGTGATGCTAGCATGCCAAAAAATAAGCCTCTGGACCAAAATTGTCTAAGGACGATGATAAATATGCATCGGCCATATTTTGTTCTAAGGGCGATAAATTCTATCGGCCATATCTTGCTTCTTTTTCAAGCTGATGACGAAACAACTTGCTTAGGCCTCCATACCTGCTTCAAGGTCGCCGACCTTGCTGGTACAACCTCCACTTGCTGTTCCATAGACTCCTTCTTGCGCATCCGCTGCAGCCTTCTCTTTTGGGTGTGAGACAAGCCTGAAGGGCACCACCTCGGCTGTAAATACTTGTCGTCTTGTTTTATATCTTTCTCACCCTCCTTGCTGCAATCAGGTTTGCTTTTGACCAGATTATTGCTAGCAACAATCGGTCTTTGAGAGGCACCTTAACTTGGATATATAGAAGAATATTGAATAAAATATGGATGCATATACATTCTACTATAATCCATAGGTGTGTAATAGTAAGGATACAACCAGAACTATGGAGCAATCGGCCCACCAAATGAATATGGCGCAAAAACATTATTACCTTGCTGCACATGAGAAGCTGATTGCTCACGATGCTCCGATGATGGATTTGTATCTTTAGCTTGATCTGGTCGCTTTTTCTGTTTCTGAGTAGCTCCTTTCTCCTCATACTTGGCCAAGAGTTGCTTGAAACTCGACCTCTCCTTTTTGTTGTTTCTGGAATTTTTTTTAGAAATCCGAGATGGACCGGTCGGATCGGTCTCCAGACCGGTCTGAGCAGATCTGGCATCCTTCTTCTGTTCTTGCCCCCCGAGCGCTGAATTCTTCGATGAATCTTCAAGGACCTTCTTTGCTGGAGCTTCCTGATGAGATTTCGAAGGCTCAGACCTTTCTTCACCGATAATTATATTTTTTTCCTTTTGTTGACTCGGCTTGATTTGGCCGAATTAACACTTTAGGATTACTCAATTCAAGCACAAGTGTATGTGCGGGGAAAGGATTCTGATCCACCTGCATTTGTGGAACAATTATTCGGCCTTCGTTAACAGCCGATTGAATTTGTCTTCGAAGCACATTGCAATCATTAGTCGCATGAGAGAAAGTATTATGAAATTTGCAATAAGCTCGCCGCTTTAATTCTTCAAGCGGCTGTATGACATGCGACATCTTGATGTACCCATTCTTATATAATTCATCAAATATCCTCTCACATTTGGATACATCAAAAGTAAATCTTTCTTGCCGATCTTTATGAATCGGCTTAAGAGAACCGCAAACACAAGGTTTATCATTAGAGGACCAAACAAATTCAGCGGTATAAACATCTTTACCTTCATCATCCGAACAATTGGAATCACACCCGAGCACATAAACAGGACCATTAGGTTTTTCATTGGACTTTTGAGAATCTCTAGCTTCTTTAGCTCGGCTTTCATTAGCCAGAGCCTTTTGTAAGACTTGACTAACATCTAGAAATTCTTGTCCCTCTAGCTTTGCTTTATGAAAATCAAGTAAACCAGCAAAAGCTAGATCAGCTAAATCTCTATCAGAAATTGTCAAACTATAACATTGGTTTCTAGTATCTCTAAATCTTCTAATATACTCAGAAACACCTTCATGTATCTTTTGCTTAACCGATGTGAGATGTGACAATTTCAATTCAGTTTCACCACTAAAGAAATAATCATGAAATTTTTGCTCTAAATCAGCAAAAGTGAAAACTGAATTGGGTGGCAATGAAATAAACCATGTAAATGCAGCACCCGATAGAGACAAAGGAAATAACCTCAATTTGTAAATATCATTAGTGCTAGCTTCACCACATTGTATAATAAATTGACCTATATGCTCCAATGTAGTTCTACTATCATCATCAGTGAATTTAACAAATTCAGGAATTTTAAACCCTTGAGGATATGCAACATAATCGTAATTCTCAGGGTATGGCCTTTGATAAGATCGGCATTTGGCTTTAGGCTCTATACCAAAAGTTTGCCGAAATATCTTAATCACCTCCTCTTTGATACTACCTGATCCAACATCATCGGCGTTAAGCCGATTTGTGATCGGTGTACTACTAGGTTGAGCAAAGTTCGGCGGTGTGGAATGTCGCAATGAACTTGCTGCCCCATATGGCACATTGGCATGAGGTGATGCATTATAATTAATTCGGCTTTGCTGATTAGCCGAATTAGTCACAATAGCATTATTAGTTGGAATTGCCGAACCATGAATTGTTTTATCGGTATTAGATGTAGTCGCATTATTACTGACAGACTTCATACCAAGATGTATTTCAATTCGGCTAAAACGGTCATCAAACATATCATGCATATTTTGACCAATAAATTCCAACTTATTATTCACATGAGAAGAAACAGCATCATCTATAGCATTAGCTATTTCAGAATTAAGGACAGGCTGCTTGTTCTCATCGAAATTTACCTCAAATTGTGAAGCATCGAAGCCGGCATCCGCCGTGACCTTCCCTTGTCGGTCGATGCAGAAGTGCGAGATGTACTGCTTCATGGCTTCTTCCTCCAGCTTCTGGATCTCCTTCTCCGTCTCCTCTCTGATCTTCTTCTGGATGTCATCGAGAGCCTTCTGTTGTTTGGCCGAAAGTTGCTGAACAGTCGGACTTTGGATGTTGGCGGCATCAACATCGCTAGGTTTAGGAATTTTACCGGCCATGGCAGCCGATTGATTCTTTCCCCAGCAGAGTCGCCAAAAAGTATGTTGACGCCTTTCAGGATCAACACACGAATGCACTCGAACGTGCGGCGCGAAGAGGCAGCTCGCTGCAGCGCCTCCTGCGTAGACCGGTCCCTTGGAGCGGTCAGACCGGTCGCCGCCGGCAGAACGGTGACGAAGCCTACGAACATTAGCCCTGGAAGACCCGTCGGGGCAGACGCACGTAGGGTTGTTCTAGGGTCGGCAGGCCACCTAGAACGCCCTCAATCGACGTAGAGACGACGGAGGAACAGCAAATAGTAGATTGGAAAAGCTAGGGCAAGAGAAAAGTAAAAAGATAAAAGTTGTATTGATTTGATCGATTGAATGCCCTAATCGGTCGTGACCCTTTATATTTATAGGGTGGGGTGGACTTATCCCGCAAGAAATCCTATTACAGATCTAAATCTACAAAGAGTTCTAGTTGTACTCGGATTCCAGATAGACCGGTCCCTGACCGGTCAGACCCACCGGTCAGACCGGTCGGTGTTGCCAGACCGGCTACATGGTCCAGACCGGTCAGACCGCCCAAAAGCACCGGTCAGACCGGTCTGTTCAACCAGTGCCAATTTTGGTCGTCAACAGGTATCACACAGGTAAGGTGTGAGAACTTGGTCGGTCAAATAGCTGGATTGAACTAAACAAATACGAGTTTCAGTATTTGTATGGTTCATTGCACTATTGTATTGGCAGTCTGCACATCCATTTTGACAATGACACCCTTCAACTAAGATTAATTCAAGGTAAATTCCTGTTGCGCAACGGGAAGGAATAGCGGTTTGATCACAATATACATAGCTCGTACCATTTGGTCGATTATAAGAATCCATCTCTAAAAAAACATGTGAGTAAAAGTATCCCATATACAATGTACTCGTTGGAATAACCTACAGCATTTTCATGGGGGCTAAAACACATTTAGTCAAAAAAGGACATATCAGGAAAAGGCTATTAGCTAAGCGATTAATCATGAAAGCAACATCATGATATTATTATTTTTCAGAATTCTTAAACATTCCATGGTGGTGACGCATCATACTTCAGCTAGCTGCATCTGCACGAGACGTGACAATTTCTGCAATAATCCACAAGCAGAATAACATGCACTCCCTTCTCCTTCGGAGATGATGGGCTGAGACGACACTCTCACAACTCTTCATCATTTTCTGTCAGGGACGACTGCTCCTGAAATCTCCCAAGCCTAGCTACAGGCCTTGAAGTATGCATATGCGCCCTCAAACTGTTTGGAGATGCATGTCGTGTTACCTCGTTGGTATGAGAACTATATGCATATATATACCACTGACAGAAAGGAGGGTTGACAATACTCCCATGGGCTAGGAGGGTTGGCTTGTATTTAACTGACATTTCGCATGCATCAGATTTGGCACATGGACATTGCCCAGGGAATGGTGGAGCCGTAGTTGTTCTATGAGGATAAAGTTTCTCATTTTCGGAGAAGAACAATGGGCCTGTGACCTGTGTTGCAGTCATTCAAACTTACGCTTAGGCATGAAGGGCACCACGACTAATTGCACACATGATGCTCTACATCCATAGGAGTGTGGTAGTCTGAAGACATCCAATTTCTATTACATTGTACCAATCAGAACTAACAGACTTGTACTATATAAATGCATTTTCCATATTCTTGCATACGTGTTCCAGTTTCTATGCCTTTTATATTATATTTTAGAAATGTAGAATTTGTACTGCATGTCAACCTTTTGAAATACTATATTCAACAATTATATAAAGATAATTCAACATTTCGCAAACAATAGTTCAGTTTTTCATGCAAAATGTTGAGATGTTGAACTTAAAATGCTGAAATAGAAATAATAAATTTCTTAATAATTAAAAAAATACACATACTGAACTATTTTGTTACATTAAGGTTCACATCTCAAAATATCTAATTTTGGGATGTGAATATCCTTCCGAATATGCTTATCCATCTTCTAGGTTCAGAGAATTTTACAAATCTAGCTGCATTTATTCTCAATTTTCTAGGTAAATTAAAAATTTTGAAGGATTCTAGAAGCCTTTTCACAAGGTAATAATATTTTATTTGGACTCGTAGTGCCCCAAATGAGCTCTAGGATTTTTCCTACATTTTTAGGATCTTTGGAATATGTATCATGTTTTAAAAGCAATTATTGTGATTATTCTGTAATTGTTTTTAAACAGGAAAGTATCATTTCCTGAAAAAGAGTAAAACCTAACCAAATCCTGATGGGCCAAGATTGGTCCATCTGAGCTCGACCTGGCCTGTTTGAAAAATATCTTGGTCGAAATAATTTTGAAAAATAATAAGTGGTTTAAGAGATAAATGCGTTCGAATATGGAATTCAAACTTAATCCATCCCACAGAGCGACCGACCCCATCATCCGGAACAATATGTTGGCACTTTGACACCAGCATGCTGCTCCAGTGTCTACGTTCTTCCTACCTTTTGCACGCACTAACAGCTGATGGATCATTTGATGTTGCAGCACGAATCTTAAATGTTGTGTGTGACTGTACCCCTGACAGGGTGTCTGTATCAAGAGGCTAAACTTTAGATCATGTCACATCAAACAGAATCTTGGTATTTATAAAACTAACTGCATAATCTTGGGACTAAACTGCGAGACGAATCTAATGAGGTATATTAATTCATGATTAGCGGATGGTCTCTGTAGCATCACTGTAGCAAGTTATGGATTAATTTGGCTCTTTAGATTCGTCTCGCGAATTAGCACTCATCTGTGCAAAAAGTTTTATAAACAAATTTTATTTGATATTTCTAGATGATAAAATTTCTTGTGATGTGATAGGTGCTAAAAAGAAATCCTTGAAAACAAACAGACGTGACAGGCCTGAATTGCTGTGTATACGTATGTGCTTTAAATATTTGGAGATTGTGCACCCTTGCATACGGCAGCCATCTCGGAACCATACACACTACACTGCATATATATAGAGCAGTGATGCTGAGGGGATATATTTATACTGCACCTCTGGTTCACCTAGACGCCAATGTTAATCTCCAGTTGCTGAATCTCTTGTTGATCTCCAATAGTACAGAGCCAAATCAGCGTCGGTTCTAAAAGCATTTTCAATGTCAGTTTCTGATCGAGCTGGCGGCTGCACAACTCGTTGAATTGCAGAAATCAGGCAACAAAACAGTTGGTTCAAAACCACCTGTGACAATGATAATCACTACAGGAGGATATCTCATTATCAATCGGACCACTTGTAATAATAATATAATGTTCGATAGTTACTGGTAGTGCACTCTCCATGTATACCGCTTGCTACTAATCAAATAAAATGTACTGCGCCACAGCTACTAATTTGATCAGATAAATAGAATACGGAAATAAAAGAAAACGCATGATCAATTGCATTCATATGAACGGTGGCATTATTGTCTCGGCCTTAAAGAGAAAAGCCTTCAGAAAGTACCTCTTGTTTAAACCAAAAGAAGCAAAAGCTTCAATACAGTGTCTCGATCACAATAAAACTGTGGTCATGCACATGCTTGACCACCTTATATGTCAGTGTATATACAGGCGTAATGTTGATAGGTGGCGGCGCGTTGTCAGTGTCTTTGCCTCTGCTTTGCAACGAAACAATGAATGCCAGGAAAAGCCTATAGCTGAGTTTTTGTTGGTTGATTTGCTATGCGTTCAGTAGGATTTTTCAAGATTTGCTGAATCAACGTTTGTTAAATAGGATCCAACATATGCTGAATGCTAAGTAACTGATCAGCAGCTACATTATTACTAGTGGCCTGTATCCGAGTACTATACAAGTATTTAATATTGAGGTCTTTCCTAGATTAATTATGCTCTGTGTCCCAATTATAATAGTTGACCCCCCTAGGTTGATCATTCTTCTAACTCTTCTGTAAGATCCTAGAGGAGAGAACAACTTTGGCAGAAAACCTACCCGCCGACAAGGCGATGGACACTACTGGAAAAACGCACATTCGTCCGCGGCCCTTAGTACCGGTCACAGTTTTGGCCGGTACTAACGTGCAAATTTAGTACCGGGCCAAAGGAACAGTGCCCATGGGAGCCGATTAGTACCGGTTCGTGACTCCAACCGGCACTAAAGTGCGTCACCGACAGCCGCCTGCAACGGCTAGTGACAATTTAGTGCCGGCTGGTGCCCAGGAAACTTAGTACCGGATGGTGGCACCAGCCGGTACTAAATGGGGAGCTTTAGTACCGGATGTAGCCACCACCTAGTACTAATGCTCCCACTACAAATTGGGGCTGCCACCACCTAGTACTAGCCTCCCCGAGCCGAGCCAGCGCCCATTTCACCAGAGAGCTAGCTCGAGCTCGGTTTTTTCTCTCATATTAGAGTTGTGCCGCCATTATTTGATACATTTTTTGTGTGATTTGCACTCAAAAGTTTACAACTTCATCCTCTCTTCATTGATAGTCTTTATGCTTCATTTTATGCTCCATAGTTAGAGAAATTTGTGACTTTTGGAAATAGTGAGGATGAGCATGGTTTTTTTGAATTATGCAATGATTTGAGATATATAGAACCGATGACTTGAATGTGGGAGTAGGTTTATTGGCTAGGTTGAATATGGATAATTCATTGACATATTTTTCAATCATTTTCTATATATTAGAAATGACCGTAGTATATTTTTTATTTTTAGATTCAAACGAGCATGTGGATAGTAGAAATTTTTAGAATGAGTGTAGACACTTCATGTGATTGTAGTAGATATGACCACAATGTGGATAGTTAATTTTTTTATAATGAATTATTGAAAGAAGTATAATGGAATTTTTTTTATTAAGAAAGAATATTTTGACACTCTAGTGATGTATTTATTCAGGATCATATTGAAATCATCTAGAAGTTTAAAAATCTTTATTTCGAAATAAGTATACGTCGTTAATCTCCATTTAACGGTGATGGCACTATATTTCGGGGAAAAAAGTTCCGGCTAAGATAATTTGGTATTTCCCGATAATACCATGCTTGAAGCGCTTGTGTCCCAAGCCTTCGTTCCTCTTCCGCAACATACCCGAGATGAGGAGGATTCAGCAGCAGCTGACCAAATCTGACCGAGAACAGGAAGCAGGCGCCAGCGATCGGTTCTCCTCAAACTATGTGGCGACTCTGTTCCCCTACTTCTTCCACTGGAACAGGGTTTACAGTACTAGTCCATCAACCTGTGCTCTCGCACAGGTTAGAATTTTATTAGGATATAAATTTAATTTTAGTATAAGATTAGATGTGGTTATTTTAATTCACCTTTCGTAATGGCCTAGTGGCTGACTTACGTGCAAATTTAGAAAATTATTTTAATTTATCTCTCAAGATAGCATATAGGTTAATTTATATGCACATTTAGGGATTATTTTAATGCTATTTTAATTTGTATTTTATAATAATATGGTGGGTAATTTTTACATATATTTAGGGGGTTATTTGATTTCATCTTTATAATGTTATGGTGTGTAATTTTTTAAAAAATATAATAGATCTAATTGTTACTATTATTAGAGCTATATGATGGACCGCTGGATGTTCTAATTTTTGTGAAAATTTTTAGGATTTATCTTCTTTTTTCTAGCGCGTGTGGTGAGGATTAACGTAAAGGCTTCAAAAGGAACCTCCAATTCGCAAGATTAAATAAGTTTAGAAATTATTTTTATTTATCTTTCATGATGGCATATTGGGTAATTTATATGCAGATTAAAGACTTATTATAATTCATTTTTTATAATGGCATGGTGATTAATTTATATGCAAATTTAGATAGTAATTTAATTCGATCATATTTTACAATGGCATGGTAGATATTTTTTATGCAAATTTAAAGGGTTATTTAATTCATATTTCATAATGCCATGATGACCAATTTTTATATATATAAATTTAGAGGATTATTTTATTTCATCTTTTATAATGTCATGGTGGGTAATTTTTTAGAAATTATAATAGATATAGTGACTATTATTATTAGAGCTACATGACGGATGACAGATCTATAATTAGAGCTACATCATGGATGGTGTGATGTTAATTACATAAAAAAACATATCTAATGGCTATTATGATTTCAATCTGCAATCGACGATATGATGTTTCTGATTGTTGTGAGAATTTCTATGATTTTATCTTTTATTTGGCGCATCTTGTAACAGTTAATAAGAAGGCTCCAAAAGGTTTTATCAATTAGTAATAGCGAGATTAGGCAAAAAATATCTGTTTCGTATAAAAATTTCTAGAGTTTTTATGAAAAAAGTTTCGGGATCATTTAATAGCGTAAATTTGCAAGCGAAAAAAATTGACACAAAACTGTGAGTAACTTGAAAATTGAAGAAATCTGCAAAAAAAAAAGTTTGCTTTCGTTGAGTGTTGAACTCATAACCTTTTATAATGTCAAATGTGAGTAATTAATTAAAAATAAATTAAAATGGGAAAAATCTGCAAAAAAATTTTGTTTTGCTTTCGTTGAGAATTGAACTCAAAACCTTTCGTAATGGCAGAGGTGCGTAATTACTTAGAAAACAGATCTAATGGCTATTAGTATTCCAATCTGCCAATTGATGGTTGTATGTTTTCAGCGTGCTTTGAAATTAATGCAGCTTTTGCTTTGAAATTAGTGTAATTTTTTGTTTGAAATTAGTGCAGCTTTTGAAACTTTCAATTAGTAATAGTAAGATGTTGCGCGACTTGTGCTGAATTTTTCTGTCTACTTGATTCCGGATAGCATTTCGCTTATATGGATTTTGTGTTGGAGCAGCGTTTCTGATGACTGCATTTCCTGGCCTGCACAAATAGATGAATCGTTTTTTTTCACTATTCAAAGTTTATACAGACTCATGGAATCGTAACATTATGCTAGGTTCCATCTACCTGTACTCCACTGGAAACATACTGTGGCTTTGTTTGTGACGGATGCAGACATGGTGAAGGAGATTGCCTGCTGCAAGTCTTTGGATCTTGGGAAACCTCGCTACGTGCAGAAAGAGTTTGGAGCTCTTCTTGGTACAGGAATCTTGACGTCGAACGGTGACCTTTGGGCGCATCAACGAAAAGTTATCGCACCTGAATTCTTCATGGACAAGGTTAAGGTAAAATCCAACCATAGCACTGAACGTCTGAACCTCTTTGCTGATGACTGAATGACTTCGTTCAGAAACCTAGCATTCTGTCTGAAACTTTCCTGCAAAAGAAATACGTCGTGGTTAGTGCTTACGAAATGCCATGCAAATCTTAATTAAGAACAGTTTCTTGCGGCAAATACCCACAGGGAATGGTGAGTCTGATGGTGGAGTCTGCAAATGAGATGCTGAATTCATGGGAAAACAGAGTCGACAGCGAAAGCGGCAGTGCAGAGATAGTGGTTGATGATTTCTTGAGAGACTTTTCAGCTGATGTCATATCAAAAGCTTCCTTTGGGAGCAGTTTTTCTGAAGGGAAAGAGATATTCAGTAAGATTCGACAGCTTCAGATGGCAATGGCAAAGCAAAACATGCTTGTTGGCGTCCCTGGTAGTAGGTATGCAGAAAAAAAAACTTGAGCTTTTGTTTAAAGTAGCATCGTTGGCACTTGCCACATGCTGTTGCTTGCAAAAACCAGAATGCGGTCGAGGAATAGAAATTCAGGACATTTGAAGCGAAGTCTTCTTTTGTTCCTGAACTAGTAACTCTGTAGTACATTCCTGACCAAATACATGTTGATTTGTTATGCTTAGATCGTGACAAAACTTTGCTTAGGAATATTAAGTCCTTTCAGCTATGTGGCTCTGTATTGCCAGACCAGAGAGCATCCGTTTGCAAACAGCATGTTCCACAATCTATTCAGGTTCAAGACTAAAAATGCTTATCACCCAGCACTGAATCCTTCAGATACTGAATTTGCTCTTCCTGGACTGCTTCTGCGTTGCTCTCGCTGCCCCCTGACCTGAATAAGTTGTTCCTCCAGATATCTGCCGACAAAGAACAACAGAGAGATTTGGGGACTGGACAGAACCATCCGCCGCCTCATCCTGTACATAGCCAAGAGGCACGATCATAATTCATCAGCCGCCGCTCCTCCAAACAAGGATCTCCTGCACTCCATCGTCGAGGGCGCCAAGCAGCAAGCCGGCGGCTCCTCGCGCTCACGCACGGCCGAGGAAGATTTCATCGTGGACAACTGCAAGAACATCTACTTCGCGGGGCACGAGACGACGTCGACCACGGCGTCGTGGTGCCTGATGCTGCTGGCCGCGCACCCCGAGTGGCAGTCCCGCGCGCGCCCCGAGGTCCAGGCCGCCTGCCAGGGAGGCCACCCGCCGGACGCGGCCACGCTCCGGACCCTCAAGACGGTGGCAATGGTGGTCCAGGAGACGCTGCGGCTGTACCCGCCGGCGCCGTTCGTGACGCGGGAGGCCCTGGCCGACGTGACGCTCGGCGGCGGCGGGCTCACCGTGCCCCGCGGGACCAACATCCGGGTGCCCGTCGCGCTGGCCCACCGCGACCCCGCCTCGTGGGGCCCCGACGCCGGCCGGTTCGACCCCGGCAGGTTCGCCGGTGGCGTCGCGGGCGCGTGCAGGCCGCCCCACATGTACATGTCGTTTGACGTGGGAGCCCGGAACTGCGCCGGCCAGAACCTCGCGGCGACGGAGCTCACTAGCTCAGTACGTGCACGCGCCGGCGTTCAGGCTTACGGTTGAGGAATAAATGGCTGCTGTGCTGTGTGTATATCTTCCATAATAATGTACTTTCAGTCTGTCACAGCTCTGCGTTCCTGCACTCTGCATCATCAGCTAACTAGTACCATTACCATTTCTAGTTAAAATTTCATTTGAGTTTCATTTTCATTAAATGTTTTGACACATCAGTATATTTGGTGATATGACAATTCATTTATGAGGTGAGAGATAGAGCTTCATAGGAAGAGAGAGGGTTTTATATAGATGAAACTCAGGATGTACATATACCTAAACAAAATCTGACGTGACACTACTGGAAATGGTGCAATGAAACCTTCACTGAGAATGGCCTAACAAGTACTCTTCTACGCTTGTTACGGTGGCTTTTCTTCTTCTCTTTATCCATTGGACCTAAACACCTAAAATGTGCATCTAGACAATTTGTTTATTAGTCTAAATTTTATTTGTCAATCAATCACCAAAACACAACTATAAAAATATAAAATAAGAGGTCATTTTCCTTACACCTTGCTGAGACTTACGGGGCAGCCTAAGAAAAATTTACAAAGTTGACAAAACCTCAAAAGATGCTTGTCACATGCCCCCACAACTTAGTCTCCTCGATTGAGACGAGCAGTGCAGGCAATGATCTTTACTTTGGAAAGTGCCAGCATTCCTCTCCGTACGTCCAGATTTCCCACGCCACCAGGAGTAGGAGGGAGCGCAGCCCCGTTTTCGGTACCCCTGCAGAGGAACCCTATTGCGGACCACAGCACCCTAACCAATTCTGAAGTTGGTCAAGAGGCTGGAGAAAGATAGGGAGGGAGAGCCAAATATGTGCATATGTTGTTTAAATTTTCAGATTAAGTCTTAAGTTAATTGTATTCAAAGATTTTAAAACCTTTTCCAAGATATAAGTATTTGCAAACTGGCCGGGGCAGAATTAAGGAGCAGCTCAAGCAGCTATACGAAATGCATCACAAGATTCCCCAGGCACGGTCAATGATTTCCCAAGATAAACACGGCGTTTAAAAGGTTCCAGTTCATTTTGAATGGTGCGATAACACATATTGTAATGGTTTATTAAAGTAACGAAGTTATATATACGAACTGGTTTGAACAAACTTGCACCTTAGTTCAAAAATAAAAATAGCCAATAGCTGTAGCTAAACGGCGTAGACGTTACTTTAAGCTTGTGTGTGGTGTGAAAAGATAAATATGGAGTAACATGAAAATGAAATTTAATACATCTTGTACTGATATGAAGTAACATTATGATTCACAATAATACTATTTTTTTAAAAAGCAAATATATTTATCTCTCATAATTAAAAGCATTTTGCGGCTGCTATCCTCTATCTTTTGAAAGCAACACATTACGATTGTCAAGTATTGTAGCTAGAAAGCAGCGGGAAATCCTCTTTATCTTTTTGTTTCGCTCTGCCAAAAGCTTCACTAAATCAGGAAAATCTCCCCCCTCCTATTGACTCATTGTGGCAAAAAGCTAATCCTTGATGCAACAAGTATTTAACAACATTTATGTACTTAATCAAATAAAGCTAAGTACTCCTCTTTTGCAATGCCATGTTTCTTCTTTAGAGCAAATTCAGAAAACGGATTCACGATCTAGTGCGGGCAACAGCCGTGTCCGCCAGTGTTTGACGCCCTCTGAATTTGCGTGTGCACTCGTCCAAAACGAATTAGGAGTCCGTTGTGCTAGGGCCAGAATACTAATCATGGGCTAAGCATAGAGCATGCCACTACCCATCAGGGTTCACCTTTTCAACCGGAAAGTCCGAAATTCTGGTAAAATTTCCGTTTCCAGACTGAACGGGGCGCGGATTCCGGTTCAGAGAGGGGTTTTCGGTTTCAAATTCAAAAATATAAATATTAGATTTTTTAGTCAAAATGAAATTACGGTTGCAGTGAAACATAATTGTGAAGCCTGCGGCCCACTGCCTGGCCTCTCGTGAGGCACCCTGCAAAAGCAAACTCGATGGTCAGCAACTCTCCGTAGATCCTGCGCTGGATTTGAACGCCGGAGATGCGGCCGGTCGGGAACTCCGGTTGTGGCCAGCTAATGAAACAAGAATCCAAACAGCTGTTTGCATTGCATGCAGTGCGGTGCAGCCATGTGTGTGAACTTGCATTGGCTCTTGCCAGTCGTCGCGACGGTACATAGTACGTGCACAAACAAATGCCTCTTAAACTTGGCTGCATCTTCCCCAATGATCCCTTGCTTGTTTATGAATGAATGCCTCCCTCCATCTCGTGGTTGCTGCATCGATCATGGAAGATGAAGGACGCCTTTTTAATTATTTAAATAAAATAGGAAAGGACGTCTGATTTCCTTAAAAAAAAAGTAAAAGCAAGGCACAATGAGTATACGTACGTGTTTCCAGCTCAACATCCTCTCTTTTTTATGTGCGTGCTGACGCTTGACCAAGACTTCGGTCGGTCAATAGATCTTGGCTGCTGCTTCTCCGGTGAGCTGCGCAACACGTGAACGCTTTTTTCCCAACCACGTATTTTAGCAAGAGAGAGTCAAGATTATAGTACGATCCATAAAAACTAATGGAACGGGGGGGGGACTACCATGCATCAACACCAACGACCACATCTACGTCCTTGTCGCCGCGTTGGATGCAAGCCGGCCACTTCAGGTTTGTTGGAAGTCGCATGTATACTCCGTCGACGGATTTCATCGACATCCTCAGTTCAGCGAAGACGATGGGCCACTCCGGCTCCGATGCCTTGCGCTACCTCCACTGATGATGAGGCACTCTCCACCCTGGGTCCAAGTGCCCGTGGCACCTCTGGTATCCCACAGCGACAGTGACCTCTACCGTGTCGCCATTGTTGACGTCATCCTCAGGACGCATGTACACCATGGCGCCGTTTCCGCGATGCGTGTCTGTGTGCGTGTCCAGTTTCCCCTCAACAGGTGGTGTTGTTTTCTAGCCTTCTTCAAGGGCCTTGTTGTAATGTGGGCTGCTTAATATAATATATATAGTTGCTTTTATAAAAAAAAAACATCCCGCAAAAGCGAACCAAAATTAGCTACGGGTGGGTTTGTGGCTCCAAAACAAGGGAGCATGGGCCCGGTCCAGGGCCAAGGCCATGGCGGCCATGGTGACAGACTGACAGTGCCATGGTCACCTAGGGCTAAGCATAGAGCAGGCCACTGCCTTGCGTCTCGTCAGGCATCCCACAAAAACAAACTTGACGGTTTAGTATTCACGATCACCTGAGGCACGCCACGCCTAAAAATGGCAGTGGAGCGGGTTAGTGGCGAGTTCCCGCGGGTTTTGGATCCAGCGGTGCAGGGGCAGGTCTAAAATCCGATCCCCCCCCCCCCCCATGGGTCTACGGGTTCAGGACCTGAGAATGGGCGGATGAGGGGCGGGTTTAGAATATCACTTGCAGGTTCCTCACAAGGCCCTAAAATACAGAAACGACCCACCTTATTACAAAGGCCCAAGGACCATATATCATAACCTCAGGTATATAATGCCAACCCATCTCCATCCACTCAAGCACTCCCCCTCCCAGCCTGGCAGCATCCCTCTCCCTCTCATTCCCATCCCTCCACTCTGCTCTCTGGAGGCGGCCACCCAGCCCACCGGCCACCGCCGGGCGCCAGCACATAGCAAGGCGGGCAAGCCACACCACCAGCTACCGTACCTCCCCAAGGGCCAGCCCCTAACCAAGCCGCGCTCCACTAGTTCCTGTGCCGGCAGCCCACCGCCGCACCTCCACAGGGCCACCCCCGTCCTTACACGACTCCACTAACTCTGCTTTAGAGGGGGCTGCCCACCGCCGGTAGACTGGATAACTGCACACAACGATGACTGGGCCCTTCATTGCCTCTCGACACCTGCGAGAAGGGACCCCAGAACTCCAGAAGTGGTCGGGTTATGGGGGACCCATTGGGTTCTGGGTCCCCGCTGGATTATTTGGAGGCAGTTGCATGGATGCTCCACCCGCCCCGAACCCGACCCATTGCCATTCTTAGCTATGACTAGGGGTGTAATCAGATGGAATACAGATGGATATTGCTGATACCATATTTGTTTTTATATTTTTCCTTCGGATTTGGATCGGATACGGATATTTTCAAATGTGTCGCATATATGACTCTAATGGTTATTGACATCATATGTATCCAACTTTGAATACTCAGATACAGATACGGATCAAATACTGAATATCCGGACTCAAACATGGATCGAATCTTAACCTTTCTAAACGGATTCGGACTCATATATAAACAGATAATATCCATACCATTTACAACCCTAGCCACGCCTATCCCCTGGCAGCAACTCTCTGTAGATCCTGCGCTGAATTTGAACGCAGAAGATGTGGTCGGCCGGGAACTCCGGTTGTGGCCAGCTAGTGAAACAAAAATCCAAACAGCTTGCCACCGGTGGGGGAGTTGCATTGCATGAAGTGCAGCCATGTGTGTGTGAACTTGGCTTGCCAGTCATCGCGACGGTACGTAATACTTGGCTGCATGTTCCCCGATGATCCCTTGCTTGTTTATGAATGCTTATGAATGGTTGTTGCATCGATCAAGGAAGATTCGAAGGATGCCTTTTTTATCTTAAAGAAAAGTAAGGACACAACTCTCCGTAGATCCTGCGCTGGATTTGAATGCCGAAGATGCAGCCAGTCGGGAACTCGGTTGTGCCCAGCTAAGGCCATTTTCAAAGGAGAGTTTTATTGCACATTTATCAACAGTGTCACATCAGATTTTGTCTAGGTACTGTTACATCGTGAGTTTCATCTAGATGGAACCCTCTCTCCTCCCATGAACAAGGTTCAATTTTCCGTCGGAATTCCGCCAAAATCTAGTAATTTTTTGTTTTCGGTAGTATACGGGAAGTGGAATTCCGGTAAATTCAATATTTTTCATTTTAAATTTCAAAAAATCAAAAAAATGTAAAAAATCGGGGAAAATGACAAAAAAAACTAGGTATTTTTTTGAGCAAATAGGAGTAGAACACACTCAAATATAACATCATTTGCTAGGTTAAAGTTGCATTTTGGTTGAAAGACAAGGTTATTTGTGTTGGGTTGATCTCGGATATCAAACCGACATTGGAACGATCCCTCGGTCCCACCGGGAGAGGAGTTCCTTTAGGCGCACGGAAAGAAACCGACCCGCGTGTTTCTCACGCAGAAAGGCGCCGTAACTTTCTCGCCGTGATCGGTAGGCGATCCTTATCCTTCCCAGACTCGGCCCCGGCCCCACAGCGCTATATAACCTCAGGGAGGTCGCCCTCCTGGGTACGCTCACGCATTACGCAAAACACCGATCAATTATTGCGCTGGAGGGATTGGAAGCACGAGTCTCTCTCGTCCTACTTCGGTCAATTCCGCAGGTGTCCCGAAGGCCGGCGGTTCCCTCCGAAGTTCCCGAAGGAACGACTTAGGGCTTGCTAAAGCCCGTGGCATTCCATCTGCTACGACTACTTCCTCTTCATCGACAATCTACGAGGCGTTCATGGAGTCATCAAACGGTATAAGATCTTAAGTTTCCGCTTAGGCGTGTGATCATGTATAGGCTATGAGATCTGTTTGGGACATAGCTCTTTAATTAGAGTGTTGTTTATCCATCCCATAATTCTAACAATTTGTAGTTTAGTGAGTTAGGATTTATAGCTTTTTAGTCTCTGTACTATTAAGGGGTTAGAAAGAATATACCTTTTGAATGGAACGAGAGGTCTCCTTTCTTTCTCCTTGCACTTTCATCCTATCTTCATTACTTATCAAGTACTACGTGATATACATAGACATTGTGTATTAAATTGAACTTGGGTTTTCATATGGACTATGCAACTTATGTTCTATAAACTTGTATTATGGTCTATAGTCCATCAAGCCGTGCTCTTGCACGGGTTAGAGTTTTAGGGGATATATATTTAATCCGTAATAATATTAGAGCTGATTGTTTCAATTTATCTTTTTGTAATGTCACTGTGGGTAATGTATATGCAAATTTAGAAATTATTTTAATTTATATTTTATAATGGCATATTGGGTAATTTATAAATAGATTTAGGACTTATTTTAATTCATCTTTTATAATGGCATGTTGAGTAATTTATATGCAAATTTAAAAGGTTATTTTAATTCGTATTTCATAATGGCATGGTAGGTAATTTTATGTAAATTTAAGAGGTTATTTAATTTATATTTCATAATGTTATGATGGACATTTTTTATACAAATTTAGGAGATTATTTTATTTCTTCTTTCATGATGTCATGGTGGGTAATTTTTTAGAACTATAATAGATCTAATGACTATTATTATTAGAGCTACACGATGGATGACGGAATGTTTCTAATTTTTTGGGAATATTTAGGATTTATCTTTTTCTTAAAAATAGATCTATTATTAGAGCTACATGATAGATGATGGGATGAGAATTCAATATGCAATCGATAATAGGATGTTTCTGATTATTGTGAGAATGTCTATGATTTTATTTTTTATGTAGCACATCTTATGAGGATTAATAAGGAGACTCCAATTAGTAATAGCAAGATTAGACAGATGTTTCTGATTATTGTGAGAAATTCTATGATTTTATTTTTTATTTAGCGCATCTTATGAGGATTAATAGGAGGCTTCAAAAGCGGTTTCAAAAGCGGTCTCTAATTAGTAATAGCAAGATTAGGCATAAAATATCTATTTCATAGAAAAGTTTTTAGTATCTTTATGAAAAAAAGTTACGGGATGATTTAGTAGTGTAAATTTGTAAATGGGAAAAAATGACAACAAACTAAGAGTAAATTTGAAAATGGAAAAAATCTAACAAAAAAAGAAGAAATTTGCTTTTGTTGAGAGTTGAACTCAAAACCTTTCATGATGACAGTGGTGGGTAATTATTTATAAAATAAATTGAAAATGGAAAAATCTGCCAAAAAAGAAGAAATTTGTTTTCGTTGAGAGTTGAACTCAAAACCTTTCATAATGGCAGAGGTGGGTAATTACTTAGAAAACAGATCTAATGACTGTTAATATTTCGATATACCAATTGAGGGTTGGATGTTTTTGATTTTTGTGAAAATTTCTAGAATTTTTTTCTAGCGCGCTTCACAATTCGTGCTATTTTTAATCTGTAATTAGTAATAATAAGATGTTATTGTGATAAATTTAGTTTTCATGCATTTTATTTGTGATTTCACATGACAATATATATTTTTTATGAATAATTTGTGTGTAATATATTTAATATGCATTGTACATTGAAATATACAAAAGATTCTAATAATATTCTATCAAATTATTTAATTGTTCATATGTTTCGAGCATTTTCTAGTCAAAAAATGACATATTCCACCGGACAGTCCGGAATTCTGACCAAAAAATCTGAAAATTTTGAAAAATCTGAATTTGAATTTGAATTCTCCTTCCGGTCGGAAAATTCAAAATTCCGGTCGGAATTCTGTTTCCGGTGGGATATGGAAAATGGTTTCAAACCGGAAAGATAAACCCTGCCCATAAAACTCTTTCTATCTTTTTCTTCGTAAATGCATTGCCATGTCACCAAACCTGCTGATGTGTTATAGCATTTAATGAGAATAAAACTCCCAGGAAACTCTCACTAGAAATGGCCTCATAAAACAAGAGTCCAAACAGCTCGCCACTGGTGGGGGAGTTGCATTGCATGCAGTGCAGTGCAGTCATGTGTGTGAACTTGGCTTGCCAGTCGTCGCGACGGTACGTAGTCCGTACATAAACAAATGCCTGTGAAACTTGGCTGCATGTTCCCCGATGATTCCTCGCTTGTTTTATGAATGCGTCCCTCCATCTCGTGGTTGTTGCATCAATTATGGAAATTGAAGGACGCCTTTTTTATTTAAATAAAGTAGGGAAGGACGTCTGATTTCCTAAAAAAATAAATAAAAGCTATGGATAATTGTGATTTTTTTTAATAAAATGAGTGAATCAAATTTGGTACAAAAAAAATCAAACGAAGTATAAATTAGAACGGAGGGAGTACAACTTTTGGTGGTCAACACTCCGGTTGTGGCCAGCTAATGAAACAAGAATCCAAACAGCTGTTTGCATTGCATGCAGTGCAGTGCAGCCATGTGTGTGAACTTGCATTGGCTCTCGCCAGTCATCGCGACGGTACGTAGTACATGCACAAATAAATGCCTGTGCAACTTGGCTGCTTCTTCCCCGATGATCCCTTGCTTGTGTATGAATGCCTCCCTGCATCTCGTGGTTGTTGCATCGATCAAGGAAGATGAAGGACGCCTTTTTATTTAAATAAAGTTGGAAAGGACGTCTGATTTCCTAAAAAAAAAAGTAAAAGCAAGGCATGGTTGTTGCATCGATCAAGGAATACGAAGGACGACTTTTTATATATTTAAATAAAGTAGGAAAGGACGTCTGATTTCCTAAAAAAATAAGTAAAAGCCATCCTCTCTTTTTTATGTGCGTGCTGACACTTGACCAAGACTTTGTCAGTGAATAGATCTGGGCTGCTTCTTCTACCGTAAACTGTGCAACACGTGAACACTTTTTTCGGAACGCGTATTTTACTGAGTATGAAGATTACAACTGCAGAAAGTATGCTACAGCTTATGATCTATGAAAACTAAAAGAACCGAGGAAGGAAAACTGTCAACGCAAACATCAACATCCCGCAAAAGCGAACCGAAATTAACTACGGAAAATTTGCAATCATAGCCCATTAGCTACGGAAGGTAGGATCCTTAGAAATCTTGTGGAGTCCTACTATTCCCTGTGAACTGAAGTTGGACACTCAAACATGTATACAAAGCTTAAACACTGGACACGAAGCATGTATATCCGGGCAGATGGTAGCAGCTTGATATCACAGAGATTACAAAGGCCCAATTCACTAAATTTACCCTATCCATATGACAAACTGACAAGATCTGAAGGTGTAGTATTGCCTTAGGTACTTTGAATTGATTCTCCCACGACGGATCGGAGGGACCAAATTAAATTTTTTTAAAAATGCTCAATATTATAACAGGACTTTGGTCCATGTAGGCCCACGGGCTTGCTTAATAAGATGTATATAAAGAAAAGAACTTACAAGGAAGCATCATACTTCACAACCTTGCAGAGGAGGTCCCAGAAGCACTGTCGTGTATACGTCGCAGAGGAGAAAAGGAAGGCTGCATTTGGAGATAGCAGTCGAGCAAAGGAAGCAAATCCCTGAGTTCCAGGTATTTGCTTTTATATCTGAAGATAAGCAATGTGGCATCCTCTAAATATGGTTTAATTTCTTGCTACAATCACATTAGTTAATTAGATCCATTTCCTGCTGTCAATTAGTTCACAAACGGTGAAAATAGGACAGATAGTATGTTATTTCGTATCATACTCTGATATAATTCACTTGGATCCAGAATAGGGTATGGATAGTTGAAAATCGGGACGGATACATGACGGAATCATGTATTATTAATTTGGATAGAACAAAATGAATACCGGATATTATTTGGTGGATACATACAGATACAAAGTACTTGTTGAATAGTCCACGTATCTTTATAATCCAAACATATGACTTGGTTGAATAAAATCAGTTAGCGACACATAGTTCAACAGACCAACATACATGACACTATGAGTGTGAGATATATCATAGTTTATATTATACAAAGTGAAGCACATTGACATATTGTTTATATGCATTACCGGCGAAATCAACACGCAAGTTATAGCTAAGTAAGTTACTACTGATCGTAGGTACCGGTACATGGTACATTGTCTTCTACAAATTAGAAGCAAGCAAATGACAAAGCTAATAAGATATGGTGTATTGGAGTTGTACATGCGATAGAGTTTGTTACTGTGATACATATCCAAACATTATTTTGATTATTTGGATAATAAGATGGGTCCAAACAAAAACATATGATGAACTACAAAGTTGTAGATCTTTATCTGAGTTCACATGTGGCAAGCTATGATCTTTTAAGAGATAATATGCAGGAAAAAAAGGGTACCTGATCCACCCAAAGTATCCCGGTACTTACCGGGTAGTAGCCGCTCCTTATCCACCCATATTCGGGTGGTACCCAAAATACGTATTCATATATGAAAAGTAGGGTAAAAATGCTACCCATATCCAATGCCTGTCATATACTACCTGACTCACCTATTCAGTCGATGAAAGCTATACATCAACCGAGTGTTTTAGATAGATCCATCAACCGAAATTTTGAACCAATCTAAGAACGCCACGTCACACTTCTTCCCTAACTCAGGCCGGCGAGGTTAGGGTTCGGGGTGGGGGTATGGGTTCAGGATTCAGGGTGGTGTTACCTGTGTTGTCTCCGGGCTTAGAGGGGGTGCCGGGGAGGCCGGCAGCCCGGTGGTGGCAGTGGATTGAGGCTGCGGGGCGCCGCTGGCGGCTGGTGGTGGAGAACGGTCGTCGGGCGATGCCGGTGGCGGGGGTGTAGATCCACCTCAGTTAGCGGTGGCAGCGGTGGAGGACCATATTGGCAGAGGTGGCGGGGATGCGGACGGCGATGGCAGCGGGGAAGCCGGCAACTCACAGGCGGTGGAAGGTCTGGTGGGGGGAACGTCACTGGAGACGGGTGGGCGGCGGTAGAGTCAGGGGCTACGAGGCGATGCGGGGGCGGCGGCGGCGGCGAGGAGGAGGAGGCGCGCCTCGCATGTGGGCGGGGCGTCGAGGAGGCGAGGTAGAGAGGAGGGGCACGGTGTAGGGATAATGGGGAGTGGGGAGTGAATCCTAGCCGTCCATTTGAAGATCCAACGGTGTAAAAATCAGGTGTTCGATGGGCCTGCAATTTGTGCTTTTAGTGCAATTGTTCTCACCAAAAAAAAAGTGCTGATTGTTCTGTTCTGTCTATTGTATTGTGTCGTACGTCAGGTACTGAAGAAGGCAGGAGGAAACTCAGAAAGGTACAAATAATCCACCTCAGAAGCCAAAGCCAAGCGAGGGTTTGAGAAGACCTTTCATTTAATCATCCACATGATCAGTAGGTCCACCCCCACCCCTTAAAACACCAACCACCGCTTGAGCGACATGAACAGCTCACGTCCTGGCAGCTGCCGGCTACCGGAGCTGCTAGTGCTCCTGCCACTAAGCGTCCTTGGTGCCATGTCGTCGTTACTGGCACTGGCAGCTGCAGACGAGCAACAACCTTGGCCTATCACACTACATCCAAACTGCACCGACAAGTGCGGGAACATTAGCATCCCCTACCCTTTTGGCGTCGGACGTGGCTGCTTCCTTGATGGCTTCCAAGTCACTTGTAACTACTCCTTCAATCCCCCCCGCCTCTTCCTTGAAGGATCATTCCAATCAATGGGCAACGGCAGTTTTGATTCTTCAGGCTCTTTAGAAAACTATACTTTACCTGAGGAGTCCCTGCCTGTTGAGCTCATGGACATATCACTTGATCGAGCCGAGGTTCGCGCATATGGCTTGGTCAGATCAGGCTGCCTCACACCAGATGGTAATTCCACCTTCCGAAGGTTTCAAACTACACGACTGCAGGAGCCGTTCATGCTCGCCGCAGGGCGAAATGCCCTCATGGGTGTTGGCTGGGGAGTCAAAGTAGACTTGAGTTCTGATTCACGTGCTGTTATGCGGACGGATTCATCGAAATACCTGACATGTCAGTCAGATGTCGACTCACACTTCGATTTGGTCAAAGACAAGGAATGCTCGGACTTTGGGTGCTGCCAAAACGTACTGAAGGAGGGCAACCATGCAGTTTTTGGAGTCCACTTCTCATTTGACCAAGTGAGTTCCTGTGTCGGCTGCCCATGCTCCTATGGCATGCTGGTGGAGAGTTCATTTTACACCTTCTCCACGAAAGACATATTTGACTACGATGTTTTGCCCAAGAAATACCCCCGGGGCGTCCCATTCGTCATCGACTTCGCCATCCGGAATGGGTCGTGCCCCGTTGCAGGAGGGCCGCCACCGCCACCTGACTACGCCTGCCGCAGCAGCAACCACGTCTGTGCCAACGCAACCAGCGGAGGCTATCTCTGCAAGTGCTCCGAGAACTACCAGGGCAATCCTTACATCCCCAATGGATGCAAAGGTACGTATGTACGTTGTTGTTTTTGCTGCTGCGAACAACAAAAGACCCTGGAATCCTACATATGCTTACACATGAATATGTAATTAATCTCTATAGCTGTTTTATTCTTCTTTCTGTAGACATCGATGAGTGTGCGCTCCGAGAAAAGTATCCCGATAAGCAAAAGGATTATCCTTGCTCCAGTGATGGAATCTGCGTCAACAAGCCTGGAGGTTATGATTGTCATTGTAAACACGGAATGAGAGGCGACGGCAAAGCTGGAACTTGCACGGAGCAATTTCCTCTACGAGCAAAGATTGCTGTGGGTAAGCGTGTGCAAACTTCCATCACTAGCTTCTCATACGAAGAGTGTGATTCTAACATTATTGTATTCAAAATGGTCATTCAAAGAGTGCCATTGAACCATCCTAGTGGGTACCTCCTCGCACTCTCATTGGGTGTAGGACCGGGTTGATCCTCATTAGATATGACTAGTCAATCAACCCGTGCTTTCGTGCGGGTTAGAGTCTTAAATGTATTATGCGTAACCGTACAACATATAGATCTATTTTTATACTTAGGGTTTTATAATAGCATATCTTGCTACTTTATATGCATGCTTAATTGATTTAGATAATCTTTGATGGATTGCAAAAATAGGTGATTTTAATATAATTTTGAGGAGTTACTTTCATCATATTATCGGTCATAATAACTAAGGTGAACAATTCAAATATAAATTAAAGGAGATATTTGGTATTATCCTATCAAAATAGCAAATGTGAGCAATTAGATATAAATTTAGGGTATTATTTCATATTTTCATTTATATTGGCAGAGTGGGTAATTAATATGTAGTTTTAGGGGTTATTTAATATTATTTTGATAATAGCAAAGGTAGGTGATTACTTAATTAGAAAACAGATCTAATGGATATTTATATTCTAACCTATCAATAGATGATAGGGTATTTTTTATTATTGTGAGAATTTCTATGATTTTATTTTTTTTCTAGCACATCTTGTGAGGATTGAGGTGGAAATTTCAAAAAGAGTCTATGAAATATTTGTTTCATGGAAAGGTTTCTAGCATCTTTAATGGAAAAAATGACAAAAACTGAAGGTAAATTTGAAAATGAGAAAAATCTAAAAAGAAGAAGAAGATATTTGCTTCCGTTGAGAATTGAACTCAAGTTCTTTCGTAATGGCAGATGTGGGTAATTACTTAGAAAATATATATAATAAAAAAAGAGGATATTTGTTTTCATTGAGATTTGAACTCGAGACCTTTCATAATGGCAGAGGTGGGTAATTACTTAGAAAACAGATCTAATGGCTATTAATATTCCAATCTGTCAATTGATGGTCGGATGTTTCTGATTACTGTGAGAATTTCTAGGATTTATCTTTTTTTCTAGCACGCTTTTAAATTGGTGCAACTTTTAGAACCTCCAATTAGTAATAGTAAGATGACGGATGACAGGATGTTTCTGATTTTTTTGAGAATTTTTTGGATTAATCTTTTTCTATAAAACAGATCTATAATTAGAGCTATATGATGGATGATGGGATGTTAATACATAGAAAACATATCTAATGGCTATTAAGATTTCAATCTGCAATCGATGATAGGATGTTTCTGATTGTTGTGAGAATTTCTTTGATTTTATCTTTTATTTAGAGCATCTTGTGACGATTAATAAGGAGGCTCCAAAAAGATTCTTCAATTAGTAATAGCGAGATTAGGCACAAAATATCTGTTTCGTATAAAGATTTCTAGCATCTTTATGAAAAAAGTAACGGGATCATTTAGTAGCGTAAATTTGTAATGGAAAAAAATGATAAGAAACTGAGAGTACATTCAAAAAGGAAAAAAACCTGCAAAAAAGTTTACTTTCGTTAAGAGTTGAACTCAAAACCTTTCGTAATGGAAAATGTGGGTAATTACATAAAAATAAATTGAAATGAGAAAAATCCAAAAAAAATTGCTTTCGTTGGGAGTTGAACTTAAAACCTTTTATAATGGCAGAGGTGGGTAATTACTTAGAAAATATATCTAATCTGCCAATTGATGGTTGGATGTTTCTAGCGTGCTTTGAAATTAGTGCAGCTTTTGCTTTGTAATTAGTGCAACTTTTGCTTTGAAATTAGTACAGTTTTTGTAACCTTCAATTAGTAATAGTAAGATAGGAAAAAAAATATAAAATCCTAAGTATCCTCACAATAATCAGAAACATCCTATCATCATTTTAGCTGATTGATATCTTGATAACCATTAGATCTTTGCCTACATGGGATATCTTAATAGCTATTAAAAATTTTAAATTTGCATGCATGGAATATCATCGTAATAGCTATTAAATATTGAGGGCATGTGGGGCTGCGCATGCATGGATATCCACAGCCATCCTGCGATCCATTAGGTTGTTTCCAGCAGGTAGAAGCCCATAGTACAAATTGGACACCGTAGCTGTAGTTGTACGCTATAGGTGGTGGGATGGGCGGTCCGCTGAGGAATGAAAGAAAAACTAAGGGGATCACAATTAGATAATACAATATTTGATTGTCACGTTACAAAATGTTTGATCTAATTGAGTTACATGTAGAAGTTACACCTAATAGGAGATACTCCATGTATATCCTATTTCCAAAATAAAAAAAAAACATGTAAATACATATTTTGTCTGTTACCTATAAGAAGGTAAAAGGTCATGATATCCACCTAAATATGATTAAATGGAAAATCCTCATTCATTTTGGAGTACCGTAGCAATTATAAAAAATATTAACAAAAAACAGACATAGAAATTTTTAAATTCTTCAGCTTCTCCATTAAGCTGATCTACTAACTTTTAAAATATGCGCGCTCTCTCTCCATCTTAAGATATAGCTCTGTTTAAAGTTCAAAATTCGTTCTGCAATATAGCTATATTTGAGTTCAATTGGATGGGTGGATGAAAATAACATTGTTAGGCCCTGCTCAACTCATCTAGCTCGTAAAATAATAGCCCATCCGCATAGGACTACGACCATGAGGCTGGCTGTAGCGGTGTCCCCTAAATTTGACTCTCTAAAGGAATATTTCAATATCCCCTAAAAAGATTGCATCCTGTATATCAAAATCCTCTCCAATAACATCCTTCATACCACATCCTCTCGAATAACCTCTGCACCATAATAAAATTATCCCCTTTCACACGATTTTCACCACTAAAATAAACCTTATCCGCCCTCTCCCCGTAATCTCACATCTCGCCTTCCTCCCATTGCCCCCCACATATTTGCTCATCTCGCTCCGCAGCAGGCCAGCAGCCGCCCCTCCACCGACCGTAGCCGCCACCCTTCCTCCTCTCACTGTCGGCCTTTCCTCTAGCACCGGCACCGCTACCTCCTCCGCCACCGGCACTGCTCCCTCCACCCGGCGCCGCTCCCTCCTCTGTCCGGCACTGCTTCTTCCTCGCCGCCCCTGCTCCGGTCTGATCAAGCGTCGCTACCCTTCCGCCGGCCAGATCCATGGCTAGGCCACCTCCTCCACCGGGATTCATGGTCGGCCTCGGCCCTCCACCGGCATAGCACCTCCGCCCGCCACCGCCCTTGCTCCTCCTCCGGTCCAAATTTGCCACCACACCCTACCTTCTCAAACTGGCCTCCTGATCTAGCACGCGAAGGGACGGCCGTTGGCCTCCAGCGCCTCCGCCGCCCTCACTGGGCACAGAAGGGGCCTTTCGAGGCCGCACATACACCCCCATGCATTGTGGTCAAAGATTACAAACTAAAAAAGTCATTGCGGTCAAAGGATAGATGGCCAAATGGACCGGTATGAGGCCCGTCAAGCACGGTTGGCTAACTTAATAAGAAAGACAAATTGCATAACTAATGTTTTCATGTGACAAATCTTACTCAAATAATTTATTTATAAATGTTTCACTTATTGCCCATGTAGGTGGTGTCGGTGCTCTTTTAGCTACATCAATCTGTGTGTTCCTCGTACTTCTGCGCAGAGAGAAAAGAAGGATGAAAGAATATTTTGACAAGAATGGCGGCCCTATTCTAAAAGAAGTAAGCAATATAAAGATATTCAAAAAAGAGCAGCTCAAGCCAATTTTGAAGAGCTGCAATATTGTTGGAAAAGGTGCCTTCGGTGAAGTTTATAAGGGGTTACTTGATGACAAACAAGTTGCAGTTAAGAAACCTGCAGTTAATGTTGATACAGCACAAAAGGGACAGTTTGCAAATGAGGTCATCATCCAGTCACGCATCATCCACAAAAACATTGTCAGGCTGATTGGTTGCTGCTTAGAAGTTGATGTGCCTATTTTAGTTTATGAGTTCATCTCCAAAGGTAGCCTGGACGACATTCTTCATGGCCACAAAAAGGAAGCTTTGAATCTGGATCAACGTCTATGTATTGCTGCAGAATCAGCTGAGGGCCTAGCCTATATGCATTCAAAAACCACTAATACAATTCTGCATGGAGATGTTAAACCAGCTAACATACTCCTGAATGACGAGTTTGTACCAAAGATTTCTGACTTTGGGATATCAAGGCTGATAGCTATAGATAAAGAACACACAGATGATGTCATTGGTGACATGAGTTATATGGATCCAGTTTACAAAGAAAAAGGCTTATTGACTAAGAAAAGTGATGTCTACAGTTTTGGAGTAGTGCTTTTGGAACTCATTAGCAGGAAGAAAGCAACATATGCTGATGACCACAACAGCTTAGTTATGAGCTTTCTTGATGCTCGCAAAATACAGAGCAGAACAACTGAGCTGTTCGACGAGGACATTACTAGAACAGCAAGAGACATAGAGATTCTTGAGTGCCTTGCAGGGATTGCTGTCGATTGTCTGCAATATGATGTGGATCAGAGACCTGAGATGACAGATGTAGCAGAACGTCTTCTCATGTTGAGGAGATCTCATGACAAGTAGTGTGCCGACCAGGTCGTTTGCTTATTGCCAATAGTTTGTTGTGTGTTCTGTTATGAAAAGTTATATATATGCAGCGAATAAGCAGGTGTTGAACTATCAATGGGCTGGGGTTGTATTCTAGATTTTTAGCTTTTGTCTCGCAAGATATCGTGCAAAACACAAGCAGGGGTCGTCTCAGTATTAGTTAAAATTTGTGTTATGCTGTAATTCATGGAAAATCTTCGTATCGAGTTGTTTGTAACATTTGTCTCCTGAACATGTAATGCTGATTGCTGGCTATTGACTAGTTCACTTTGTTCTTGCATTAAGCCAAAAATGCATTATGATTGTCTTACTATTACTAATTGAAGGCTCCTTTTAGATGCTCCACGTTAATTCTCACCAGACGCGCTAGAAAAAAAAAGAGAGAAATCCTAGAAATTCTCAAAAAAAGAGAAACTTCTGGCCATCCATCAGGTGGTTCAACTAATAATAGCCATTAGATCTATTATATCTTCTAAAAAATTACTCACATCTGCCATTATGAAAGGTTTTGAGTTCAACTCTCAGCGAAAGCAAATTTCTTATTTTTTCAGATTATTTTCTATTTTCAATTTGTTTTCTAAGTAATTATCCACCTCTGTCATTATAAACACTTTTGAGTTCAACTCTCAACGAAAGCAAATTTCTTTTTTTTGCAGATTTTTCTATTTTCAATTTATTTTCTAAGTAATTACCCACTTGCATCTCTACTCTATCTATTTGTCATCTCTACTTCTTTCCTCGCACTAATTTCATACATCTGCCTCTACTTCCTGTTGTACATTTATGCCACCAACAACAATAAGCCACATATTTACTACATAACATAAAAGGAAAACGCCAATGGCAAAAAGATGCATGCAGGACTCTCACTTCGTCACGTCGCATCACATTAATTTTTTTAGTTTAGTGCACCTTCCTTTTTGTTGCGTTTCGAGCTTCCCTTCCTATATAAGAAGGGTATTCCCATTCTTCCAGTGCACCTTCCACTAACCTATTAAATTTGCGTGGAAATTATCGACCATGTCATTATGAAAGATAAATTAAAATAACCTCTACATTTGCATATAAATTACCCACCGTGCCATTATGATTGATGAATATATCCATAAATTTGTATGATTTAAAGTAAATCTCTAAATTTGTATATAATGTATATAATATGCCACTATGAAATACAAAGATTAACTAGAGCATGCACTTTATATGTTATATGGATTTGATCAATAAATAAATATATATACAGATTTACTATTAAAGTATAAATATATAAGAGATATCAAGTAATAGTACTTTCAATTAATTGTGCATCTCAAAATTATATAAATCTATAATATTTACGTTTCATAACTATATTATACTAGCCCGTGCTGTGTACGGATTGACGGACTAGTTGCTACCAAAGAAAATTGAAGTTGTCATCAAATATCAAGGTAAAAGGCTAGTGTTAGATATGTGTAGAATTTATTTGTGTATGGTACTTCGACAGTTGAACTTGAGTTGTTGTACTAAGGGTCAGAATAGAAGCATGTCCAATGCGCTTGGGAGTCGATGATTAACCTATCGGTCAAGATGAGAGGCATGCGAGGAGTTGAAAAGCTAGATCAAGATGTCGACGCTATATCAATCACGCAATCGTTTCGATCTGAGAAGGTGATTTATCAAGTGAGCTCTTCTTTGCCATGAAGAAATGCAATAGTCATTAGTTACCGCTTACTACTCTTCCATCTTGCATGCGTACTCAAGCGAAGCTTGCTGCAAAATTCCCTTCGCTGCCTGATGCCGCCACGAAGCAATCTGCATAACTGTACATTTTATTCTCCGTGGAGGGCATGGACCATTCAACTGTATCAATCGCACAACTCTGCTCTGCCAGATAATCTCAAGCAGTTTGATGATCGGGCTGGGAGAATGCAATTGTATACCGATCGATCCCTTGCCAGTGTCTATGCAAGTTGAAGATTTTCCATTTGTGGGGCCTGACTTGCCTTCCCCAATCCTTGTGCCGCCTCAAGGAGCTCAACATAGGAGGGTGCGATGCGCTGTGCGAACTGCCCGAACGCCTGGGTGAGCTTTGCTGCCTACGCAAACTGAAGACCAGGGATTCGAGGGGCCTGACTTGCCTTCCCCAATCCTTATGCCGCCTCACCACCTCTCTTGAAGAGATTATGATCTCGTCTTGCTGGGGGATCCAAACCATGCCAGAGTGGATGGAGGGTCTCACCGCTCTCTCTGCAGCGATTTGCATCTCTTAATCGATGTGGGATTTATGCACAGCATATTTTAATTTAGGCCAGCGCGTTCCAAAAAGAACAACAACGGTATGGATAGATAGGCATGCATGGCGATAAATAAGAGGGATGCATGGTTACGTGTTCCCGTTCTTACAAAACGATGGCGTCTTGCCGTCTTCTGATAAAAAGAAAAAGGAATGCGAGTCTGAACCTAGGGTAGGGTCCCCTGAACGCTGGCTGAACCTTGCTTACTATAGGTTTTTTGAAACGAACCATGCAAAACTTGCCGATTATCTATATCTATATCTATATCTATATCTAATATTAAAGCAAATAAGTTTTCCGGTCCACAGGTTTTGGTCCCTCTGACAGGTAGACCCACCTGACAAGACCTAGTAGGGGTGTTATCGGATCGGATTCGGACGGATACTGCCAATACCGTATTTGTTTTCATATTTTTCCTTCGAATTCGGATCGGATACGGATGAGTTGTTTTCATATTTTTCCTTCGAATTCGGATCGAATACGGATGAGTTGGTGTCAGATAAGACTTAGACATCGACATCATATATATCCAACTTTCATTATCCGGATACGGATATAAATCAAATACGGATCGGATATTGAATGTCCAGACTCGATATGGTCGAATCTCAACCCTTCTAAACGGATGCAGACTCGAATACGGATAATATCAGTTCCATTTACATCCCTAACACCTAGCCTTCGTACGCTCTCCGCGTCTCCGCCGCCTGCACCCGGTCTGCCACCCACAATTCGGATTTCTATCCGATCCAAAGATCCCAAGCCAGGCAACTCAATCAAAAACCAAAGTGTTCTTTCTTGACCCATAAAAATAAAGCCAGGCAACTCAATCAATAACCAAAGTGCTTTTGGCCTCATAAAAAAACGTCGGCACATGATCAAATACAGCATACATGATATCTCAAATCAAAGAGTAAAATCCCAAATCGCCATATCAAATGCGAACAAGTATGTACAAATATTCATCGTACCAAGAACAAACAACCAAGAATCCGCATTGCAAAGGCAGTGGATCTCGATCTAAACGGAAAAAAGAGGGAGAAATCAAAGGGAGAGAGGAAGTCGGCGGATCCAATCGGGAGAGAAAGCAAGAAACAGGAGCTGGGCTGAGCTGTGGGGGAAGTCGGCGCCCCGTGGCCGTCGATGGACTTGGACGACGACTGTGGCGCTGGAGAGATGACACATGTGAACTCTGGACCTGTTCGTTTCGGGGGGTGGGACATCCGGTCAGGGGGAAGCGTCTAGATGGACGACGGGTGACAGGACCTCTGGAAAAGTGGCTTGGGGTCGAGGATGGAGAGGGAGTTAAGCGGCGCGCGGCCGGTGGCTTCTGGTCGGAACGGCGACGTCGGCGAGCGGCGGCCAGCAGCTAGCGGGCGTGTGGAGGCGGCTGCACATGTGCGGCGTGTGGATGTGGTGTGGGGAACGAGGAAGTGGAAGCGTATTTTTTTTTTGGGCTTTCAACTAAGTTGGGCTGGCGCTTTGGGCCTAGCTCGACGCAAATTTTATTAAATGGAGAGTGGTCCGATCTCAATATCCAATGACAAAATTGATTGGAGTGTTGTGTTGGCCGGCGTCTTAGGCCGTGTATTTAGGGAAGGACGGCTGCTACCTAGACTAAACCAACATGTTAAATTAAAGTCTGAGCGAAAATTAGACGGACGAGAATCATTGATGGCGGCATCGAGTGCATATTTATATCGCCCGAGGTTCTCATCCATCGATGGACTCTCTCATGCTGACACAGCTTGCCTATTTTATTGTCTATATTTAAAACCTCACTCTGTCTGTGCAAACAATGTTTTGCACATATACATCTTTTGGTGACATCAACCTAAATGCGCAGAGATCTAAGTGAATGACAAATCTCTCGCATTGAACATCACTATCTCAAGGACGAGCGGTACCACGTGTGGGCACCACCCGTTGCAACGCACAGTTACATTTGCTAGTATATTAAAAAGAAGAAAGGTCCAGACTGGACAGTGCAACTAACAACACCGGGCGGTTGGATTGGGACATCAACACGCACCACACCACACTAGCAAAACCAACTCAACAGAAAAGAAACAACCATCGGCTGATTGGATTGGGACCTCAACACAAGCCGAACCACCCGCATCCTCCACACAACTCGACGGCAGCCCTAGTAGCTCAGCGCAAGACACAAATTGACAAGGCGCAGGAATCCAAAGCGACACCTTCAAGAAGGATCGCGACGCCATAGACGCCGCCGCCGCCCGACCTAAGGGTCAAGGTTTGCACCCCGGAAAACCCACTGCGCAAAGAGAAAATGGTAGAATGATGATGCTTCCATGGAAGGAAACGGCGCCTGAGGCGTCGCCATCATCAACCCGGAGACAGGTAAGGCTTTCGCCAATACCACCAATCCCAGTGCACACAGGAGCCGCGACAAACACCGTAGGATGCGCGTAGCAGCAGTAGAAGCCCGTATCGTAGCTCGAAAAAGCCAGCGAAACGAAAGAGACAGACCGCACTACACCAAGAAGACCGCCGCCATGCGAGACCTCAAGCCGTAGTGCAGTTGCAGCCTAGCACCCAAACTGACGGGATGAAAAGCACCGGATCCAGCCACGGTCACGACACCCAACACACGGGGGCCTCGCCACATCCGCCATTAGACTCCACACCTCACAACGCCTCGAGGAAAGAGCACGGGGGCCGCGCCACATCCGCCTCTGGAGACCAAGAGAAGGATATGTTTAACAAGATGCCATCAACAGGAATGCAAGGGCGCCCCGCTGAACACCAAACAAGCCAAGCTACCACCGGAACTCCAAAGCACTGCAAGCACACTGCACTTGAGCCAGCAAATCAGCAAAGTCGCAAGCGCCGTCTTTCGACGATGGACTACACCGGAGTAGCCCCCTGCCAAGTAGAGCCAACCGCTGCAATCCGCTGCAAGCCAAGTCCTTACGTGATGCCGTTGCTGCAAGCGCCATCTTCTGACGTAGTCCCTCGCCGCACTGGCCACTGCCAAGCAGGACTAGCCGCCGAGGTCCGCTGCGAATAGACACATGTTGACCTCAAGCTGCTCACCCAGGTATCGACCGCCGATGTTCCCTGTCGCAGCACACCGCACCAAGCCGAACGCCCGCAACCAAACAGACCGAAGCCGAGCCGTCTTCTTGTCCGAGAAAGGAGCCGCCGAAACTGCCCAACTAGGCAGCCATCCCCTCAACCACTGCCACTCCACAGTCCCACCGCGCCATGCCCCAAGCGCAAGTAGCCGGAGCGCCACCGTCCCCAGCAGCACCACGCCGCCGGACGCCGCCGTACCACGCCGCCCTCGACCGGGGTTAAGCCTCCTCGGGGCGCCGACGAGGCGAGCCACTCCCGCCTAGCAGCGCCGCCCCCGCCAAGCAGTGCCGCCCGCGCCGCCCCGCTGTCGGGCAGAGACCCCGCCGCCGACGGATCTGGGGGCCCGCGCGCCTCTCCCCCGCCAGATCCAGCCGGGGTGGGGGCGAGAGACCCCGCCGCCGCCATCCTAGGTGGGCCGCGCGGCCTCCGGCGGCCCCCTTCGGCGACGGCGAGGGGAAGGAGGGAGGGTGGCAGCGGCTAGGGCGAGGGGCGCCGCCCGTGTCGCCCGAGCGGGAGGGGCGACGCGGGGGACTAATTCGTGAGATGCAAAACTTGCTTACTATAGTTACTAAGCAGAGGATATTCATGTCGAATGAGCTACGTAGTAGCAAAATGAAGAATAATCGAGTTCCGGTTCATAGTCTAGAACCAGTAACAACTGGATTAGCAAACAAGCACTGAAGCACCAGCCCATCTCAGCAACTAAAAAAACGTAATCACCCGTACTTAACTACAGGTTGAGTAAATTAATAGGAGTACAGGTTTCGGGGGAAAAACATATTCTGACATTAACAAGACTCGATCGATCTGCTTCTTCCATACATCTTTTATTCCGACAAAATCAGTACATACATACACATATACACGTGGAAGATGGACGGAAGGATACGGTATAGTACTCACTGCTCCTACCCATATAGCATGATTTCATTTCATTTCCGTGTCAACACATTCACACAAGTACTAGATGCTAAAAGAAAAGAAAAGGAACCGAAGAGAAAGAAAAACTCTGCACTGACTGACTGAATCTGAATGTCTGTGGCGCAAGCAAGAGGAGGCGAGGAGGCTACACAAAATCGAAGCGCATGAGGAGCCTGACGGACTTGTGCCTGACGCCCTTGCCCTGCTTCAGCTCCCACGACATGTCGTACTCCTGCACCTCTACCCTCAGGAGGGCCAGCTCCGGCACCGTCAGCGGGAACGTGGACTCCTCATCCCACACCGGCACCCGCGGGTCCTCGATCACCCTTGTCTTCTTCATCACACTGTCTGCCTTCACTCCTGCCATGCCTACCTGTGTACGTTTGCAGAGATCGAGCATGCCAATTGGGTGGGGACCTGTGCTGGCTCTACCTAGTTACAGCTTCATCTCGCCAGCAGCATGTGGTTCTTTCTCATGCATATCACTGCTGTTGCCTTACCCTGTTATAGAAATCTGGAGGCGAGAAGGCGTCGAAATGAGTCTTGCTAAAGTCCATGCGCCACCCGTCTCCCATATATACTTTTTACCTGCTTGGTTGGACATCATATCAGATTTAGCAATAGCCTATAGGCTGGATCAGCTCGACTGGAATTTTGAGCAGGCTCGGTTATCCGGGTCTGTGAAACATACGTAGACCAACCTTGTGAGTTTTCTTCACTGGCAAACTAGCCTTGGGGTCAAATACTTCGCCATTTGGACTTGTCCTTAGCAAGAAGTCAGGTTTTTTAACATATCGCAGCCCTCATTGGCTCTGAAAAATCCTTGAATCAACCGGAGTGCTTTGTCATGCCCCTGAAAAGTGAAAGCACAACAGATTATGCCTTACTGCTCTGTCACACAAACTAACACTAAGCAAGAATAAAACTGTGAAGGAGGTGGAAATTAGCAGCTCAACACTCAGCAACTGAAATCTCACCTGCATGTTGAATGCAACCATCTGAGCACCATGGGTCCAGGCGTTCATTGGATCGTTGTTCGAAGAATTAACCCTCGTGCCCTTCGGATAGACACGGAGTATATTTTTCTGGGTGAACCTAAATAGAACTTAAATGATTAAACAAGTATGTGACTATAGAAACCACCTTGAAGAATCTTCTGATCCGCTAATAATGATATTGTTACTGAAAAATGATTTTTTTTTGTTTTATCAGTTTATGTTTGTTATCTTTTGCTGGGATTAGGTGAATTTGGCCTTCTACTGAATCACCATGTGTGTCCTGTAACCTTGGCAGCACTGGCAGTTTACTTTTCCATTTGATTCTCATTAATTACATAATTTAGACTACAATAGAAGCCTGCTGAACCCATATGGTCTAAACAGAGAAATATTATTTAAGGTTATATAAGCAAATAATTGAGTCCATAAAACCCAAAGAAAGCCGCCTGACTTTGTCTGGATCCACCTTTAGTGCATCCCGCAAATGGCTTTTAGGTTTGCCAGCTTGGATGGTGATCAGTTTTATACTCACAGGCAGTATCCTACTGAAATTTGGGATCATCCTCGTCGGAATCCTCCTCATCTTGCTCATCCAGTTCATCCTGTTTATGACAATAAGTTTACCTCATTCATTTTTGTTAAACCATGGGTGCGGTCTTGAAAATGCAATGATATTGCATACCTTTCCATCAGATTCATCGGCATTTGAATCTATTCTTCTCATGCTTCCTTGGTCTGGCAGCTCATCTATGTTTCCACTGATTATTCTCAGCATTGAGAAACTTCTTATACTCTTGTGGGGGTTTAGCTGATATGATTATTCTCTTCACTAGAGCTGCTGGAGAAGGAAACTCTTTCATTGGGTCTGAATTAGGGACGAAAAGAAGATATCCAAATGTTTCAGTGAAGAATCAAGGCTTTAAACATGAAATCTGCAATGGAGTTGATATGGTAAGTAGACTATACATATCCATTACAATTTGGAACGGAGGGAGTATAACTAAACCCACCAGAACTACCTTTCCAAACAGGCCATAAACAAAACAGAATTCTGCACACACTAACATGAGCTGAACTCATATTCCTTCCTTGTCAGCGAATTACTAGAGTAACATTTTCATAATACATATTCTTGCCAAATTTAGACCAGCCGAAGCAAAGCAGGTTGCAAGGCATAGGCGAAAAGGCGAAATTCAAGCTTACAATTTCAGAGCAAAAGCTTGCTGGAAAAAACTCTCACAAGTTAAAGAAGCACGGTATTTTACTATTACTAATTAGAGGCTCTTTTTGGAACCTCCACGTTAATCCTCACGAAACGCACCAGAAAAAAAATAAATCCTAAAAATTCTCACAAAAATCAGAAACATCCAACCATCAATTGGCAGATTGGAATATTAATAGCCATTAGATCTATTTTTCTAAGTAATTACCCACCTCTGCCATTATGAAAGGTTTTGAGTTCAACTCTCAACGAAAACAAATTTCTTCCTTTTTTTGCAAATTTTTCCCATTTTGATACTATTATTAGATACATATATAAAAGAGCGAGTTGGGTGAAAACCTTTTTTACCTGCGAAAACCAAACTGTACCCCTCACTGTGGTCCCACTGCGCAGTTTTGAGAGGGCTGGAAAGGGATGGAAAGTCTCAAAACGCATAGATGTAAAATGTTTCATCCACTTCCTCCTTTTTTTTCTCACCTTATTCCTACCCCTACCCCTACCCACCTATCCCTTCCGCGCGGTGGAAAGGCCGATCAAATTACTCCCCTGATTACGTTGGACTTTCCAAAGCAACGATTAGCCCTGCCTCGTCAAAACGCGCCAGGCGCCTCCCCGTGGCTCGGCTCCGCCGCCGCCGCCGCCGCCGCTTCCCAACTCCAGGACACCACGCCAGGGCGGCCAGGCGCCCGGACCCCCGCGCGCCGCCCGCGAGCCACCGGACGCCGGCGCCACGCCAACGCCAGGACGCCGCGCGGCACGCCGGCGTCGCCCCGCACTGCTCCTCCCGGACGCCGCGCGGCACGCCCGCGCCCCCACCTGCCGTTGGCGGCGCACTCCTCCTCCCGGACGCGGTCCGTGCGCCACCTGCCGGCATCTGGACGCTGACGCCGCACGCCGCGGCTCGCACGCCCCGGCCGCCCGGATGCCGCCACCACGCGCCCCCGCCAACGGCGGCATGGCGCCTCGGACGCCTGCGCCGCACAACGACCCCTCCGTTCCTGCCACAGCCACCATGCCACTCGACGACACCAAGCAGCTCGACGACCTGCTCGACTGCAGCCGGGCACGGCCCTATGGCCAAGCGGGAGAGGGCCGCTCGGTGGTCTCCTCCAAGTTCGGCCACCGCAGATCGCCCCCACCCCGGCGCGCCCCCGACGCAATCAGATCATGAACCGGCCTCCCAAGCCGTCCTCCTCACCACGGCTCACCTCCACACCCCCGGCCCCGTGGATCGCCCCCACTGGCCACCAGCAGTGCCGGCCCCGTGCACTGCCATCCCGACCCAACCAGATCAGAAGCCGGCGTCGTTCCAGGTGAGCTTGGCAACTGGCAAGCAACGCGCGATGCAAACCGGGAAGATTGGCGTTGGTCCCTGTGTGGGAGAATGGGCTTGCGCCACCATCGGTGAAGGTTTCGTCACATGGTAACAGATCCATCATCAGGATTGTATTTGTAATAGTGTTTCACATATAAAATTCCAACAATTTGTCTGCATGGTCGATCGCAGCAGGTGTAAGGAATCAAGATGCTAGGGTGCAGCCGAAGCCTGAAGCACAGGACGTTGCTGAGCCGGACTTTCTAGCAGAAGGTCAAGAGGTCTCTGCAACAACAAACATCACAACATTGGCTATCCTCAACTTCTCAATTTCAGAAATATCTCTCGTGCAGGGTTGTCTGATTTATATTTATATTTTGCATATTTGCAGTATAAAAGCTACCCGCATACTCCTAGATAGTAGACTTCTAAATTGGTTGTAATACAATATCAATTGGAGCTTATTGGTTTAGCGACATTCATGTGTACCACTACAGATAAGATCCTCACCATTATTCCTGAAGACGAGCATCCGGTTCAAGAATGTAGGTAGCAGCGCATTCCTGCGGACATTGTGCGTTGATTGCTAGAGATGGAGGATACGGCTGAGGATGCGACAGACCGTGCTTGTCAATGTACCTGCAAGGTTTGGATCCTGGGCGGGTGCTACCACTGTCTTTAACGTGCCTTTTGGATCATGGGGCAGAGCTCCTACCTTCTCTCTGACTCCCAGCCTGAGAAAATTAGTAAAGTGTTATTAATTGCTTTATCAGATGAGAGGAATGCTAACTGTTCATTATACCTTTTCTCTGTACAGATAACTTTGGGATTGCTTATTACCATCGCTGCGGCAAGCACCGTTGGATACCAAGGTAGGACCAGATGCTTCTCTTGGTAGCAAGACATTACTGGTTTGATTTATTTGTACGGTGAAAAATCTTCTACTAATTGGAATTGCACATAAGATCTCACAGATGAAAGCTATAAGTTTCTGAACAATTATTTGTTCACTATCTTGTAGAAGTTCACTATCAGAAACGTAAAAGGTCCACCAGATTTCTTTTTAAAAACAACTTTACAGGTTCTCAGTTTTAGCGATTGAGTAGGCATTTTTTCTTATATATGCAGCCAACGCTTTCTGAAAGTGTAGATATTTCCACACCCGGAAAAATCTTTTGAACGGCTTCTGCTGCCACTGAAGTACAGATCACTATTGATTTGTTGCGTAACAAATGAATAGCTCCTCAATGTTCAACAACATAGATTTGTTTGCTTGATTTTCTTATCCTGTTTAAATGATTCTTTTCATATTGAATGGGAGCTGAAAGTCAGGTCATCCTGTTTTCGTCGCAATCCATTTTCCAGGTACCCCTCACACTGCAATAGTCTTGTAGGTTTGATCTGATTTGATATAACTCAAAAATGCAAGTGTTGAGGAGAAACAGACTTTTTCTATCTGAATGTGTCGTGATGGTGATATGGTGTTAAGGGGAAATAGTGTCTTGTTTTCAAGGAAACAAAATACTTCATTCTCAACTGAACTGCAATGCATCTGCTGGGGGAAGGCAAATTATTGATTTTTCTCCTGCCTGAATGTGTTGTGGTGAGATGAGGCATCTGATTTTGTCCTCTGCACTGTGTTATCATTGTTTTTCAGGACTGTAAATGTAGAGTAAGAGCGGCACTTATATCTGTTTAGCGTTTTTCTCTAAAACAAACCTCTATTGCTTTGCATCATTCTATCTCGGTGAGCTTCCTTCTTGTCCATTGCAATGTTGATTAGGCCAGATGCTCAGTTGATGTGATTACTTATATTGTATTTGAAATAGCACCAGTGAAATAGCACATGTTGCTCCAGCGTGGTTTACTTATTTTATCTTTGTTTTTTCAGTTTGCATGCATGGATTTCGGCGATGTACGAGGAACATTTGGACTGAATGCTCATTGTTATTATTGATTTCAGGCATGATTATTTTGGTCTGTAAAGCAACCTCAAGGTAGAGAACTGATTATCCGCTTCTTATCTGCATATTTTTAATGCTGATTTACAATGGGACAAATTACTATAGATCTTTGCTGGTCATTTCAGCTTTATCCCGGCATATTTCTTTGCATGTGCTCTTTGTTGGAAGTTTCATCTTTATCCCAACATATTTCATGCAGGTGGAATTCTTCCTTATATTTCTTTGCTTGTATTTTGTTGCTGTCAAACTGTTTCTGCCTACATTGCAGGTATGGTCCTCCTTTTCTCAGGTTTAGTTTGCTAGGCATCTATCTATAAGAAAAATAATGGTGTTCACTTCTCAGGGATACAGTAGGTCTCATTATGCGATAGCTAAATTAATTAATAGAATGTCCTAAGGTTTTCTAAAAAACATGCGATGTTTATAGATGTTTAAAAGTGTAGTAGTAGAATACACTGTGTAGGTTTCACTCATAATGATTTTCTTTTTGCAAGATTTTGGCTGGAGATAGAACATGGCATTACAAACTAATTTTTGAGATTTTCCGGGTATGATATTTTCTGTTTCATTTGAGGAACGAGAGTACTCTATCCTGCTTGTGATGAGTGAATTCTCAACCGTGCGGTGTGATCGTGCGCTTGGTCTTTGGATTGCAGGTACACGGGCGTCAAGTGTCGACGGGGAGCTGCCGTGGAGGTGCTGTGGCCGATGGACCGTGCGGTGGACGGCGGTGAAGGGCAGCCGGGACCGGAGCTTGGACCGGGCGGCAGCTGTGGCGTCCACTCCTGGATCGAGGGCGCAAGCGGCGACGGAAGACGGATTTCTTGGTTTGCGCCACAAAACCAAGGAGGCGGACGGCGGTTGAAGACGCCAAGTCGTGGAGGTGACGGGCGTCGGTCTCGGGACTGACGGAGGCGACGGGCGTCAACGGCGTCTAGGGCCTCGCTGCGGGCGAGGAGGTGATGGGCGTCGGGCGGCGTCTAGGGCCGTCAAAAGGCCGAGGCGGGAACGGCGTCAAGGGCCACGGCGCGGAGGCGGGAATCTTCCCGCGCGTGAGGTTTTGGCGGTTTTCTCAAAACTGGCCACCTACCCGGGTTTCGCGGACCCTCCAAAACCGCGGACTGGATCTTCATCAAGACGGCGGCATCGCGGAGAAGACTTCGTTTCGAAGAAAGAACCTCGGCCGTCAGATGAGATCGTGTACAGGGGGTGTTGCAGGCCAACCGGTCTGACCGGTCCCTGGCACCGGTCTGACCGGTCTAACCAACCGGTCTGACCGGTCCAACGTACCGGTCTGACCGGTCCCGCGGGTATAAATACCCCTTCACTTGTGTTAGGTTCAGGGCGGCTTTTAGAACTTGTCCGTGAATTCTCTATTTCCCTAGGCCGCCGCCCCTGTGTCTCCCTCCCTCTGTTCCTCTCGTTTGAGTTGATTTTGTCCATGGATTGTTGAAACCTTGTAAGAGATTTGATTGGGAAAGGAGGCCCTATCCTCCTCGTGCCCTCTGGGCTTTTGATTCGATTCAATCCCCTGGTTTTGTGCCTTGTGCAATGGATTTTCTATTTCGTTTTTGGCACACTTGATTAAGAGGAGGCTACGAGTTCTTTGCTGTGATTCCCGTGCATCTAGCCCTGTACTACAGCCTCTGGAATCACTAGTTCGTTCAAATTCGAGTTCTTGAGTTTTTGAGAAAACACCAATCCCTTTTGATCTCCCCCATAATTTTCACGAATCGTTGATCTTTAGTACGAGATCTTTTGGGGGATATGTTCACGGGGTAGGGCGAAGCAATCCCCCAAGTTTCATCGGTTTTCGTGGTCGTTTGCTCGAGATTCACCGTTTGAATCCATTTTCTCGGGGGTTTTCTGGGTGCTACCGGTCAGACCGGTAGGCAAGACCGGTCAGACCGGTATGCTTGCTCTTGAACTGCCGCGACCGGTCAAACAGGTCCAGTGCACCGGTCAGACCGGTCCTGGCTGTTCAGATCAGCTATTTTTCCGATTTGCTTCCGATTTGCTGCGTGGTTTCACTCGCTCGTTCGAGGCCTTTTGTGTTGGTTTAGCTTTTCAATAGCTACTCCAAACTTTGGTCAGAACGCTTGAGGGTTTGGGTGATTTTGGGACATATGCCGACGATTCGAATTTCGAAAAAATTTTGATCGGCTCCCATTCACCCCCCCCTCTGGTCGCCGGCTTCGGTCCCACATCATTTGGATTGCCAACTTCCTTCATATAGGTGTCCATGCTTGTCGAACATCAATTGCCAACATCAAGGTCAATAGGCTATGTATTGTCTCCCATGTCATAAAATGTGATTTATCACACTGCTGCATAATTCAACTCTGCAATGATAAGAGGTGTAGTCATATTATTTTTCATGTTCTGAGCTCATAACTATGATGTCAATTTCACTTTGTTATGCTTTCTGAGCTAAAGCATGCCTACTCCCTTGGCTTCTGAGTTGTCTCAGTATCTTCCTTTTAGTACAGGAGTTGGTCTTTGGAAAAAAAAACTGATAGCCTACCTGCTTGGTGCTTGAGTTTCAATCCATCGGCTAATGTATTTCTCGCTTCCGAGAGATTGTCAAGGTGCCAGGCAATGTGTGTATCCTACATTAGTTTAGTCAAGTTATAGCAGCAGTATTGCCTTGTGTTTCCTGTGCTGGTTATGTGTAAAACCAAAGTTCTACAATATGCAACCTCTTTCCTGCTTTGAGTGGTTCTGAGTTTGACACAATTCTATGCTTCCCTACAACAGCCACATGTGGATTAGGTCACTCTTGTAGTAAAATTTACAATGCCGCCAGATAATGTTCAGCATAATGTGTTTAGAAGGCAGCACTCTTAGCCCTGTTTGGAATGTGGGAATTTTTATCCATTCTTGCGTTTTTCCTGTAAAAATTGAACTATTTCCAGTTAAAATTCATGTACAATTTCTGTGAAATTCCAGCGTTCCAAACATGCCTTTACAATTTGGGATGATGTAGTCCTGAAAAATACGGTTTCAGAATAGTGCAGTAAACCGTTTTTCTCATACTTTATTTTATCCTAGCGCCTGAAAAACACGGTTTTAGAATAGCGCAATATACCATTTTTCTTATACTTTATTTTATCCTAGGTAAGGGGCTATTTTTTCATTCCTTGTTCTTTTCTCATCTTGGCTGATTGGGTGCTCAGACTATTTTACATTAGTGTCGTGGCCTATAAGTGGCCATCTAATCTTGGCTTGTCATGTCGATCACTACTTGATTTTTTTTGTTTTTATCACATGTCCATGTGGGTTTGTTCTGTCATTTTTTTAAAACTGATTGTTTCTCATGTTGAGCTTGCAGTTGGAGTTTGCCGTAATGATTATCACTGATATTTCGACCAACAAATACAAGAGGAAAATATTACCTGTTAGGCTAACTTCCTTTTCCCACGTGAGCTAGCTTCCTATGTTATGATGTACAGTTTGAATGCATTGTTGCTTCATTGGATAACTCTTGCATGGATGACTTTAATAATGATGTAGTGATAATATATGAATGCAACATTTATCACCCGAGTGCGGCTGGATGGTCTCATGAACTTGATTGGTTAAATGTGCTTTTACTCAATGATTTAAACGAGCTTTTCTGGATATATACTTCCTACCGGCTGCCAAAAGCTAATACTTGATGGTACATTTTCTTCACCCAGATGAAGCATTGCCATGGTGATGGGAAAGCTCAAAGCTTTCTTGACAGTTAAGCTTTTCCGACGATGCATAACCGATAGGGGAAAGACGTAAATCAGTCAAGCGCTCTTAATAAAAAAGAAGTCAATCAAGCATCTATTCCTTCCTTTTTCCTCTATTCTTTTCCTCTATTAATAAAAGAGATATGGTGGATGGGAGAGGGAGTGAGAGGAGGCATGAGGGACGGAGGAAGTGACATGGAACAAGAGAAGAGAGATCGAGGTTGAGAAAGCAAGAGAGGTTAAGTGAGAAGGGGGAGACAGTGGAAGCAAGGAGGATGGAGGGGGAAATAATGGTTACATGAGTATACAAAGGGGGAGAGAAGAAGAAAGAAATGTTACGTGGAAGAGAGGCAGATGGTGAGATAGATATGTAGGGAGGGATGGACAAAAAGGTACAAATGGGATGATAATTCTTGAGAATAATATAAGTTTAGTTAAAAACATAGAAATTAGGTTATATTATTCACGAGAATATTATAATTCATAGCATCAGACTCACATTTGGGTGTCAGTTTTTTCTCATCACACGCACGTGTCGCGCGTGCATGTCTACTAGTTAGATACATATGTTTGAGTTGAACTCAAAACTTTTCATAATGACAGAGGTGGGTAATTATTTAAAAAATAAATTGAAAATAGGAAAGTCTCCAAAAAAAAAGAAGAAATTGTGTTACTAATTAGAGGCTCCTTTTGGAGCCTCCACGTTAATAATCCTCATGAAACGCACAAAAAAAAAATCCTAGAAATTCGCACAAAAATCAGAAACATCCAACTATCAATTGGCAGATTAGAATATTAATAGCCATTAGATCTGTTTTCTAAGTAATTACCCACCTCTGCCATTACGAAAGGTTTTGAGTTCAACTCTCAACGAAAACAAATTTCTTCTTTTTTTGCAAATTTTTCCCATTTTGATACTATTATTAGATACATAAGTTAGATACATAAGTTTGAGTTGAACTCAAAACCTTTCATAATGGCAGAGGTGGATAATTATTTAAAAAATAAATTAAAAATAGGAAAATCTCCAAAAAAAGAAGAAATTGTGCTTTCGTTGAGAGTTGAACTCAAACCTTTCATAGCAGAGGTGGGTAATTACTTATATTAAAAAATAGATCTAATGGCTATTAATATTCCAATATGCCAATTGACGGTTGAATGTTTCTGATTTTTGTGAGAATTTCTAAAATTTATCTTTTTTCTGGTGTGTTTCGTGAGGATTAACGTGAAGGCTCTAAAAGAAACATCTAATTAGTAATAGTAAGATCGTGCCTTTTGCAGAGCAAAACCCGCTGATGAGCACCGTCTTCAGATTGGGATGACCATGGCCTCCTCCTCCTGTTGTTGCTACTTGCCTGCTGTTGCTGCCTTTTTCTGCTTGTGATGAGGAGGAATCAGGAGCAGCAGGAGGAATGGCGATGGAATTACTTCTTGGGTCTGGCATCTCTAACTGCATATATATATGTACACATACAACTAATGAAATGCAAATAATGCACGGAAAAATGTGGACGATGAAAAAAAAAAGACTTGACTCGTTACCCACCTTCAAGATGAAAGTATCCAATAAAGGAGAAGCATCAAGGAGAAACCACGAAACAAAAATCATAGTCTGGGCAGCGACTTGCCTCACGTATGTGTATATCCAGGTACGTGAGGTGGCGGAATTTGCCAATCACCAATGGTGTGTCTGCAGTCTCAAAGCAGGATGACAGAAAAAAGGGCGCTGAGATTCGGCGCGACGGTGGGAGGCTGAAGCTTGGTGGCGGCATAACAGATCATGCCAGAATGCCAGGCTGGTCGATCGACTTGATTTTCATGTCTCTGACACGCGACGACGACGACGGTGACGATGACCACGAAACATCATCTCTTGTCACAGCTCCAGCAAGCAGAGACGAGATTTGTATGGTGGGCGCCCTGATGCCGGGAAAACGGGCAGCCGAAGGCCCCTCGTCTCCGCGTCACAGAGACAAAATTTAATTGCATTTAATTTAATGAAACAAATAAATAAAGTACAGCTATTACGAGTCCATACTTCCATAATTCTTACATTTGCATAAAAATTATGTTAATTACATCCCCGAAGAGAACACCTCTGATTAAGAGTTCCAACATGAAAATAAAAATTACAGCATATGACTTCTTATTACATGACTATAATATAAAATGAAAGAAGAGTCTTCGGCTTCGCTTCCATGACGGTTGACACTTGTGCGACGATAACCTTTTAAATTTGAATATGATACGGCCTTTATTTATGCATGAAATCCGTTCACATTTTGGACTACACACTCTGATTACTTTTAATTTATTTTAAATACTAGCATATCTATATGTGCGTCGTAGTAAATTTAATTTGAGCATTTGAATCATGCATTCCAGTGCATATTTGAAGCAAAGAACACATGGAATATTTATTTTTAAATATAACTTAAATATTTTACTTCGACTACCATGGTGAGGCATAATGTTTACGCATGGCAAGTTTGATACGCATTTCCGAGGAGTGGAAGTTGGTTTATTTTATATCTATTTTTACTAGTGGCATAACCATCAAGCATGCATGTGACTAGTATATTTTAGGCATTAGGAATATAGCTTGCACCTAAGATGAGAGTTCATTTATTTGTATTTATGCCGTGTATGGGAACGACATGGAAATTAATTTCACATATTTAGTTGAGTTTGGATGACAGAATGTATAAGCAGAGCCGACTCTTGTTTGTATCAATCGTCAGGACCGAGTAAGATTCAAGAACAAGTCTCTCAGTTATTACTTGTATTCATTGACTAGACCAAACACGATGGCATAAGTGAATATACGGACTGCCAATAATATGTGGAAGCCGAACATAAATTTAGAATATGAATTTTCCTAGGATTGTATCCGACATAGAGGATTAATCCTAGGTGATGAAATTATTATGCGCAACTATTGTTTGTATCCACTATAAGGACCGAGCAAGATTCGAGAGACGAGCCTCTCACTCATTACTTGTATCCACTAACCGGACCAAACAAAATAACATAATTAAATCATCAATGACAAGTAATATGAAGAATATACATGATCTACTTTTGCATAGAAAATAAATTGGTCGCACTTACATGACTAGTATCGCAATGACCAAGCCAACGGCATTAGGATCTTTCCTGGACTTATCAGAAGTATAAGGCCGCGCCGTCTCCACGGCCTCTTAGCGTGGCCACGTCAGTGTGTTCTACTACGTGCGTAGATTTTGATTCCGGCGGCTCACATCATTTCGCTCTTCTTCTTTCCATGTGTTCTAATAGTGACACTTCATGTATTTGCCATATCCACTTCCTTCGACGCATTTATTTTGTGTCGGAGAAACCAGACATATCAGCTTGCTGCACACCATCAATACAAGGAGTACGCATTAATGCTCATTTTACACCCACCCACACGCGCACACATACCCACCCACTCACCCACGTGCATCTCGACATACCAGCTTGCTGCACGCCATCAATGCAAGGAGTAAGCATTAATGCTCATCTCACACCCACCCACACGCGCACACATACCCACCCACTCACCCACGTGCATCTCTACTCTATCTATTTGTCATCTCTACTTCTTTCCTCGCACTAATTTCATACATCTGCCTCTACTTCCTGTTGTACATTTAGGCTCCTCTCCTCTCCTCCTCTCCTCTCCTCCACCTCCCTGATATAGGCTCCTGTACTTAGGGTCCTTGGTGGCTCTGCTCCCATAGCACAGTAAGGTTTTTATTAAGCATCAGTGGAACAAACACATCTGTAGAAATGGACATGCATGCATGTGCCCAAACGTAGAAGAATTGGCTAAGATCATCTTGCTAAATATAAATAAAAAATGGGTTGGAAATCCACCATTCATTAAGTTGGGCTATATATTTTTTTAAATAGAAAACATCCGGCTAGAAACTAGACTGTGTGTACCTTTATGTTTGGTTTTCCACCCACCATCCTTGTTCAGATGGTTTTACATCATCAATGTAGGTGTACCAATGTTTTATGGCGAGTGTGGTTGTTAGCGGCACAAGGAAGAGGTTGATAAAAGTGCAGGTTATGTGGTGTTGATTTCTGGAGCGTTGGCTGCATAGTTGTTGAGATGTTTACAGGGAAGCCTCCTTGGAGTGGTCTACTGGTCTTGAAGGAGCTGAGCGGATGGCTGCGTTGCTGGGCAATAAGTTCTGCCACCCATGTCCAGTGCACCACGATCTTGGAAATAACTCATGTAGCTACTTCTGCCTGGATTGCCAAGGACTGGCACAAGAGGCCTTGTGCTTCTACTGCCGAGTAAACCACCCACCTCATCGCGTTCTACAGGTTTCTGGAATTCTGGTCCATCCAAAATATAAAGTCTACAGTTTTATGTTTATACCCATCCATTGTGCATAGTAGACCACTGAAGGAATGAATTATGAAGGTGAGAAAGGCTTCACTGAGTGAAGTGGTGCGAGCGGAAGATCTGCACGGGCTGGTTGATATATCGGGGGTACAACTGGATTCTATCAATCGCCGCAAGGTAGTCTTCCGTAACCAAAGGCCCAATGCCAGATGCCCGCTACGCGGTATCAGAATCTATGTTCGAAAGTTTGCATGCATGGTATGCAGCCGAGGCCTAATGGAAGGCGCCAAATTTTGCTCGCTGGAATGCAAGGTACATGTAAAGCTTACCTTTCACCAAGGGTGGACAAGTATGCCACTAGATAACATTTGCATGGCCCTAAACTTACTTGTTCCTTTGTTACGTTCAAGGTACAAGCCGAGCCTCGCTACGTTCAGGTACAGGATGAGTCTCAGGGGCCTTCTTCATCCATGCCAAGCGACAAAGAAACCTCAGTCTGCGAAGGGAGCGGATCGGGCTGACCCTTTCCCTGCTCCTGCGATCCGCCGCATTCAAACTCCGGATCAGGGTCGAACCATATGGTTACGTTTCCCTGCTCCTGTTGTCCGCGGTGACCCGCGGGGCAAACCGCACACCTGCTGCCTTGCTTTGGTGATCGATCGAGGAGAGCTAGGATGCGGCCCTGTCCCTGAAATATGCAGTACGCACACATACACATGTCTGGAGGCTGGGGCAGGTAGACGTTGCTGTTCCACACGTCAGGGCCCGGCCGGCCTTTTCTTGCTTGACTAGCAGAGAAACACAATGCATTGCTGCATGTACTGTGTGCCATACTTGGATCACATCATGCATGTTCATCCTTCTCCTTTGTTTTTCTAATAATAAGACTACCATGTTCATCCTTCTCCCTTGTTTTTCTAATAATAAGACTAGTAGTACTACTGTGGGTGTGTTTGAGTGAGTGAGTGAGATAGATGGGAAAAGACTAAGGCCGTGTTTGGTTGTAAAAATCAAAATTCAAAAAAAATTCCGGCACCTGCATGGAGACTTAAATCTAGACGAAATAAAAAACGCATTGCGACTGCTGTCTGTAAATGGCGAGACGAATCTAATGAATCTAAGATGTCTTTTCAAAAACTTTACAGAGCGCAACCAAACACGGCCTAAGTAGCTAACACGGCCTAAGTAGCTAGCTTGTGGTACGGCATGAACCAGCATGCTACTGAACCAGCATGTTTCAGAATCAGACAAGACAACTGCTCATTTGACAAAGGCTGTGTTTAGTTTCCATAAAATTTCCAAACTTTCCATCACATCTCCATCACATCAAAACATTAAATATAACAAATGACCCATGTATGGAGTACTAAATGTAGGTAAATAAAAAAACTAATTGCATAGTTTTGATGTACGTTGCGAGACGAATCTTTTGAGACTTAGTTAGGTCATGGTAGGACAATATTTACCACAAACAAACGAAAAGTGATACAGAGTGCTACATTGCATTTTTCAGCGCTACAGTGTTTTTAAGGGGGGAAAACACAGCCAAAGAATGTAAAAATACTTCAAAACCACCACACCAGTCACCAGTAACACCTTCATGAAACTGAAGAATGCAAAATTTTCTTGTCTGTGTTAGTTTCAACTCTAACATTTCATCAGTGCTGAATAGTCTCCCTGTGTTGCCCCATCTGGACAGGTCCCCTTCTGCTCCCTGTATTGATAGACCACAGGAAGAGAGCATCAGTACTCTGTGTTGCCTTTATTAGCCAGTTGCACAAAGAACCATACATCCTTTATAAATGGAGACTGCAAGAGATTTTCGGACGGGTGGTGAACAAAGAACCATACATCCGTTGTATGTGAAAAAGAATTAAGACATTAACAACTAGCACACTCCTCTACCACTATATCTAGCACGCCGGAAGGCACAACAAGGCTGCAACGAGCAGAAGATGGCTATAGGAAAAGAAATAGCATATGAAGCAAAGGATAAGACATCAACAACTAGCACACTCCTAGAAAACAAGGGCGAAAAAAAAACAGCGCTTTTCTTTTCATCCTAATCTGCCGATAAGCCACCATGATCTTGTAGAACCAATATTCCTAGCTAACTGTGTACAGTACACCAGCAAGCTCACTGCACACAGCGGTAAAAGGAGAGGTGTGCAAGCAGATCAACCCCCTTCACAATTACAGCTCACAAGACAAGTCAAGAACCAGCCATAGATCCAGACCAGCTTGGCATTAGCAGGTTAGCACAGAGCCGAATCCTGAACCATATCTCTCTCTCTCCCTCTCTCTCTCTCTCTCTCTCGATAGGACTTGCAAATTGCAATTTGAAGATGGCTATAGGAAAAGAAAGAGCATATGAAGCAAAGGATATCTCACCATGGATCTCCCAGCCGACGACGCGGAAGCAGAGCACGCGGCGCTCGTCGTCGAGGATCTCGAGCCGCTCGTGGCTGCTGGTGGATCCACAGGGCAGGGGTACGCACGGGCCCCCTCCCCTCCTATCCCCCGACCGTCGGTCGCGGCCTCGGGAGATCAGGGCGGAGCTCGCCGCGCCGAGGGACCCTGCACGCGCGGCCGCCTTCGCGTGGCAGCTGGGCCCTGCGCGCGCCGCCCCCTGGCGCCCCCGTCGCGGGCCGCCTGTAGGCCGCGCCGCCGCCCCCTGTAACGGCCGTCGGAGCGCTGTCCTCGTGAGGGAGGAGGAGGGGCGGTGCTGTCGCGGGAGGAGGAGAAGCGCCGTCGGGGTCGACCCTAGGGTCGATTGGGATCGATCGGATCTTAACCCTACTGCTCCTCTTTTGTTTAGGGTCGAACCGCTCCGGCCCACGAGCCAAAATGAGGAGCGAAGCGACTTCACAGGTGGGTCGACCCGGACCCCTTGCAGGGCGAAAGAAACCAACGGCATGAGGTATCGGTCCTTGTACGACATGTACCTTGTTTGTAGGAAAGGAAGAAAGGCGGGCACACATCCTTGGTGCCCAAACACAGGAAAAGAAGGTGGGCCATGCGAGCACCTACTCAAGCCATTGAAGGGTGTGGTGCAAAGTCCCTCACTTGAGAAGCCCCAGCCAGCATCAGGCAAGAGCCGGCGTAAAGGGCGGCCAGTACGAGCACCGTTCTAGTGAAAGGGCAGGGAGAAATGGCACAAAACTTAGGAAGATTGCACAATACCATAGCTCACAACCTGGCAAAAAAAAAAGCGAGATAACATGTCCCTACTCAAACTCGTTTCCCCACCTCAGTGTCAGTGGGGACAAATCATGATTCAGCTTGTATCCTGTTGTCGATCTAATAAAGATCACGTTTATTATAAAAAAACTTCCGGTGCAACCAGGGGGGCTTAGGATTTCCATCTTGGGTATTCTAAATTTAAAGAGGCTAAAAAAGTTTTCTACTATCTAAAACCTACTATTTGGTATGTAATATCCTGCAATATTAGGTAAAACAATAATATCCAGCAATGCTAATTGCTAAATATATATTGGTAGCAAGCAAACATATCACAGCAACATTCAATATATTCACACAATTAATACAGATTCAAGATTATTGAACATATAGAGGTACTAATTGTTCATCATATCAATGTGGCAACATATGAAATATTTAGGGCATATCAATGTGGCAACATATGAAATATTTAGAGGTAAGAAAAAAGAACAAAATGACAAGAAAGCTTACAAATTGTAGAATAGCTTCCCAATCCCTGATCTTCTGATTGGCCTGATTATTCTCTTTAGTTCTCTTCTTTGCATCAGTTTTTTGTATAAATAACTTCGAGTCAATAGCAGGACGATTTCTGCTCTTCATGTTTGTGGCCTTGAAGAAAAACAACGACCAATCATTCAATAACCAATAAACATAGGTCACACTGCACAAATTAAAAATTGCAAAATATCTCAAATTTATAGCAGGCCATGCACCTAATAAGAGTGAGATATCTTGTCATTGCATGATCCGCTTAGTTCAAACATCAAAGCCAAACCAGCTGGTCGTACAGACACAAAATGATAGCCTAAAACCTGAAAATCATAACCAATAAGGTCTCTGAATTGCTAAATCTAAACTCTAACCGACTGCAAGTTGATTTCATTGTAGGAGTTCCACACATGTAGTTTAGTTACAGAACGAGATTAACAATTGCATTATGCTTAACTGACCATGCCGCAGCTGGAGAAGGCCGGAAGCAGCCACGCGGCGGCGCGGCGCGCGCACCTAGCACCCACACCGCAGTCACGGCACGCTGGCACTGCGCGGCACCTGCACGCAGCCACGCACAGACACCTGTGTAGTCGCCGACCGCGGTCATCGCGGCATTGCCCATCGGCCGGCCCTGGACTCCTGCACGGCTGCGCCTTGCGGGCGTTGCGCAGTCGCACCGCCACCGTCTGCCCTCCACGGTGGCCGCCCTGGCCGGTTGGCCGCCGGCGCCACCAGTCCACCATCTAGGGTTAGGATCCCACACCGCTAGGGGTGAGCATTCGGTTCTTCGGTTCGGTTCCTCGGTTATTTGCAAATTTTGGTTCTTGAAAAACATGAACCGAAATAGTCTTTTTAGAAATGTGGAACTGAGAGGTTCGGTTCTTGGTTAGTTTGGCTAACCAAGCTTCTAGCAAACTCACCGCAGCCTCGCGAGCCTGGTCGTCGCCGCCGCCACACCATCAGCATCACGTCGCGTCGCCGGTTCTCGCGCCTCCTGCCCTCGCGTCGCCGCCCGCAGCGCCGTGGAAGGAGGGGTGCCACCGTGCGGGAGCCGGGGAGGGTCGCCGCCGTGCCTTGGGGGGAGCCGGGGAGGGCCGCCGCCGTGCCTTGGAGAGAGCCAGGAGTGTCGTCACCGCGCCATGGGGGCAGCAGGGGAGGGTCGCCGCCGTGCCATGGGGGATTGGGCGGACTGCAGAGTGTCGCCGCGCGGGAGGGAGGGCGACGGCAACGGGGCGAGGGAGCAGCGACGGGGCGAGGGAGCGGCGACAGTTGGCACGGTTGCGTTGCCTCGGCGGCCGGGGAGGTGGGGACTGGGGTCATCGCGGCGTCGCGCTGCGGGCTGCGGCTGGCGGCTGTGGGGCGGGGAAGGGAGCCAGGGAGTGACGGAGGGATGTGGTCATGTGGATAGGGTTTCGGCCACTTAGGGCCAGGCCACATTCACATGTTGGGCCAGGCCACATTAACTTGGTTGGGCTTTATCAAACTTCGGTTATTTTTGGTTTTTTCGGTTCTTTGCATCTTAGAACCGAAAATAGATCGGTTCTTTCGGGTTATCTAGAACTTGGAACGAGGCAGCGCGGCGCGGACCTGCTCTTACAGTCCGACCTCGCCACGGAGAAGGTGCGGACGCAGTGGGGAGAGAGGGCGCTGGAGAGCCGAAGCAGGGGTAGGAGATGAGACCGGCAGGGAGGTGAGTCGGTGGACGGGGAAGAGAACTGGCCCACGCGGGTGACTGATCCGGCCTGGCCGGCGGCGGGCAGGGGTGACATCATCGCTGAGGGAGGTGGGGGAGACGCAGTAGGGAGGTGACGGCGCCAAGGGAGGCAAGCGGCGGTGGGAGGGAGAGGACGAGATGGAACTGTGGAAGGGGAGAACAGTATAGTTTGCTGGGCCCGTGAGCCGTTTGGGGGTATTTTCTTTGTTTCTATAAAAACGATTTCTATTTTTGCTTATACTATGATGTAAAATAAACCTGTAATTAGCATTTGTGACAAACGAATCCCATTGATCATTTATTGAGGGTTATATGTGCATATTGAACCTGTAATTAGCATACTTTCTGCTAATTATTAGAGCTTGTCTTAGAATTCATAGTTGATCACTAAATAAATTTTAAAAATTTATTGAGTGTTATATGTACATATTTAAACCTATAATTAGCATACTTCCTGCTAATTATTAGATCACTGAATAAATTTTAAAAACATAAATGTTCATTACTGTCATTTGCCTGCATCCTAGAACTCACCAACCTACTCCAAATAGCAATTACCACTGTTATGTTGTTTGCATCCTTGTCTCTTCAGCTGTTATTTATGCCAGGGACCCTAGGGGAACAACATGGGCACTATCCCTTCGCACCATGTCCGGGAAACAAGGAAATGATCTCCCCTCACCTCGTCTTAAATGACCAAGGTGTGCATCAGCAGTGCAACCCGAATCGCCGCCGAACACCCTGTCTGCCGCCGGAATGGACACAAGCAACCAGCCCAGACATGCCGGCGTTGTGCATAAAAGCCCATCCATAGTGCCGTTAGTTCCCCGGGAAATGACTGAGGGCTTGTTTAGTTCCCAAAAATTTTCACCCAAAAATTTTCATCTCCCCTTTAAATACATGTATGAAGCACTAAATGTAATTAAATAACAAAACTAATTACACAGTTTGGATGTACATGACGAGACGAATCTTTTAAGCCTAATTAGTGCATGATTAGCCATAAGTGCTACAGTAACCCACATGTGCTAATGACGCGGTCAAAGGCCTCAAAAGATTCGTCTCGTGGTTTCCAAGTGAGTTCTGAAATTAGTTTTTTAATTAGTGTCCGAAAAATTCTCCCGACATCCGATCAAAGTGGTGATTTGACCTCCAAAATTTTTTGCCGGGGACTAAACGCGCCCTGAACAGCCTCGGGAAACAAGGACGTGATCTCGCTCACCTCGCCTTAAATGGCCGAGCGGCCCTAGGAAACAAGGACATGACTCCCGCTGACCTCGTCTTAAATGGCAGAGTGGTGCAACACAGTTGATAAGTGACCAATCACGCAGACATGTGCATCAGCAGTGCAACCCGGCATCACCGCCGAGCAAAGTGTCCGCCACCTTGGCCATGTTTGGTTGTGGTCTGAAAATGCTTTGATGAGAGAGGAATGACGTTTTCACTATTAATTAGGGGTATTAAATAAAGTCTAATCACAAAATTACCTCAACAACTATGGTACTGTAGCAGTTGCTCTAGCAAATGAGGCCTTTGACCGCATGGTTGGAGGATGATTGAGCGCGGTTACTGTAGTATTACTGTAGCAAATCATGATGAAACTTGCCTCATTAAATTCGTCTCGAAAAATTACACTCATCCCTGAAAAATTTTTATAAATAGACTTCATTTAGTACTTCATGCGGACGTTCGTCTTTTTGTGCAAATTTGATGAGACATCTAACCAAACAAGGCCGACACAAGCAACCAGCCCGAGATAAAAGCCCACCCAAAGGGTCACTCAAGTATAGGCAGCAATGGACGAGCAACCTCTAGTGCTCTTTGGCGTTCCCCTCCCCTTTAAGAAGAGGAAAGCCGGAGATCTCATAGATGGAGTCCTAGTCCTGGACAGCGCTCCAGTCACCCACACCAGAGTCTCCGCGTAAGCCAGAACTCGACCCAGTTCCTCCACCAGATCTAGCAGAACCCCTCACCCAGGAAGAGATCCCATCCTCTACCTTAGAGCTCCTGAGTGAGGAAGAGCTTCTTGGGATGCAAGCAGGATCGCCCCTCATAGAACGCCCAGAACCAGCAAGTCCGACCTCGCCCTGCAGTGAGGAAGAAGATGACTCCGTCGCCTCGAACCAGCCGGTGCTGGAAGTCATCATCATCAGCGACTCAGAATGAAGCTTCCGAGCCTGCCAAGAGAGGAAGCAGTGTGGTCTGTAGATAGATGTGTCCAGTTCCCCTCTTGGTGTTGGTTAGTAGAGTTTTTGCTCCGCTTTGTTTAGCATTCTGTAAGAGTTAACATATAGTTCGCGTGTGTTGTTGTGGCCCTGTGGGCAACACCTGCTGTGTGGTAATCAGCGTGTTAGTCTTCGTAGTGCTAGGCCGAGTCCTGCAAGCTCTGCTCAGATAGAAAGCGCCAGATGCGTCAGCTTCTGCGAAGAAGAAGGTGGCTTCCCCATGCTCTTAAGAGAGACTCTGCAATGGTTCAAGCTCGCTGGGCGTCCAAAGTACCATGGGAGAATGTTCCTCGATGGAGAAGAGCACAAATGGTTGGTCGGGATACACCTCGAAGTGACCCATGCCCCAAAAGGATGGTGGAGCACCGCAGTTGCGTACGAGTTTCGGGACGCTTGTCACATGGCTGCCCGTGAAATGCTAAGGGTCCTGAGTTCAACCAATCGGGCACTTAGCAGGACGTCCCCCATGAAGTTCTTCCCGCCGGTGAACAAAACCACTCCAAGATGGGTACAACGAGTCTCAGACCTGCCCCGGATGAAGACCGTTGAGGACCCAATAGTGGCCTACCTTGCCCTGTACCTGCATGCCTTGGACGATGAGTATGACAAGCTCACTCTCCTGTACATGAAGCTAGAGACCCGCTATCGAGCATCAGAAGCTCTCTTGACCACATGTCAACAACAGTTGGCACGTCGTGGGAATGAGTTTGATCCTCGATGCCCAAGTTGCATACATGAGCTCAGAACCCCACTAGGAGGAGTGACATGCCCTTCTACTTATCCAAGGCAAGGCCCCCTAGGGAGTGTGCAATTCTCCCTGCTGGAACAATGGAAGGCCCGTGAACAAAGCCCAGTGAGCCACCTCGGCCAAGAAGATAGAGCCAGCATGGGCGCCTTCTTGACGCTCTCATCACCAGGAGAAGGATCCAGTTCTCAGCAATCGTCACAGAACGAAGCCTCCAGCAAGCTTTAGCCAGTCCAGCTCGAGTAGCCATGTTAGTGTTTGGTGTGTTAGTGTCTGTGTGGTGCATGTGTTTCTGTTATGTGTGGCCCGCTTGGCTCTGTTAGCCAAAGCAAGCTTTTGTTCTGTGTCCTTCCCTCTAATAAAGTAAATATCATCAGTAGACCTAACTCTCACCCCTGGTCTCTCTCTCATATTAAACCCGTGTGTTAAAGAAAGGCAGAGCATTCTAAGAGGAGCAACCAGAAAAGCCCTACCTCAATCCAACTAGAAAGGTACAGGCAAACTATCAGACCATATCCGCAAACCATGCAGCCGAGGAAAGGACAGAGCCCCACAGTTTTCTCCCCGGGAGCAGTATCAACCACAGTTGCCGCCCCCGTCTTTTCGCCGCACCCATTGCCCCCGGCCCTGTCTCCCACTCACCCCTATCATCGCATGCACGTCATTGCCGCTGCCTCTGCACGCGCACTCCACCGACACCGCTTGCCACTTTGCGTACATGCGCACCTCGCCCTGCCTCTGGCCGCACCCGGCCCCTACTTGGTGTGTCCCGCGAACGACGGCGTATCCCAGCTCCATCAACGGCCGATGCCGGCCCCTACTCCACCTTCATCCACATGCCACCACGTAACCCACTCCGCACCGCAACCACCACTCCCCGCTCGCCTATAAAAGCCCCCTCGGGTGCCGCTCTTCATCCACCCCGCAACGCAGGCCCATCGCTCCCTCACTCCACCAGCTAAACTAGCAACTAAACCCCTTCTTCCCATGTACTATGACTCCTGGGTAGGACATTTCCTCCTAGGTTTCTACACTATCGCCGCCTTCACCCTCCCCGTCTGCTTCTTCTTCCTTTGGGTAATCCATCGTCCCCTTCCCTGGGAGAAAAATCGCCCTAAACTACCTACCAACCCCACCGCCAGATGATAAACCTAGCAATCTTCCTACTCATTCTTATCGAGTGTGTGCTCATCGCCAAAATCCTAAAAGTCCTCATCCGGCTTCTAAAGCAAGGAGTTGTTTGTGAGATCCGCAACCCCAGAACCCCACCCAGACTATGAACCCACAGCCCAGAATCTGCATCCCACTTCGGTACATACTCTTCGCCGAAATCCTTGTCCTATGCCTCTTGATCCTCCTCCGGCTGCTGACCCTTCCCTGGTCGGAAAGAAGCCAAGAAGACGCCTCCTGCTAGCAAAGATGTGCAAAGTTGAAGAAATAAAGAAAAGAGCCAGTAGAAGAAGAGGTGCTTGGGATAAAAAGATTCATAATGAGAAGAAGGCTATCCCAAGTAACCGACCTCCCACCAGCTCTCTCTCTCTCTCTCTCTGATGCCGGTGTGACAGCAACAAAGCACCGCAGCTTCCCGCTTCCAGAATTGAACCCTAAGCAGCTTGAAAGGATGTTTTGTCCTTTTAAGTGGGGTAGTCCCGCTTCTGCTAGATCTGGTGAAGGAACATCCAGATAAATGAGGCAAGCAAGTGTCTGGATGTGGGATGAGTTGCCCATGCTTGTCACCGTGAAGAGCAGCAAGAACGGAAGAGAGTGCTTTGCTGAATTTTGCTGCTTCTTCCATCCAAGCAGTTTTCTATTCAAGTTCCACCTCTTGAGACGGAAATCAAGTGTGTTGTAATCAAAGGTTGTTTAGCTCATGTTTGTAGTTGCTGGTTTTAGATGCACTCATGTTTGTAGTTGAAGTAACTATACTTCTCCTATCGTGATTAGGAATAGAATATGACCTCACTGAAAGTAACTAAAACATGCAAAAACCTAGCAAAGTCTTTAAATAGCAAGCCGATGATTCTCTCCTATATGGCTACACCATCATTGTGTCACCCGCAGCGAAGCGCGGGCACTGTGGCTAGTATCCAATATACAGGATGAAGCCTAGTTGATGTGTGGGACCGAAGCTGGCGAACAGAGGGGGGTGAATGGGAGCCGATCAAAATTTCTTTGAAATTTGAATCGTCGGCCTATATCCCAAAACCACCGCAAACCCTCGAACCTAGGTCAGCGAGAATAGCTATGAACAAGCTATCTCGAAGCAAAATACCCGAGTCGCAAAGCGGAAGCAAAAGCGAGAGAACTTCTCAAATTGAATCTGCTCAGGCACAGACCGGTCTGACCGGTATAGAGGACCGGTCTGACCGGTCAAGAAGTTCAAGAACAGACAGACCGGTCTGACCGGTCTCGCCAACCGGTCTGACCGGTGGCGTCCAGAAAACCCCGAAAATTCAGTTCCAAAACCGTGAATCGAGAGCAAATCACGTCCAAATTGGATGAAACTTGGAGTATAGCTTCGTTCCTACCCCAAGAGTGTATACCCAAGAAATCTCACCCTAAAGATATCCATAGCACGAGAATTTCGGGATGAGATCAAAGGGGGTGGGGTTTTCTCTAGTCTCCAAGAAATCGAATTCGAACGAGCTAGTGATTCCAGAGGGTTCAAGAACCAAGTAGAGGCATGAGAATCACAGCAAAGAACTCGTGGACTCGTCGCAATCAAGTGCACCAAAAACGAAATCGAAATTTCATCAAACAAGGCACAAAACGAGGAGATGGATTGATTCAAAACCGCCCAGAGGGCACGAGGAGGTTAGGGCCTCCTTTCCCAATCAAATCCACAAGAGTTCTCACACAAACAACATTCAAATCTACCCTAAAAAGATGAACAGGGGGAGAGGAACACAGGGGCGGCGGCCTGGGAGAGAACAATACACGGACGAGTTACAAAAGCCGCAATCAACCTAACACAAGTGAAGGGGTATTTATACCCACGGGACCGGTCAGACCGGTACGCTGGACCGGTCAGACCGGTTGGTTAGACCGGTCAGACCGGTGCCAGGGACCGGTCAGACCGGTTGGCTTGCAGCACCCCCTGTACAGCGATCTCATCCGACGGCCGAGGTTCTTTCTTCGAAACGAAGTCTTCTCCGCGATGCCGCCGTCTTGATGAAGATCCAGTCCGCGGTTTTGGAGGGTCCGCGAAACCCGGGTAGGTGGCCGGTTTTGAGAAAACCGCAAAAACCTCACGCGCGGGAAAATTTCCGCCTCCGCGCCGTGGCCCTAGACGCCGTTCCCGCCTCGGCCTTCTGACGGCCCTAGACGCCGCCCGACGCCCGTCACCTCCTCGCCCGCAGCGAGGCCCTAGACGCCGTCGACGCCCGTCGCCTCCATCAGTCCCGAGACCGACGTCCGTGCCTCCACGACTTGGCGTCTTCAACCGCCGTCCGCCTCCTTGGTTTTGTGGCGCAAACCAAGAAACCCGCCTTCCGTCGCCGCTTGCGCCCTCGATCCAGGAGTGGACGCCACAGCTGCCGCCCGGTCCGAGCTCCGGTCCTGGCTGCCCTTCGCCGCCGTCCACCGCACGGTCCATCGGCCACAGCACCTCCACGGCAGCTCCCCGTCGACACTCGACGCCCGTGTACCTGCAATCCATAGACCAAGCGCACGATCACACCGCACGGTTGACAATTCACTCATCACAAGCAGGATAGAGTACTCAACATTCCTCAATCTCCCCCTTGATGTGTGCATTGTCAACACACCACCTGAAACCAGAGAAGTGATAAAAAGAGAAGCAAGAAAGTGAAGAACTCGAGCAAGTGACACAAAGCTCAGAAAGGCAAGAACAGTCACTTACTCAAGCACAGATCGATCCCCTAAGACAAGGGCAACGGCTCGACGCAATCGATCAAAAGCCAAAACATGACTCCTCAAAGACAGAGGTAACGCTCGACGCAGTCATGCAAGCAGCAGAGGGAAAGTGAGAAAACCAGGAGCCAAAACCAAAGCAGAAACTCCCCAAGCAAAGTTTGTCCCTCTCACAAGTGCAACTCTCCCAAAATGATGCACTCTCAAAGCCCTGTGCACAACAAGTTTTTCAAAAATCAAACAAGTCTCCCCCTTGTTCGATCACTTCTCTCAAAATTCTCCCCCTTGTTGGCACATGCACACATCAAGGCTACAAAGACCTAAAGCTCCCCCTGAAGCTGAGACTCCCCCTGAACAGATGCTATGCAATGAATGCAATGCAGGAGGTGTAAGTGAAAGCATTCAGGGATACAAAGATATGAGCAACATCTAGTCTCAAGCATGTGTGCATCCATAAACAAGACCTGCATCTAGCTCAACAGGGTTTATCAAATCAGTCTAGAGCTAGGCAAGTTCAGTTTAGGAGAAATAAAAGCATCACCCATGATCTAGCACTAACAAGTAGGGAATGGAAAGCAGTGCTACTCAAACTCATACAGGTGAGCCAAATCAGCCAAAACAAGTTGCCAACATTCATTTTTCAATTAATTTGTATCAAGCAATTCTTAATGCCAGGGGTTGAAAGCTTGTCATGCTTTACTTAGCAACGAGGCCAAGCCTATGCCAAAAGACAATCAGAAGCTTAAAGCACTCGTTTCAGTCATGCACAGCCTTGCCCGGGTTCTCACAAGTGCAAAGTGAGCCGTCCCGAAAGCTCGATCAGTGCGACAAGCAATCCCACCTGGATCTTTTCAGTCCATTTCATGAGCAGTTCAAGCAATTTTTATCAGATTTAGATCATTTCAAGTATGAATTGCTGAACGAAAAGGCACACTAGCATGAATAAGATAGCAAAGCACATCAACACGCCCTAACATGCTAGTGCCAAGACAGGGTGATCATGTTTTCAGATTTTCAAATCAAAATAGCTTAACTCAGATGATGTCATATACACGGTGGAGCAAGCTATACATGATCAAGTTTAACAACTCACACTAGCAGGCACTAGAAGATCATAGCAATGTATACAAGAATGCTAGTGCAAGTGAGACAATGCAAATATGTACAATGCATATGCACAATGCAACTACCAAATCTAGAAAATAAAGAGAAGCAAAACAAAGACCTACCAAGCTAACCAAAACAAAAGTCAGCGATCAAAAGGGGTAACAAACCCCAAGCTCCCCTCGCAAGCGAGCAAAAGTGTCTTGCTCTAGCGGTTTGGTAAGAATATCTGCGGTTTGCCTCTCTGAAGGGACATGGATCAGGTCTATGTGTCCTCTCTCATGGTTGTCTCGTAGGAAATAGAATCGGATATCTATGTGCTTAGTTCTGGAGTGTAGGACAGGGTTCTTTGCAATGCTAATGGCTGACATGTTGTCTACAAAGATGGGAATCCTACCGAAACTCAAGCCATAATCCTGCAAGGTTTGTTTCATCCAAAGTATCTGGGAGCAGCAACTAGCAGCGGCAACATACTCAGCTTCTGTGGAAGAAAGCGCTACGCTAGCCTGCTTGCGAGAGGACCAAGACACCAAAGATGTACCGAAAAATTGACAAGTGCCGGATGTCGACTTGCGATCCAAACGACACCCACCGAAATCGACATCAGAAAATCCCACCAAAACCAGAGAAGAATCCGCAGAATACCAAAGACCAAATTCAGGGGTGAATTTCAGATACCTGAAGATGCGTTTCACCACCTGCCTGTGGGAGGTGCGCGGAGAAGCCTGGTAGCGCGCACAAAGGCAGACGCCGAACTGGATGTCCGGTCGTGTCGCCGTCAGGTACAGGAGCGAACCGATCATGCTCCTGTACTCCTTCTGGTCCACCGCCTCACCGTCCAAGTCCTCATCAAGCGCCGTAGATGTGCTGATCGGAGTCGGCTGAGGAGACAAGTCACTCATGTCGAATTTCCGCAGCAAGTCTCTAGTGTACTTGGCTTGATGGACAAAAGTGCCCTGAGGAGTTTGCTTGATCTGCAGCCCGAGGAAGAACTGCAACTCACCCATCATGCTCATCTCGAACTCCCTGGACATCTGCTCAGAAAACTTGGACACAAGAGCGTGAGAAGAGCCACCAAAGATAATATCATCCACGTATATCTGAACTAAAAGAAAATCAGTGCCGGATCGCATGAGGAACAAAGTTTTATCAACACATCCCATTTTAAAGCCCTGAGCCAGCAAAAAGATTTTCAATCTATCATACCAAGCTCTAGGTGCCTGTTTCAAACCGTAAAGAGCTTTCTGAAGTTTATAAACACGGTTTGAAAACTTGGGATTTTCGAAACCAGGGGGTTGCTTCACATAAACCTCTTCTTCGATAAAACCATTCAAGAATGCAGATTTAACATCCATTTGAAAAACCTTAAAACCCTTGGAAGCAGCAAATGCAAGAAAGATTCGAATAGCCTCCAAACGAGCAACAGGAGCAAAGGTTTCCTCAAAATCAATACCCTCTTTTTGGCAAAACCCCTGGGCAACAAGACGAGCCTTGTTTCGAACAACCAAACCATCCTCACCCTGCTTGTTTTTGAAAACCCACTTCGTTCCGATGGGATTACAAGCAGGTGGAGGCTCGACCAAAACCCAAACTTGGTTTCTTTCAAAATTTTCAAGTTCCTCATGCATGGCATTGACCCAATTAGAATCAGAAAGAGCGTGTCCAATATCTTTGGGCTCAAAAGAGGCAACAAACACTGAATGAGCAAAGCCAGCGATACTCGTTACCTTGGACCTGCTGACTCGCTCGTTGAGATCACCTAGCATCTGTTGAGGTGGATGGCGACGCTGAATATGTCGCGGTGCTTCCCGTGTCGAAGTCGCCTCCTCCTCAACCAAAGCTGGTGCCTCCTCAGGTGCAGCTGGTGTAGCCTGAGTCACCTCCTCGAACAGCCCCCGGGAAGTAGACGTAGTCGGGTCGGGGTCGTCATCATCGTCCGAGCTCGTAGCAGAGATAGCTGGGTCCACAGCACGCGTGGTAGCCTCAGCCTCGCCATCTGCAGCTTCTTCCTCCTCATCTTCAAAGATGGAGGTGCCGAGCTCATCATCTCCTGCAACTTCAAAGACAGAAGAATTGCACGGTGCAGTCTCGTCGAAAGTGACTTCACAAGTCTCTCTGACGATGTTAGTATCAATAATCAGCACAAAGTACGCTCTAGAGTGAGAAGCATAACCGAGAAAAATACCATCAGACGAGCGAGACTCAAATTTATCAAGATTTCCATCTTTCAGCACAAAGCACCGGCAACCGAAAACTCTGAGATGGTGAATACGGGGCTGGCGTCCAAACCGCAACTCATAAGAAGTCCTATGCATGAAAGCACGCAAGAAAATGCGGTTGGACACGTAACAAGCGGTGTTAACCGCCTCAGCCCAGTATTTGCGAGGAGTCCTATGCTCATCGAGCATCGTCCTCGCCATCTCAACCAGCGTCCGATTCTTCCGCTCTACAACTCCATTCTGCTGTGGAGTGTAGGGAGAAGAATACTGGTGTTCAAGCCCTTGATCACTGCAAAAGACATCAAAACGAGCGTTTTTGAATAATGTGCCATTGTCAGACCGGATTGCTCGCATGGCCTGGGGTAGCTCGTTTTTCAATCTCAAGATCAAGTCTCGAACAAACTCGAAAGCCTCATCCTTGGTTCTCATGAAAAAGACCCAAGAATAGCGAGAAAAGTCGTCCACAATCACAAGCACGTACCACTTCCCACCAACAGACATCACCCTGGAAGGACCAACAGTGTCCATGTGTAGCAACTCTCCAGGGTCAGAAGTCATCACCTGATTAACAGGCGGATGAGAAGCGGCAATCATTTTCCCGTGGCGACACGGATGGCAAACAAGGTTCTTCTCAAACTTCAGTTTGGGCAATCCTCGGATCAGGCCAAGTGAGCTCAATCTCGACAACAAATCGAAGCTCAAATGTCCTAGTCTCCTATGCCACTTCCACAAATCAGAAGAAGGACCAGCCATCAAGCAATGAGAAGGGCTAAAAGGAGTTCCAGAGAAGTCAACCAAGAAAACTCGATCGCGAGGTGTAATCCGGCAAACCAAATCTCCCCTGGAATCCAAAACACGCGAACAACCCTCCTTGAAGCGAACCTCAAACCCCTCATCAAGAAGTTGCGAAACAGAGAGCAAATTAAAACCAAGATTCGAAACCAAAGCAACTTCTCTCAGG